>NC_135307.1:178957723-179260753 GCF_048772815.1 Callospermophilus lateralis | reverse complement strand
GCTTAGCTACAACTCCAGCCCCTGGACTATAGTCTTTTTGAGGAAAGGAGTTTTGTCTCACATCTCTTAGTATCCCCAGTTTACATAGCAAAGTGCATATCATACACCAAGCATTTGCTACCTACCTACCTAACTGGATATCTCAAATATAGCAGACTACTCTGTCCACTTTCCCCACTCCCAATACAAAGGCACACAAATCCTAACAACAAACAAGACAACCTCTGGTGGAGGAAGGAGTCATGGAAGGGGACACTGTACCCAAAGGAAGAAGGCCTGCTTTCTATTCTGGATGTGCTAGAAGCAAACCATGTCACCTTGAGCAAGATACTTACTTCATTTCTTCATCTATTAAAAAGTTAGAACTAAACGCTACAGACTCTAATACTAAAATTTTAGTCATCCTATACCAAAAGAAATCATGTATTCTATCCAAAAGGCCTTATACATGTCAGGGAAGACATCTGCTAACACTGATGTATGCCCCAAATTGAAAGGAATCCATTCACAGATCTCAGGCTACCATGATTAAAGTCACTTTCAATCTTTCCATGAACATGTGGAATTTTTCATCCTTATTTTAGAGACTTAAACCTCAGATGAAAAGACTGAGTTTCTTCCATGTGCTACCACCAGAACTGGAGACTCTGGTCATATGTGATCAGAAAAAATAAGGACAAGTTTCTTGAGTACCTGGACTTAACATGAATTATCCTGTCAGTTTCTGTATTAACCTTAGCCTAAAAACTGAGCAAACAGTACTTAAGTGAACCAAGAAAAGTTATCCCATAAAAATCTTTACACTGTTGGGCTAGGGATATAGCTCAGTTGGTAGAGTACTTTCCTCACACACATAAAGCGCTGGGTTCTATCCCTAGCACCACACACACACACACACAAAAAAAAAAAAAAAAAAAAAAAAAAAAAACTTTACACTGTAAAGAATGTCATTATATGAAGTGTATATTTTTATTCAGTCTACACATTTCACCATATTTAACTGGTATAAAAAATTTTATTGCCCCCAAACTCTAATAATGATCTTCACAAACATACTCACCTACTTTATAAATTTTACATGGTTTAAAGACTAACCAAAACCAAGTCCAAACCGAATTACTGGTCTGTTTTCTTTAAAACTTGTAGGGAAATGGCAGTTCAGAATTCTGCAATGCTGAATTTGTCAATTCTTAAGTAGTTCTTAAGTTGTCTCTGCTAGTGAGTAGAATGAACTACAACTAACTGCAATTTCATTTACTTGCATTTACTAATAAACAAGACAACAGTATTCAGTGTATGACAACTAAACATTTTTCTGGACAATGAGAGGGGAAACACATGCAAATGCCTAAGGGTAAAAGAAAGGTTTCCATCATAAAATTGATTGTATCTGAGTATGATAAAATGAGACATTAAAAACCAACTGCTGTTGATTGCACACGATTAGTCCTACAGTGCCTTGCCATTGGTAAGAACTCAATGTGTTTGTTCGACTGCTAGTCAGATAAAATAATGAACCTAACTAGCACATTCCCAAGGGGGAAAAAAAAAAAAAACTCCAAACACTACAAACTACCAAGTTCCTTTATAAAAATGAAAACAGAGAAAATTCTATTTGCAGCATAAAGTTTATCAACAGCATAAAAGAGACTCAAATATTGCATTAAGTAAAACTTTTAAGAGTATCTATGTAAAGCACTGGAAGGAATACAGAGATGGAGAAAATATGGTCCCTGCCCTCAAGTTACTCATAATCCAGTAGAAGGGACAAAACTAACACTGTAGAAAATAACTGGTAAATTCCATTATGATGATGCTAAAGAGGAGACTGGAAAAACAAAGATGAATGGGGGTTGGGGCAGAGGTATCTTGAAGGAAATGTGGTAGTTACACAGCTAGAGACAGTAAGAAAAGGATTTGTGTATTGTATGTAGGAGAGAGCAGAAGTGTGTATTTGGATAGAGTGTTGAGAAAGCTTAGAGGACTGGCTAGGGAGAGGAACAGCATATGCAAAGAAGACCAAAAGGTTAGAGACACCATACCAATGAGTACTGCATTACTTAGGAAATTGCAAACCAACAATTTTACAGGAGATGTACTCATTTTAAAGGCCCAAGTGACTCAGAATTCCTGCAAAGAAAGTTACTTCCCACCCCCAACAGCCTATCACAGGTGTAATGGAAGCCAGTGGGCCTATTGAAAAGATCCCTACGGATGGAACTTGCACTTTTAACAAGTGCCCAGACATTTCTCCTGCACACTTAAGCTAGAGAAACATTGATGCAGCTTTTGAGATGCAGAATTACCTACTGTTGTGGTCCAAACTCTGCTGAACACGTGAATCACAGGGGGAACTTCCAAAAATAATGACAGCTGACTTCCACCACCTAGACATTCTGATTTAATTTGTCTGGGGTGTTATGTGGGAATCAAGAATCTTTCAAAGCTTCCCAGGTGATTTTACCATGCAGCAAAGTTGGACAGCCACTGACCTAATTGTTAAGAACTTGACTCTGGAGCCAGCCGGCTTGGATTCAAATTACCAGCTATGTGACCTTGGGAACCTAAGTCACCTAACAGCTCAGGGCCTCAGTTACCTCGCCAATAAAATGGGGATAACACCTATCACCTCAAGGGGTTGTTGTGAACTTAGCTGTGCAGAACGTACGTCCTGGCGCAAAGCCTGCAGGGCAGCAAGCGCTGAAAAGGGTTAGCTGTTTACTCTCATCACCAACTCTTCCTCATCCCAGCATCACCGTGCAATGGGCAGCATCATCCCCACTGGGCGGCAGCAACTCCGCCAACCCTTCCGCTGGACCAAATTCTTCGCGGAGTTGTCTTCCAGGCTCCAGACCCGCCCCCTCCCGCGGGTTGCCAGGAGAGAGCTTCGCCCGGCCAGGGCAGCTCCCAAGGGCCAGCTTGGGTTTGCACAGACCAGAGAGAAGCCGCCGACCCTGGGGCCAAGGTACCCTACCCCGGTGGCTTCCCTCAAAATTCGGAGATGCGCTTCCGAAGGTCAGGTGCCTGGAGCACCCAGAGCCCAGAAACAAGCCTCAGCAGTCCCGCGACCGCCAAAGGGAAGAGGAGAAGATGGGAGGGGAGGGTCTAGCCGCCGCGGGGCCGACAGCCCGGTTACCTGAGGCGACGGGCGGGGCCCGCATCGCTGGGGCGGGCGCCGCCGCCGGCCGCACTCAGCTTTCCGCCTCACGCGACCCGCGCCATTAGGCCTGCTCTTTCACCGCCCCGGCCGGCCGTCCTCAGGCGGTCAGTCAGTACACCAGTCGGTGACTCTCCCAGGGCGCCTGGGGACGACGAAGGCCGGTCGGGCCGGCCGGCGGGGCTCTGCTCAGGCAACTTCCGACTGCCAGGGGCGGCGGCGTCAAATAACTCCCCAGCCAAATGGGACACTGCGCTTGCGCAGTGCGCCTGATCAGAGACTTCTGAGGGGCCGAGCCGGTGGTGTCAAATAATTCCCGAGACATGGAGCCGGAAGCTGCGCGTGCGCAGCCATCCCAGAGGGCCGCGCGAGGCATGTTCACTCCTCCCTTTCCGGCTCCAGTGGAGAGCGATAAGTGAAGTGACGGATGCCGGTACCTCCGTGCAGCCCGGGAGCCACTCCACCTGTGTCCCAATGATTCATACGACAATCTAGACTCAAGCCTGCTACCAGTGCGGAGGAGTAAGGGGCTTCTCTGAAAGATCCTGGCTGCCACTCACGCTGCAGAAATTTCTCACATCCCACCGTTTCAGCATTCTTTCTCTGAAATTATGCCTTTTGCCCGGAGCCTTATCAGACAGGCACAGCGTTAGTTAAGAGCAGCGTTCTAACCAGGCCTGGTGTGGGTTAAAAAGATGAATCAGACATCAGTTCAGAGCCTCTCATTAAGTAACTGAGTTTGATATGGGAGATAAGACTTTTAATAGCAAGAAATGCTGATTTGAGCACCTGCCATGCACCAGACGTTTTGCAGACTACCTACCACTTTAAATAATTTGTTTCGACTTCAACGTAGAAAATAATACCAGTAGTGAGGTTAGCCCAAGTACCTTGTGTGTGTAAAGGGGGAAACTTGGGCAGAGAGAAAAGAGGAGGGAGGAATGATGAAATTCACGGAAGGGCTGGCCTTGAGACTGACCTTGGATATTCGGAGGGGGAGGGATCGGGATGTTGAGTAGTGCTGAAGGCATGCTTGTCTGAAAAGAGCAAAGAGAAAGAAAATGCAACTCCTCACGCTCTAAAAGGAGTGGCAAAGGAACTGGTATTCCACCAGAACGGATAAAACAGGAGAGCAATTCCTCAAGCCCAGGAAAGTAGCTACAGAAATGAAGAGGAAAAAGGGGTAAGAATGTGCCAGGACACATTGTGGATCAAACATTTAAATACAATGTGACACATACTTTAGGAAACTCACTCAATATCTATTCCAGCCACCCTTCCTTTCCCTTTCTACACTACAGAGGCTAAAAAGCAAAGCATGTAGTCACCAAGCTCCCTGCAAGTGTGGCAGTGAGACAGAGTCCTGCACAATAAAATATAGACTGAAGGCCCAGGGAAACCTAAAATAAAAGGGGAGTATTGGGAAATCTGTGTCCTTCTCCTTCTGCCTACTTCGCTGTTCCAACCGAGATGCAACAGGCATTCTGAGACCATGAGTGGACTGTACTAAGAAAGGTAGAAAAGAAAGACAAAAGGGCATACCCAGGCACCAGTGCAAACCCTGTATTTCCTTCCCGTTTTATGAGGGGAGAATCTTTTTTATACCATAGTTTTCTGTTTCTGGAGTTTTCTGTTACTTGCAACCAGACACATTCTTAACAATGAATAATGAACACCTGTATAGATTAGAAGAGAAACAGGAGATGGGAATTGGAAGAGTGACAGGTACAGAGGACAGAGAAGCTTTAAATGTTTAAAAGCCTTTGAGATTATGAAAATACCTCCATCCCCCCACCTTGTGGCTTTAATTAATTCCTGAAATTCTGCCTTATGGGCAGCTTTTGAATGAAATAGTGTACATTTTTACTGATTTAAATGGGAAAAGTTGTGTGTTCAATTCCAACCTAAACACCTAGGATTTTTGTTTTATTATTGTTTTTATTTCACAAATAATACTGTAAAAAATAATAGAAATTTTAAAATCCCACACATTATTATCTTACTCACAATCATGTGTTTTTTTTCCCATGGTCATTTTTATATGCATTCATAATTATGTTTACCATAATAGATATGATTTTGAATTGATTTTTTCTGCTTAAAATAATAGCACTTAATTTTTATCATCTTTGTTAAAATGTTTCTTTTTAATTCACACAATAATTATATGTATATACATGTATATATATGTATAGGGTACAGTATGACATTTCAAACATGTACACAATGAGTGATGATCAAAGCTGGGTAATTGGTGTATCTATCACCTCAGACATACAGACAATTACATTCAAAATCCTCTCTTCTAGGTATTGTGAAATATTCAATTATTGACAACAATAGTTATCCCACTGTGCTACAGAACACTAGATGTTATTCCTCCTATGCAACCACTTCTGTATCTTTCTTCATGCCCCTCTCCCCTTACCTTTATCTACATCAAGATCAACTTTTAAACTGTCACAAGTGAGAACATGCAGTATTTGTCTTTCTGTACCTGGCTTATTTCACTCAACATAATGACCTTCAGTTCCATTCACGTTGCTATAAATGACAGAATTTCATTCTTTTCCCCTGGTACTGGCAATTGAACCCATGGGTACTTTACCACTGAGCTATACCCCTAGACCTTTTTAATTTTTTATTTTTGAGACAGGATCTCATGAAGTTGCTGAGGCCAGCCTTGAACTTGCAATCCTCCTGTCTCAGACCCCTGAATTACTGGGATTACAGGTATGTACTATCACACCTGGCAATATCATTTTTTATACTATTGTGTGTGTGTGTGTGTGTGTGTGTATGTGTGTACCACTTTTTTATCCATTCATCCATCTGTGGACACCTAGGCTGATTCCTGGCTATTGTGAACAGTGCTGCAGTAAACACATGAATGTAGATGTCTCTAAAACATAACTGATTTCTGGATCACATAGTAGTTCTATTTCTAGTTTTTTGAGGAACTGTGATACTGTTCTCCATAATGGCAGTACAAATCTACATTCCCACTAACAGTTGATGAGAGTTCCTCTTTTTCAAATCTCATCAGCACTTGTTATCTTTAGTCCTTTTGATAGTAGCCATTCTAATTAGGGGAAGTTGGTATCTCATTTTAGTTTCAATTTGCATTTCCTTGATGATAAGTGATATTGAGAATTTTTTCATGCACCCGTTGGGACATTTGTTTAACATCTTTCAGGACATGTCTATCAGGTAATTCACCCATTTTTAAGTCAGATTATTTGTCTTTTTTGTTTGTTTTTGCTTTTGTGGTGTAGTAGTTTTACTGTTGAGCTGAGTTCCTTATATATTCTGGAAATTAATCCCTTGTTGGATGAATAGCTTGCAAATATTTTGTTTCATTGCATAGTTTGTCTCTTCACTCTGTTGATTGTTGCCTTTACTGTGAAGATTTTAGTTTGATATAATATCATTTATTGAATTTTGCTTTTCTAGACTGTGCTTTTACAATATTTTCCAAAAAATATTTGCCCAGACTGATGTCCTTTTGACATTTCCTGTATATTTTGTTCTAGTTGTTTCATAGTTTTGGGTGTTTCATCCATTTTGAGTTGATTTTTTTTAAGAAATAGGGATCTAGTTTCTTTTTTGAGAAATAGGGATCTAGTTTCTTTCTTTTACCTGTGGATATCCTATTTCCCCTTACCATTTGTTGAAGAAACTTTCACCAATGTATGTATTTGCTGCCTTTGTCAAAAAATCAGTTGAGGGCTGGGGATGTGGCTCAAGCGGTAGCGCGCTCGCCTGGCATGCGTGGAGCCCGGGTTCGATCCTCAGCACCACATACAAACAAAGATGTTGTGTCCGCCAAAAACTAAAAAATAAATATTAAAAATTCTCTCTGTCTCTCTCTCTCTCACACCTCTCTCTTTAAAAAAAAAAAAAATCAGTTGAGGGCCTTGAGGCTGTTGGTTTGACCCAGTTGTTGCCGCCCAAGAAGTCGCTGGCCTGCGGGCTCCGAGTAGCCTTGGTCTGCACCCACCTTCTCGACCTCGGCCACCCTGAAGGTAGGAGTTCCGGATGCCAAGATGGTGTCAGTAAGGTACAAGAAAAATGCGACTTGGAAGACAGGACAGGGAGTTGAGTCATCACATCCCTGTTTACAATGTTCTGGTACCATAGCGACTCCTGCCACTGAGGATTTATTGCCCATGATAACTCCCACCACAGGCTTGGAATTCTAAACTCACCAGTGGGAGCAAATGCAGGGAGCTCTCTATTAGGTCCGCACACAGAAGAACGCCTCACAGCTCAACATAGGAGAAATTTTTGGCTCTCTCCTTCCAACATCATGGTATGCACAGTGGACTCCATTCCTCACCATGTCTTCTCACAAGACTTTCAGGATCAAGCAATTCCTCGCCAAGAAACAAAAGCAAAATCGTCCCATTCCCCAGTAGGTTCAGATGAAAACTGGTAACAAAATCAGGTACAACTCCAAGAGGAGACACTGGAGACGAACCAAGCTGGGCCTTTAAAGAATTGCATGTAAGATAGCTTACATGTTTATGCTTTGTCAGGGCCATTGTCACCTTGCCATATCAAGCTGAAAATGTTACTTATGTCTGAATAATTGGGCATGTTTAGTTGGAATATGATTTTTCGCTTTGTTTCTAGTCTCTGCACTAATAATTAATAATAAATTAAAAAAAAACATTTTGTTTGAAAATAAAATGATTGTTCTGGATGTATTCCAGAATTTAACAAGTAAAAAAAAAATCAGTTGATTGTAAATATGTGAATTTATTTCCTTCTTCTCTATGCTTTTCTTTTGGTCCATATGATAATTTTATCCAGTATTGTGATGTTTTGGATATTCTTGATTGTAGGATGTTTTGTTGTTGCTATTGTTGTTTGGTACTGGCAATCAAACTCAGGGGAACTCGACCACTGAGCCACATCCCTAGCCCTATTTTGTATTTTAGTTAGAGACAGGGTCTCACTGAGTTGCTTAGTACCTCATTTTTCTGAGGCTAACTCGAATTCCTCCTGCCTCAGCCTCCGGAGCTGCTGGGATTACAGGTGCTTAGTTTGTAGGATGTTTTAAGCCAGGTATCGTACTACCTCTAGCTCTGTTCTTTTGATCAGGAGTACCTAAATATTTTTAACAGCAACAACAAAAAAAGTCAATGCAACAAGGCAAACAAAATTATATAACCAATAAATTATTTTGCTTAAAATCTGGCTTTTACATAAAATGTAAGGTGATAAAAACTGATGGCACTGACCAGAAAGACAGATTTAACACAGGAGGGGGTTGGTGGAGAAGAGATGCAAGTGAGTCGTTCTTTAAAAGGTGATTTTCCCCCCAGTACTCTTTAATAATTTTTTAAAACTTCTGAGGGATTTGCTTAAACTAATATAAAGATAACATGCACATGCATATACACATGCCTTGAGGGAAAATTAAAGACTAAACATCCAAACTCTTTGAAACATGAGAAAAGTGTACATATACAACAAACTACAAGATATATGAGATGCTGTACACGCTTTTGTTCCAAAGCATGATTACTGACCAGAGATGTAGAACAAATTGGGGAGTGTCTTTGCCTAAAACTGTAATGTCAAAATGTCACTTTGTAAAGTGTGTTTGAAAGGCATTGCATTGGATAAAGGAGAAGCAGTGGTGTAAACTTTTGTGACAGATGTTCTCCAAAAATGGCTGCAGCAATCAGTGTGACCCACCCCACAATCCTTACTGCAATGTCACTGACACTTCTCCCACTGAGAGGTGGAAGTATTGTTCCCTCCCTTTGTGTCTGGTTGACTGATTAGACAGAATTGAAGCTATGTGATTTTGCGGGGTAGAAGAGAGGAGAAGGCTTCCACTTGACTTGCTCTCCATCACAATGCTGACTCTAGGGACCCAGCCACCATGTTGGGAGGAAGCCCAGGCCATGCAAAGAGCCCAGACAGAGGTTCCAGCCAACATCCCTAGCTAAATCTCAATTGACAGCATCCATGGCCAGAGATCTGCATAAGGAAGATTTCAGATGATCCCAGGCCCCAGACTTCAAGTCCCTCCCCACACATACACCAAAAGGAACAGAAATAAGCTGACCCTGTTGAACTCATTCCATGGAGCAGATTCATGAGTGAAATAAGTATTGTAATTGTTTTAACCATTAAGTTTTGGGATAAATCATACAGTAGTGGTAAATGGATCATTTCAAGAGCCACAATTGAGAAAAAGTTAACTGAACAGCTGCATGTGAAGAAGGCCTGTAGCCAATTTGTTTTTGTTTTTGTTTTTGTTTTTTCCTTTTTCTGTAATTATAGAGAACCACCCTGGCTTAGTGCTACAGTTTGTATACAGTTTAAGTGTGTCCCCCAAAGGTTCATATGTTGGAGAGTTGATCTTTAGGATGGTGGTGTTGGGAGTTGGTGTGGACCCCTCTGTGTGTGGGGGGGGGAGGGGGGCGGGGATTAAATCCAAGGGCACTTTACATCTGAAGTACATTCCCAGCCCTTTTTATTTTGAGACAAGGTTTTGCTAAGTTACCCAGGCTGCCCTCAAACTTGGGATCCTCCTGCCTCAATCTCCCAAGTCTCTTTGATGGCTGGACCCTAAAGCAAAATGGCATGGACCTTAAAGAGGTGGGGCCTAGTGGGAGGTCCTTGACTCAACAGTGGGGATGCCTTGGACAGGATTGAGGTGTTTTACATGGGACCCAGGTTAATTCTTCTGGCCCCACACAGTCTAACCTATGTGACAAAATGCCACAGACTAGATAGTTTGTTTCTCACAGTCTTGGAGGCTAAAAGTCCAAGCTCCAGGTGCCAGATGATTTGACTCCTGTTGAAGACCCTCTTCCTGGTTTGCCTTCTTGCTATGCCTTCACATGGTTCAGAGATGCTCTGTTGTCTCTTCTTTTTTTTTTTTTTTTATATTTATTTTTCAATTCTCGGCGGACACAACATCTTTGTTTGTATGTGGTGCTGAGGATCGAACCCGGGCCGCACGCAGGCCAGGTGAGCGCGCTACCGCTTGAGCCACATCCCCAGCCCCATGTTGTCTCTTCTTAATAAGGGCACCAAATGCATCATCAGAGCTCCAAACTTATGCCTTTATCTAAATCTCATTACCTGGGTATGAGACTTCAACATACAAATTGGGGGCAGGGCAGGGACATACATATTCTGTTCATGATATCCTTGGAAGATTTTTTTTTTTTTTTTGGAGAGAGAGAGAATTTTTTAATATTTATTTTTTAGGTTTTGGTGGACACAACATTTTTTATTTTTATGTGGTGCTGAGGATTGAATCCAGCACCCCGCGCATGCCAGGCGAGCGCACTACCGCTTGAGCCACATCCCCAGCCCCAAGATTTTTGACATATCATTCCATAGTACCACACGTACTTCCCCCATGTACTGTCACACCTCCAACTGATGCAGTGACATTGTTCTGTCATTGTCTTCAGGCTAGGAAAAAGATACAAATGGAGACTGCTCTTCTCACTCTGCTCACAGGCCCCTTGTATTGCTCCCTGCTGGCTGCAGCAAAAATCAGCATCTAAAGCCATCACAAACCAAAACCAGGCATGGTCGCCAATGCCTGTAATTTAAGTGATTCTGGAGCCTGAGGCAGGAGGATCGAAAGTCTAAGGCCAACCTCAGAAATTTAGCAAGACTCTGTCTCAAGATAAAAAGAATTCAGGATGTAGCTCAGTGATAAAGCACCCATGGGTTAATTCCCCAGTACCAAAAATAAACAATCTGGCCTGAATAGTTAACACATGGTTGGAAAATGTGTTGCTTTATGTTTATAAAACAAAAGCCCAAATGGTAAATTTAGCATGACTAGAAAATAAATTATTCACATTTTCTTGCATACTCTGGGTAAGACTTATATTTATAGTTCTCATCAGGGAGGCATAGTAACAATCTTTGAGAAAAAGTTATCAACCAGATGATAAACTGTCATGACTAATGACATATCCAGCATTGAATAAAGTCTAGGCAAGTATAAAATCAAGAATATCTATACTGCTGGAATAATGAGTTCTAAACAATGTAACTTCCTGTGATGATAATCAGGAATGGCATATTTTATAATTAAAAAAAAAAAACTTGAAGGGTTGGTGTCTGGACTTGACAGGAACTGAAAGGAACCATGCCAAAAAAAAAAAAAAAAAAAATTGCCCTAGCCCATGCGAACCCTTGGACTGCCCTCACTAGTGTCATCCCCTCTTGCCTATGGCCTTCTTAAACTCCCCTGAGCCCACCTCTTCCACTGTTAAGGGCACCATTTTTCAGGTAATCCTAATTGCCAGCTTGGGCTCTCACTAGGTGCTCACTCACGTCCCAGAACACCCAGAAAACACCCTTTCAAGTAAAAAAGGCCCAATTCACACATACCTTCTGCTTGGGGGCAGTGTACCTGCAGAGGTTGGTTGGCTGGTTTATGGTACTGGAATGGACCTCAAAGATTCACTGTGCAGTCCTTCTACCACTGGGCTACATCTCCAGCTCTTTTTATTTTTTATTTTGAGACAGAGTCCTGCTATGTTTCCCAGGCTGGCCTCAAACTTTCGATCTTCCCATCTTGGCTTCTTTAGTCTCTGGTATTACATACTTTGCTACCATTCCTGGCTGCAGTTTTATTTAGTTGTTGTTGATATTGTGGTTGTTATTATTACTAGTAGTAGTAGTAGTAGTACTAGGGATTAAACCCAGGGCACTCTACCACTGAGTTACATCCTAAATTTTAATTTTGAGATCTTTAATATCCCCCCAAAATCTCATGTTAGGCAATCCAGGAATGTTCAGAGGTGAGATGATTAGATTATGAGAATGTAACTTTATTAGTGGATTAACCCATTTGATGGATTAGTAATTTGAATGGATTGCTTAGTGCTAAGTGTAGGCAAGTAGAGCATGACTGAAGGAAGTAGGTCACTGGGAGTGTACCCTTGGACTATATCTTTCCTCCTCATTTCTCTCTCTGCCCCCTGACTGCCATGAACTAAGCAGCTTTCCTCTACCACCACCCTCCTGCTTTACCTCAGGCTCAGAGCCATGGGGGCCACATGATCATGGTCTGAAACCTCTGAAACCATGAACCCAAACTTTTCATCTTCTATGTTGTTCTTGTCAGGTATGTTGTTTACAGTGAGGAAAAGATGACTAGCACAGGGTTTTGATAAGTTGCTGAGGCTGACCTTAAGCTGAGACTGACCTTAAGAAGTTGCCTCAGCTTCTAGAGTAGCTGGGATTACAGGTGTGTGCCACCACATGTGACAATAATTCTTAATATTAACTACATGTTGAAATGATATTTTTTATATAGTGGGCTAACTAAAATACATTACTAAAAATTTATTTCCTCTGCTTCTTTTCATTTCTTTAATGTAGTTACCATGGAAAACAATGTGGGTTTTTTTTTTGTTATTGTTGTTGTTGTTTATTTGTTTGTTTTGTGGTACTGAGGCTCATATTGGTTCTATTGGACAACATAGTTCTAGACTATAACAGTTCTTAAGAACCCTCATCTGCTTTGTTCAGAGCTGTATGCCCCACTGATGCCCACTGTGCATCAGAGCCTGATGCATAGTGAGTAATCTATTAATACCTGATGTGTGAATCAATAGAACTTATCTGCATACATGTGACCATCTTGTGGGCAGAAACTTACTTGTTCATCACCATATCTCTATTCCCTGCACCATGACTAATACCTATATCTTTGGATGGACAAATGAGCCTTCAGTCTAGCTCTCCATCTTCCTGTCTTGATTCTGTCATGTCATCTCCCACCAGCTGCTTCACATAGGTTTCTGGTACCCAGCAGTAATGCCCAGGTAGGATCATGACTTTTCTTGACGTTAATTCTGATTCTTGGGCCACCTCAGTAATACCCTTCTCAGATTTCCTCCAGTTCTAAAGACCTGGGATCATTCCTGCTTCAGACAACAGTTGTTAGAAGGACACTTTATATTTGGGTGTTGGCTATTGTCTCTAAACATGTCAGGGTCACAAGTTCAATCTGCAGGACCTCTAGATGGAGAATCTTTTTGTGTGTGTGTGTGTATAGTATTCAAGTATTTGCAAAACATTCTAGATAGTTTCTTATTGAATGTCAATTGCAATCATGTAAAACACACATAATTTTTAGGGTATGATGAAAGGAAGAAGGAACTATGTAGAACTGGAGTTAAAAAAAATAACAGTATGTAATGAAGTACACATTTACCACAGAGTTTTATAAATTGAAATTGATTTTGGAAAGACAAAATTCATTAAGAGGGTGGTTATGATTATCTTGACAAAATATCTGGGACATTTAAAGTATTGGGTTGCATTTTTCCTAGTCCATACAGTAGGGCAGAAGAGATAGATTATGTCCTGGAGATCACTGGAGTATATAGTAAGTCAGAGGCAGAGTCCAAGTCAAGACATCATGAAACAAGGTGGCAGCAAATTCTGTATCACAGAGCAGGATTCCTGTTATTGGCCGCTACCATTATAGAGACCAAGTTTTTCTGATTGTACTAGGAGAAAGCCATTGACCATGTTGAAAAAAAAAAAAAACAGTTAAAATGAGTGGAACTATCCATGCCAGATCAAGTTCTAGCTTTGGAAAGGATTTGAGAAAAAGTTTGAAATGAGTTTGTGAAATAGACCAAGAGTAAGGTCTGAGAGGTTTGGGTATACAAACAAGAACTCAGTTAAGTCTTCATGTTCAGAAGATGTCAGATATTTTGTGTTGTTCTACCTTAAGATTTTCTGTAACCTTTTGGCTTCATTTTAACTCGGGATTTATCCACCTTGGCACCATGGAGATACTGGACCAGATCATTGTTTATTTATTTATTAGGGCTGTTCTGTAAATTATAGGAAGTTCAGCAGCAGATGGAGAATCTTTTAGGAAGACAGGATAACAGGCAATAATTTGAAGCCAATGGATGGACTAGTAAAATATCCAATTTCCAGTTTCCCAGTACAAAGAAGCTTCTGAAGCCTGCTATACTCATGCTTTTTATGAAATCAGGCTGCAAGAGTTTTCACTACTTCATATACCAGGAAATGGAAAACTGGTATTAGGTGTGAGGCAGGTCCCTTCATTTCCCTGTCTGGACTTCCTTATTTGTAAAATGGAGGATAATTAAATCTACTCCACTGTGGTATGAAGATTAAATGCGGTAATTATATATGTGGGCTTAATACAGTGCATGGCATTTAATAAAAGTTCAACCAATGATAGTGATGATTAACACCAGCCCCACTGGGATACATGCTCATCAGATAAAAATAGCTGACATTTATTGAGGCATGAAGCAGGTACCTTATCATGCATTTAACATGCATCATCTGATTTAATCCTTGCTATTTGGAGTAAGTGCTATTCTGTGGCCAAATTACAGAGCCAGAAACTGAGGTTCAGGGAGGCAAAAGAACGTACTTCAGGCCTCACAGCAATTAAGTGGCCATACCAGGTTCTTATGATTTCATTAGGTGGTTTCCCAATGCAGGCCAAGTAGGGCATTCTGGTGACATGGCATTTGTAGCCCTGGAGGCCAAAGGACCTACAAAACTACTCCTGTTCCATGTTGTCCAGGCTGCCACTGGCCTCATTTCCATCCCTGAATGCTGATAGGCACTTTCCAGCTGTCAGGCACTGTGCTGGCGTGTCTGTTGGCTGTAATGAGTGTCACTGTGCTCCCTCTAGTATTGGGCACAGTGGTGGTAAACATCAAGATTTCTCATTTAAAAAAAAAGACAGGAATTCAGAGAAGACTGAACCTGAGCTTTATGGAAGTCTGAGTGCTGCCCACAGCCAGACTTTGTGGAGTACGAATGTGGTTTGGAAGTTGGAGTATTTTCCACCTGTAAGACTTCTAGAAACAGTTCTCTCACCTGAAATAGGAGCTCAATGCTCTGAACTCCTGGGTGCAGACCCTCTATGTCTTCCTGTTTCTGTTCCTGTAAACAGTTAGGTTCATGACCTATGCGAAGCTCCCCCACAAGAATCTTGGTTATCAGTGTTGTTGGTTTAGGATTTATTTATGTATGTATGTATGTATGTTGTTTTTGGTACCAGGGATTGAATTGAGAGGTGATTTACCTCTGAGCTATATCCCCAGCCCTTTTTATTTTTTGAGACAGGGTCTCACTAAGTTGCTTTAGGCCCTGCTCAATTGCTGAGGTTGGCCTCGAACTTGTGATCTTCCTGCCTCGGCCTCCCAAGTTGCTGGGCTTTCAGGCATGTGCCACCATTCCCAGCTACTGCGATTGGTTTTGAACTAAGGTCATGGGTTAGATCTATCAATGACTGCCCTCGGTGACTGTGCTTTACCAATTACTGAACTTATGATCATGGGCAAGGGGCTAGCAGAGTCAAGAGGAGGAACCTGGCCCTGAGTGCAGTGCTGACTTGTTGATCTTGGTCTCATCTGGCTGTCAACTTCACCTCAAGCCGACAGATGGTCAAAAACAGGAGGAGCACTGCAATGGCCTCAGACACCTCCTGCCTCCCCAGGTCACTGGGCCTGGTAGAGAGAGCTCTCTAGCACCCCCAGTTGTTTTAGTCAGTTTGGTCACTGCTGCAACCAAAAGACCCAATGAGAACAATTTAGGAGGAGGAAAAGTTTATTTGGGGGCTCACAGTTTACAAGGTCTCAGTCCATAGATGGCTGACTCCGTTCCTCAGAGTCCAAGACAAGGCAGGATATCATGGAAGAAGAGTGTGGTGTAGGAAAGTAGCTGGGAACATGGCACCAGGAAGCAGAGAGAGACTCCACTCACCAGGTACAAAATATATACCTCAAAGGCATGCCTCTATAACCCACATGTCCAGCCACACCTACTTTCTACAGTTACCACCCAGTTAATCAGTGGGTTAATGCATTGATTGGGTTAAGGCTCTGATAACCCAATCATTTCATCTCTAAACCATCTCACATTGTTTCACACATGAGTTTTTTGGGGACACCTAATATCTAAACCATAGCCAGTGTATGCTCTGATAGTTTGTAGCTTATGTAGGCTGCAGTCAATGCTCAGGGGCCAGAGCCCTCACTCAAATCACTCCTCCCGGACAAGGACTTCCTGTCTCCTCAGTGCAAAAGGTCACTCCGCCAACTTAACCAAATACTTCCTATCTTGTTTCCCTATGATTTTTTCCCTTAGTACTTCTTTAATATACTACATATTTTAGCACCTTATTTTATGATATGTTGCTGTTCTCCAAAATGTAAGTACTATGAAAACAGGGATTTGCTCTTTTGATTGTGTTGTGTATCAGTTCCTAGAATTTTACCTGCACATAATTGATACTTGATATGAATGAATGGAAGGACAGTGTCAATCTGGGTGGAGGTGTAGCTAAGGAAGTGACAGCTGAGTGGCTTTCTGAAGTGGGAAATGACACTCAGGTGCATAGCAGGAAAAGAACATTTTGAGGACTTGTAGGTAGTAGAGGTTGGGGCTAGGATTCTTGTGGGGAGGGCTGTATGAGGTGAGAGTGCACAGGCAGACTTCAAGCAGTGAGGAGACCTTGCCTGTGATCTATGGAGTCACTAGGATGCAAAAAGAGAAGGCAGTCTGTGAACCCTTCACAAATCAGTTTCCTTCCTAAGAAGAAAATGTTGGCAACTGTGGGCCAAGCCACCTAAATGATCATGTCCCAGACCCCTGAGGCTCCCCATCGCCCTACTGCTCTCCACCAGTCAGAGCAATCTCATCTCTTCCTTTCCTTCCCAGTGCTCCATCACTGACCTCTCCTGTGGAGCAGAGGCTAAGCAGGGCATCAGAGACCCCAGGACAGGAGTCAGGAAAACTATGGTGAGAGACGCACAGAGACACTAAAGGGGAGGGAAGTAGAACCTGCTCTCAATTGCTGAAGGGAGCTACTCAGCCATGAGGGAGTCTGTTAAGGAAAGAGGGGCTACCAACATCAAGGAACCAACAGTAAAACATCACTAAAACTAGTCAGTGGACTCAGAAATGTGGGGGTGGGGGACACTTTGGCCACATTGGGAGAAATGTGTTCATTTCTCACCAAAGGACAAGGACCATGGTAGCTTGAAATTGATCATAAGGGATTGGGGCAGGGTGGGAGGATCTTTCAGATAGCAAAAGGGAGATGACAAATGGTCCTTGGGTAAGAATTACGGTGGAGGGCAACACAGAGATATAGACCTCTGCCAGAAACGGCTGGCAGAGCCTATAATCCAGCAACTTGGGAGGCTGAAGCAGAAGGGTCACAAATTTGAGGCCAGCCTCAGCAACTTAATGGGATGTCTCAAAAAAAAAAAAAAAAAAAAAAAGACTCAAGGTGTAGGTCAGTGGTAAAGTGCCCCTGGGTTTCTTAGTACAAAAAAAAGAAGTGATTGGCAGAGTGCTCTTCAGTCCTAAGAATGCGCCTGCTGGCCTTGAGGTGTCTGAGGGCTTGGTTTTCCCTCAGCCCCTGTCACAGTGAGTTCAGTTTCGATTGAAGAAATAAACCAATGGACTCTCCCCTCTCTGTCATGCCTTTGGGAGTGTTCCTTTGTATGGACCTCACCTGAAAAGTGAAGACGGATCATGTGCTCACAGGTGGTTATACACACACATGCTGAGCGCATTGTTGTTACTGAACATAATCCCCAAAGAGCAAATAGACCTGGTGATAAATAGAAATCCCCACACCGGCATTTGCCTACTATGCTTCCAGTCCTCCCAGGGACTCTGTGTACTCTACTCCCACCTCTGCTCAAAACCATCCCCCTAAGTTCACTCCAGATCCTGGTGTGCTTTCATCACCTAGGGCTCAGAGCACTACTGCCTTCCTCCAGATCTTTGGCCCTGCCTTTTCACTATGTCCACCCCACTATCATCTTCCCTCCCAAAGCCCTGACCCCTCTGGGCACAGTGGCACACACCCGTAATCCTAGTGACTCAGGAGGCTGAGACAAGGGGGTTGCAAATTTGAGGCCAGCCTTAGCAATTTAGCAAGGCCCCAGTACCAAAGAAAAAAATTATTAAAAATAATTTGTCAGTCAACTATTTTCTTCAACTTTTTTTCTTTTTTTAATGGTACTGGGAATTGAACCTGGAGTTGTTTTAACAGAGACACATCCCCAGTCCTTTTAATTAAAAAAAAAAAAAAAAATTGTAGTTATAGATGGACAGAATGCCTTTATTTTTTTGTTTTATTTATTTATTTTTATGTGGTGCTAAGGATAGAACCCAGTGTCTTGCACATGTTAGACATGCACTCTGCCACTGAGCTACAGCCCCAGCCCTTAATTTTTATTTTGAGACAGGGTCTTATTAAGTTGCTGAGGGTCTTCCTAGATTGCTAAGGCTGTACTCAACTTGGGATCCTCCTACCTTGATCTTTAGAGGTGCTAGGATTATAGGCCTACACCCCTTCCCTCAGCCAACTCAATTCTAACTTCTACATGTGAGCTCCTAGAAGCACACAGGATTATTCAATCTCTGCCAAATCCTACATCCCATCTCATAGTCCCTAGGGCAAACCTTGGGAGCGTGCCAAGGGGTAATTCTCAATGAGTGAAACCAGAAGATCTGCTCCTGTGACCCACCTTCTTTACACTCAGCCTGGCTGGTGCACAGAGCTATTAGCAAACAAATAAATGAAAAGCAAAGAACAAGCAGCAGGGCATATTTCAAGATTTATTGAGGTAAAAGGACAAGGACACAGCATAGAAAACGTCATTAGCATTTTTTTTTTTTTTTTAGATCTAAACAGTTAAAACAGGAATAGGCAAGAAGACACAGAAGCTGGCCACACATGAGATGGAGACCAGTCTTCCCATCCAGGGATCCGTGGCACTGCTGAGGAGAGGCAGAGCCAGCTGAAGGGTTTCCACCTATGAACCCCAAGTCCCCAGAATCCAAGGCTTTTCTTGCCCTGATCGTACAGAGTAAAAGTTTCCACGTTGTGCTGAGGCAACAGTGGCAAGGTCTGGCAATGCATCACGTGGCAACATCACACTTCACTTTCCACAATCAACACCACAGACCAAGAGAAAGTTAGTCCAGGCCAGCGGCTTGGAATTTCTATCTCAATCTCAGAAACACAGGTTGACTTGGCTTCTTGGAAATAAATCACCATAAAGAGAGCTGGCACCCCATGTCACCATCTTGAGAGGGTCAGTGCCTCCATCCCTTGGGCCTTCCTTCCACAAGCTCCAGATCCAAGGAAGCATCCCTAGAGTGAGGGGAGGGCCACAGAAAGGGGAGGTTAATGAAGTGCTTTTTCTTTTTTTGTTTTCTTTTGGTGGTGATTGAGATGGAACCCAGGATCTCACATATACTAGGCAAGTGCTCTACACTAGCTACATCCTTATCCCTACCCCAAGTGTTTGGTCTCCAATGGCTAAATGGTTACCCCATTTTTCTTTATGCTGACATCAATGAGAATGTACCCAATCCATTAGATATGAGCTGCCAGGTTTTTTTCACGCCAAATGAAAAAGGAACCTCAATACTAGAGAACAATCAAAAAGTCTATCCCTCCCTGCTATCACTACTGGCCTGTACATCCGTCTCCTCGGTGGGACAGGAGCTTTCGTTCACCTCAACCTCTAAGTCTTCCTCATGCTGCTCCCTACTCCCTGGGGTATGTTCCTACTGCCCAGCACACTGCCTGCCTAGCCTTACACTTACAAAAGACTGCTTCCCTTTGAAAATTCTGTGGCCACAAACAACGTATCATTTAATATTACACTTATTCATTATACATCATTCATCCTGGTTCCTTTGAACACCTAAAGTATCTAAACCTTGATGCAGATGTAGTTTGGTCTCTGATAACAGGAGGCTAAGCCATAATGTCTCTCATCACTGACTCTCATTCAGCGGCCCTCAGCATCCCTGAGATCAGGAAAAAAGCGAGAGTGTGTGAAAGCACCAGCATTTGAGAGGGACAGACTGGACCCTCCAAACACGGGAAATGGCTTTCAGCAATTTCTCTCCCTGCATTATGGATGATCAGAGCACAGGCAGCCCGTGATCACTTTTGAATGCAGGTACACACACAGGCAGAGACAGGTCCAGGAAGAGAAGCAGATGCCAGTAGCCTATGGCATAGTATAGGGAAAATTCATGAAAATAGCCCAGCCAGCCATGCACAGGACCCAACCATGACCCTTCTTTTCTAGAGAAACCCCATACAAACTCCTTGCCCAGGACAATCAAAAAGAAGTCACTTTGGACATAAACAGCGGAAAAATGTTAGGGTTGTAATGGTAAGAATAATGGGGTTTCAAGTACAACAAGTCAACTCTGTCACCGCTTCATTTTTTCAAATAAAAAAAATTAGGTTCCGTTTGATGCAGAGATGCATGCATGTAATCCTAGCAATTTGGAAGGCTGGGGCAAGGAGGATCCTAAATTCAAGGCCAGCCTTAGCAACTTAGTAAGTCTCTATCTCAAAATAAAAAAGGGATGGAGGTATAGCTCAGTGGTAGAGTGCCTGAGACAGGGACAGAAGGGATTCTCATGCCACCCATTTATCATTACAGTATGCTGTTGCTGGTCCCAGGTAGAGAGGACAGATGTCCCAAAGACCTCTCATTCCACACGTGGGACCTTGGAGGCTTTCCCCTGCAGCAGCCCTGAAGGTATGTGAAGGGTCAGGTGTGATCTAGAATTGGTTGGGTGGGTGGTAGATTTGGGGACCCATGGTACCACCTTTATCTCACCTCTCAGCTCCCCTACATCATCACCCAGAGCCCCTGGGAACAGGGCTGTATCCGATACAAGAGACCAGAAAATGGACCAGAAATCTTACCTCAAGATTCCTGGGGTGTAGAATGTTCCTGACAATGACAACTCCCATGGTGCCTCTGTACACAGTGGACTCATCTGCAAGAGACAAAGAGCACTGATGGGGACCCAGGTGTCATTGCTCACAGCAGGGCATGGTCAGCACCAGGAAATGGTTTGGCACAGTAGCTACCAGACACTAAGCATCCTAAAAATGTTGGCAAGCACACCATTTCTTCACAAATAAGAGTTAACTCTAAAGAGGGAGGCAGTAGATGGTCAAAGGCAAGGCAATCAATACTGACCATGTAACCAGCAACAGGCTGAAATGAAAGCCAAAGCAGGTTTGTGGGAGTGTGCTGGGCTGCCTGGCAGTCACTCTACTGGCTGCTGAAAGGAACTTCAACAACATCCATAGACTGTTCCCAAAAGAAGGGGCAGGAAATGAAAGCCCCAATAGCAGTAGTAACACACACACTGCAGCTGCCAATGCCCTGGAGTCCAAGATATGAGCAAAACTGAGAAGGAGTGTGGGAAAGCTGCCAGAAGCAGAAGGCCAGGGTAAGACCTTCCAAACACAGAACAGTTCTCTCCACATTTCCTCTGCCTGCACTACCAAAGACCATGACATGAACACCCATGATCACTTACGAATGCAGGGGCAGAAAAGGACAGAAAGCTTGCTATAAAAGGAGACTAAGGCAGAAGCCAGGAGCAGCCAGCCCAGCTGAGCACAAGGACCCAGCAATTGTTTCTAATACTACAAAAATTCCTTCATCATGACCCAGATAGGTAAGGCAAAGGGAAGACACCTCTAAAGAAAACTGATGGAGTTCTTAGGTTGTGAAAGACAGGGACTTATTCTCCTCGAACAACTGGCTCACTGTATTCCTGCTTTCTGGGGAACTAAACTGAAGATAAGAGAAGGTCCCAAAGATAGGAGGCGGAAGTGAAGCAACTGAGATGTGGGTACAGATTAGCATGATACCAAAACCCTTCCTGCTGTTCATGTAAATGTTCTGCTGCCAATACACCAAAGAAGGGATCCCTGAAGATTCTGAACCCAAGCAGGCAGAGCAACAACCAGATACATATCAAAAACCCCAGGAAGGATAAAACTGGGAGCCAGCAAGAATCCACCTTCATCTCACTTCCATCTGTTTCCCAGAATATGTGATGCCTGGGGAACCAAAGCCCCAGACCTCCAGGGGACAGACCTCATCTTTGGAGCACTCTCATCCAGCTGTTTTCTGGCAGGATGGAGACACTTCTCACAGGCCCCTCTGCACTAAGGTACCACCTTTCCAATAAACAAGAAGTACCAGATGAGTCACCTAAATGTCACCTAGTCAAACTCATCCTTGTTTTTTTTTTTTTTATTTATTGGTTATTCAAAACATTACAAAGATTGCAGAATCACATCGGTTACACATCCACATTTTTACATAATACCATAATAGTAACTGTTGTACAAACTCATCCTTGTAAGCATATGGAGAGCTTCTAGCACAGTAACTAGCTGTTTAACAAATGTGGGCTGATGTACTGATCTATGAACTACATCATTTCCTCATGGACAAGGAAAGAAGTTGACAATTCCACAGGGGCAAATAATCATCTTCCATAGAGAACTTTTCATATCATTTTTGTGCAAACTCTGATAACACTGTAGAGGTTCTAGAAGGTTCCCTCATCACCTGGGACCCATCTTCTGCCAAAAGAGACTCAAATGGATAAATTCTTGCTGACTGTCTAAGTGTCAAGCTCAAATAACCCTAAGCACTATGCAGTTATCTCTTCCAACATAAGCTTCACCTGCCCCATCAAAAGAGTCCACAGGAAAAGCTGGATACGGTGCCATATGCCAGTAATTCCTGATGACTTGGGAGGCTTAGGCAGGAGGATGTCAAGTTTAAGGCAAGTCTGGACAACTTTGTAAGACCATGTCTCAAAATAAAAAATGAAAAGAGCCTGGTATATAGCTCAGTGTACAAGTCCCTTGGTTTAATGCACAGAATTGAAAAAAAGTTCACGGGAAGACCAACTTCTGGTCAAAACGCCTAAATTATTCATTCACTCATCCACCCAATTACTGTGCATCTACATGTAGCCAGACATAAAGGCTCAAAAGCAAAACAAAAGCAGTCAAACCCTTCGCCCCCCAGAGCTTTGGCGGCTTCCCTACTTTACAGAAAGTAAAGCTCAGGAAAATGAGGATACTTAGCCAGGATCTACCCAGGTCTTTCTGGTCCCCAAACTCAGCCATGTACCCCACCCCAATACCTACACAGGTATCTGCACACAGGCTTTGCCACACCGTTTTCAGACCGTGGTAGAGCTCCATCACCTTCCCCTCTACTAGTGTCCACAAAAGGCAATATAGGAGGCACCCCCCATTTCCAGGTGCTCATGAGTAGCAACACTTACCCAGGGACATCCTCCCCCTGGACACTGGGCGCCCACCGGGGAGTGCGGAGAGAAGGGGACACTGGGTGTTGCAGAACCAGTGAAAAAGTCCAAGGAAGAGCTGTCATCTGTCTGCAAGAGAGGCGCACAGCAGCGAGGCCTAGGCAGAAAAAAGCACGGGGAAAGGGCTTTCAGTAAGAAGCAGGGACGCGAGTCCAGACGCTGCCCCTCGGGGCCCTTAGAGTGTCCTTAACTTCAACCAACTAGTCTTCAAATGGGTTTTAGCTCTTGCTTTCAAAAGTTGTCGAGGGGAACGTTCATCGTTCCTACGACGTGACACAAAGATAGACCCTATGAGACGACGGACAAGAGGCTTCGGGTCTTTGAATGCCATGAGTCGGAGCACCGGGTGTGGAAAACCCCGGGGCGGGCTGGGGATGTGGCTCAAGCGGTAGTGCGCTCGCCTGGCATGCGCGGGGCGCCGGGTTCGATCCTCAGCACCACATAAAAATAAAATAAAGATGTTGTGACCACCGAAACCTAAAAAGTAAATATTTAAAACAAAACAACAACAACAAAAAAAACCCGAGGCTCTGCGCGCCTTCCGCCCGGCTCCGGGCCCACAGGCGCGCCGCTGGCCAGGCGCAGACCGACCGGGAGCCGAGGCCGCGCGCGCCTCTGACGTCGGCTCAGAGTCGGTCAGCTTGGGGCGGCCGAGGGAGCCCGCTGCCCACCAAGGGCCTCTTCCCGGGAGGCCCCCAGCCCTGCGTGCCGGATGGACCCCCTGCTTAGCGCTGACCCCAGCGGCTGCTCCGCCCCCGGGGCCTCGGTTTCCCGGGGTTGACAGGGACTCCTGGAGGCCACCTGGGGTCCTCGCACAGATGACGCCTGGAGCGTGCACTCTCAAGGACTCACTCGGAGCGACCGAAGGGAATGCACCCAGGTGCAGAAAAGTGCTGAGAAGCATTCCGCAGCAGTTACGCGACGCTCTCTACGGCCGCAGTGCCGGCGGAACTGCGGCTGCGCGCGCGAGGGCAGCCTAGAGCGGCGGCTGAGCGAGTGGCCCTGCAGCGCCCCTGGCTGAGCGGAGCTGAGATTCAATCAGCCACTAAGACACTCATTCAAGCTTCCTTGCAACCAATCATTATTCCTTCAGTCCATTATTGCACTCACCGACCACGCATCTGCATATGCAGAAAATATTTATGGAACATCAGCTTCCTTATCCATCCAATTATTCATCTATACCATTGAGCCACCCATCCTCCCATGCACTTAATTAACTATACATATCTATGCATCCATCTATACATTCATTCATCTTTTCATCAATCAACTGATCTAGACTTCCATTCATCCAGAAAATTTACTGAACAACTACTTTTTATCAAGGACTGGACTAAGCATTGAAAAATGAAACGAAGAAGACAGACTTTTTTTGGTTATATCCTAATAGGAATAATAAACAAGTTAGAAAATACAATAATTAAAAATCATAATGAGTGCCACAAAGGAAGTGGATAGAATGGTATAATATAATATCAGTGGTGACTTATTTAGCCTAGTGAACAGGAGGGCTTCTCTGAAGAAAGAATATTTAATCTAAAGTCTAGTGAAAAAGTAGGAACTAATCATGAAATGATAAGTAACTTCTATTTAGGAATGTTCAAATGTGAAACTATTAAAGATGTAAAGATCATAGAAGTAGATGAACACTTCTTCTCTAGTGTATCTTTTGGTATAGTGCCTTCTGTCAATGCTATTAAAGAATACTAATATAATGTCAACCAATGACTAATATTTTTGAGTATTTCAGGAATTTTAATTCATTTAATCAGCATACCACTAAGATCACTAAGACACTCATTCAAGCTTCCTTGCAACCAATCATTATTCCTTCTGTCCATTATTGCACTCACCGACCATGCATGGAACATTTGTTATGAACAAATGTTCCCCAAATTCATATGTTGAAGCTCTATACCCTAATATGATGGTATTAGGTGGTGAGATCTTTGGAAGGTGTTTAGGTTTAATCAGGTCATGCAGGTGGAGCCCTCAAAAATAGGATTAGTGTCCTTAGAAGAGGCTCTGAAGAGCTTGTTTCCCTCTTTGGTCATTTGAGAACAAGGTGAGAAGACAGCCATCACTCTGAAAACCAGGAAGTGGGCCCCCACAGGTCAGAATCTACTGTGCCTCCATCGCAGATTCCCAGCTTTCAGAATTTGGGGGAAATAAATTGTTATTGTCTATAAGCCACCCACTTTGTAGTATTTTGTTATAGCAGCCTAAAATGGGCAAAAACATCCATCCTACCGGGTGAACATTATTATTATTATTTGGTTGTTTTTGTTTTTATTGTTTGTCATTATTTATTTAAACTTTGGATTTTCCTTTCCCAGAAAAGTGGAAGAAAGAGAGGTTTGATCCCATGGGAAGAGTTTTTGGGACTCACTCCTAAAAGTCTTTTCCTTTAAGGTCCTTTAGAGATCCTCCACTGCATGTGTTCTACTGCAGGTTTGACAGCTGTCCAGGAGAAAAACTTCCAATTCTCCAATCCAGTCACATATTATGTCTTGCCACCATCGTTTGAAGAAAGAGGAGAGCCAAATGTCCTTGAACTTGACTCCAACGTCTTCAATAATATTTAATATTTGGGATGGGCACTCTGGCATTTTCAAAATGGAGTTTCCCAAGTTTCAGGTTTCGGTGAAGTCACTCCTCCAAAGCCCCTTCTGCTATTCATGCTGGGATTTTTTTTTTTTTTCTTTCTTTTACCAAATTGCCAGAGTCAGCAACCTCAGGCTGTGCAAAGACAATAAACATACTTTACAGTCCTCCACTTCCAGCATAGACCTTCTCGACCCTGTCCAGGAAGAGCTCTCGGTCACAAGTTCGCCCACAGCACAGCAGCCCTGTCGCCTGAGTCAACAACACATGATCGTGCCGTCCGCGGTGAACACCCAACACCTGCAACCGCTCTCGTGCAGGCTACAAAGGGATGTCGCCACCCACCAGGCGCTGCGAGGACGTCGCCGGCCAGCGCCCTCTGGTGATGCCACCATGCGGCACCCAAACATTATTATTATCATCCCATTTGCCAATGAGAAAATAAAAGCTCAGAAAGATTCGTTAACTACCCCAAGGTCATGAAGTTAGTGTGTCCAGAACCGTACATGGTCTAAGAGTTAACTCTACTTGCAAGCCGACATGTTAGTCTGTTTCTGTTTTATAGATACCGGCAGTGAGCAGGAAATTCCAAAGTCAGGGTCTAAGGACTTTATTATTCATAGCAAAAGCAGAAGACAGAGCTTGATGTTCGCATGGATTCCTCTTGCCTTACAAGTCCTATGGTGCAGCTGAGTGCCCACGATGGGTGCTTGCATACACAGGCTGTTAGATGAGGACCACTGAGCTTTGGGGGATTCACCCTTGTTATGGGGAACAGAAGTAAGCCTGGTTTTAGTCTGCAAGGTGCATTTACCTTATCTTAGAAGGTTGCTCATTGCAAAACACAACCTTAAGAAGCTGCCCAGATAAACTCTAGTCATGGCTTTGCATTCAGGGCATGGCCAGCAAGGATATGCAGAGTTGCTCAGGGCCTACAGTAGGTTGTCTCTCCCAAAAGTAGGTGTCAGAGTCAAAAACCAAACCCATCACATAATCCAAGAGCAATTTAATAGATGCAGAAAATGTATTTGATAATATTAACTTAATTAATTAGTTAATTTCTTTCTTTCTTTTTTTTTTTTTTTTTTGGTACCAGGGATTGAACCCAGGGGTGCTTAACCATTGAGCCACATCCTCAGCCCTTTTTATATTTCATTTAGAGACAAGGTTGAGTTGCTTAGGGCCTCACCGAGTTACTGAGGCTGGCTTTGAACTTGCCATCCTTCTATATCAGCCTCCTGAGCCACTGGGATTAGAGGAGTGCTTCACCACACCAAGCCCTGATACCCAAGCCCTGATGCCTGTTATTAGGTTTGGATCTTTGTTTTAATATTTATTTTTAATTGTAGATGGACATAATATCTTTATTTTATGTGGGCTGAGGATCGAACCCAGGGCCTCACACGTGCTAGGCGAGCGCTTTACCGCTGAGCCACAACCCCAGCCCTAGGTTTGGATCTTAAAGACTCCCCCAAAGCTCTTGTGTTCAAGGCTTGATTCTCAATGCAGCAGTGTTCAGAGATGGGCCTTGGGGAAGTGATTAGATCGTGAGGGAACAAATTCATAGTGGATGGGTCCACAGATGGATCCATAGCTTCATGGGCTATTGGGCAGTGGTGGAAACACTGGGAGGTGGGGTTTATTGGGAGGAAGTGGGTCA
The DNA here is from genome assembly GCF_048772815.1 of Callospermophilus lateralis. Taxonomy (NCBI): domain Eukaryota; kingdom Metazoa; phylum Chordata; class Mammalia; order Rodentia; family Sciuridae; genus Callospermophilus; species Callospermophilus lateralis. The sequence continues at coordinate 179,233,121 of NC_135307.1, read as the reverse complement.
CTGGAGTGCCTATCCTTGAAGGGTATATTTCGTTCTTGATTTTCCCCTCTTGCCCCTCACCTCCTTCCTGGCCACCATAAGGTGAGCAGCTATGTACTACCTTGCCACAGAATCAATGGGAGTAAGTGACTATGGACTGAAACCTCTGAAACTGTCAGCCAAAATAAATCTATCCTCCTTCTAAGCTGATACTTTCAGGTCAAGTATTTCGTTACAGGAATGGATAGCTGACTAACATAACTGTCCCTCCTCCCTTTCAGGGGTTTCAGGCACCCTCCTGCAAAGCCCACCATCACACAGTGCAGGCCCTGCTGGGTGAGCTTTACCAGGCAGGAGCCAGGATCTGGCTAAGCATCCCAAGCTCAGGCCACAGGGCCCCTGAGAGGTGACATTTACACACTGAACACCTCCCAATACACTCTCAAGATAAGTTAGATAATGGACTACTGGTGTAGTCCAGCTGTACTACACCAGTGGGAGAGGATAGGTTGCTGAGAATCCAAAGAAGAAATACAGAAATGGGATGTGAGACAGAAAGTTTATTGAAAAATGACTACAGGGAAGATCCAGTGGTGACATGCTAGACAGATACTTTGTCAGAAAAGTCCTGTGAAGCAGGCCAGACAGGTGCTTTGCCAGAAAGTTCAGGGTAGAGGGGCTGGACAGGTACACCTGCTTCACACAGTGCCTCTGGTGCTTTATAAGACTATAGTCCCTCCATCCCCTTAACACTGTGTCCAGCAGGAGCCAGCTGGATGAACACTGCCCTCTGGACCAGTCACCACAGGGAGGGGGCATTTATAGATTAGATTACTAGATTACAGAAGCAGTGACAGCATCAGCATCAGCTTAGCCTGCTTTGTCCAATTGTATGACCACATTTCAAGGAACTTGGCCTGCATGCAGGAAAGTAGCTTTCTGCAGATAGCACTAACTTACCCTAAATCCCATCAGACACAAGAGAAAGCCAGTGCCTTCGACATAATGTCTGCCTCTGGACATTCTGGCCTGGACCTACTCCCATTATTCCCTTATGTGCCCTAGATTCTGAGGAGTGGAGATGGGTGCTTCAGGGATAGTGTTTCACTCTCCTTTTCTCTGAGGATGATACAGGGACCTCCGAGGTGACCGATTCCTCCCAGAGCTGCTGAAAGAGTGGAAACGACTGACTCTCAGAAAGTAACTTTGAGAACCGAGAATGTGTCAAAGGAGTGAAGGGAAGTATTTCCCAGGAAGTCTCCCCACTGCTTGCAAACCCTTCTCTTTTTCTAGTGGCCCTGCCCGGGTTTCACTACACCAGGTTTAATTATCTTCTGTTTGACTTCATGAATTGGAGAGAAAAGTGCTCAAGGGTCTTTATTAAAAGGTCCCACTGTTTATGCGTTGAAATATGTAATAGAGAGTCACTCTGCTGCACTGAGGGGGGCTTACTAGGAAAACATCTTCTTTCCCTGTAGCCAAAGATGTTCCGAGTCATCAGCTCAGCCAATCTCCTCCAGCATCACTGCTTCTCAACCACAGACTATGTTGTGAATAGTGCTCCCGGAAATTGTGCAGTTCACAACCTGCACAAACGTATATAGTAGTCTTCGGGGCAGATCAAGAGCAGCTGAATTGCCCTGGGCGACTGGGCTAGCCAAGGTGTCCATCAGGTTTTAGTCCCAAACTTCAGGAGACCAAGTCTATTGCTGCTGATACGCACAGTAACAGAGGATCATAAACAAGCAGAGCAGGACAATGAATAGACCCAGCAAGATATTCAGCATGGTTTCCATTTGTGGGTGGGGAGAGGGTTAGGGCTCCTGTAGGCCCAATGTGGCTAGTTGCTGACTTCTCATTTAGACCCTAGGCAACACCTCCTTGGAACAATCTGTCCAGTCAGCCACAACTCCATCTCCTCAAGGGAAGGGGCTGTAGGCCCTGAGGATCCCTCAGCCACTGTGAGGTCACAGATTCCCAGATGGTAGAATTTTGCCTTCTCAGCTGTAGCCAAATCTTTCATTAATGTGATGCAGGAGTTATTCTGATATGTAATCATTTACAAGTGTCTCTTTATACTTGCTGAACAGAATTGTCTTTTTCCAGTCCCTACAAAAACATCAGGGTGGTCTCATAACTCTTCTGACCATTATTGGGTAAGAACAAGTCTTGCAAGGGCTGGAGGTGTAACTCAGTGGTAAAGTACCTGCTCAGTATACAATACACACACACACACACACACACACACACACACTCACACGGACTCACACACATGCCTAACCAACTCTTTATTGCCTATCAAATAGTAATTTCATGTGCTTCATCAGCTGAAACATCCATTTTGGCATCTTTGTCACACCATGATTAACAAGCCTCGACTACTCTTCTTAGATGATTAGCCTCCTGTAGGCACTAGGAATGCAGAAATGGACCAGCCAAGATGACTTCCCTGGCATTATGGGGATGAGTAATGCAAAAGAAAATATAGGTTTGAATCGTGGCTCTGTCCATCTCCAGCTTTCTGAGGGCAGTTGTGCCTTACTCTCCAGTCGAGGGCAAAGGGGCCTCAGTCTAATTAGGCAGGAGGGCAAGCCCCTCAGAGGGTGTCCAGGCTCAGAAGCAGGGGTAATGGGAAGGCCATGTTCTCGGCTTCCTGCTTGCTTTTCTCTTCTAGCTCCAAAGGACTGACCAAAGCCAGAGTGTCTCACACCTGAGCTGATGAGAACAGGGGCCACAAGCCATGTGGAGCTCCCCTACCCTGAAAATACAGCCAATTTGAAATGCAATATGCTGTGAATGTGAACACACCACATTCCAAAGGACTTCATACAAGAAGAAGAATGGTAGATATCTCATTTGTAATTTTAAACTATTGCTACATGCTGCCATAATATGTTAGTTACAGTATGGGGTTAAACAAAAATACATAATTAAAATTGATTTCAGTTAAAAACAACTTAAAGGTGACTTAGAAAATGTAAAATTACATATGTAGCCTGCATTATATTTCTTCTGGACAGGGAGACCTTAAATTTGTCAAACAAAGCACGATTTCTCTGCCTCACGAAGAATACCACAGGGCTAGGGCTATTGCTCAGTGGTACAGCACCCTGGATTCAATCCCCAGGACCACAGAAAGAAAAAGAAACCCCACAGGGACCTCTGGCTTAATTCTCACAGCAGAGTTACAAGGGAGAAGCCATGACTACCCATTTTTCAGAATCAAAAACCAAGGCTGGTCACTAGTGAGGGGGTGCATGAAGAGAGGGAGCAAGAGGAGGAGGCAGGAGAGGACTATGCGGCCACAAGATGCATCCTGAGCCCTCTGCCCAGTGTCCTTTCAGCCACAGCACCTCAAGGCTCCTCCTCACATGTCCAATATTCTCACAGTCTCAGAATTCCATGGACTTCTCCAGGTATAGAATATGTGGTGTTCTCACACTCCATGACCCTCATTTCCCTAGTGGTTGTGTAGGTCAATTCTGGATTTCTCCACTGTGACAGGGAACTCAGAAATCTTCCTGGGAGGCCCCCTCCTCCTCAGCGCCAAGGGCAGCATTGCCCATGTCCAAGAGGCACACCTGGCCCAGGACGCAGGCAGAATTCATTATTGTGAGAATTTGGGGCATGAGCCCACTCCCAAGCCTGTCTTTGATAGGCTGTGAGAATCTGGTCAGGTCTCTACTGCTTCAAGGGCTTTCTCTGCCTACCAATCCCATGTATTTTTAGGACGAGGTTTGGTAAAGAACTCATTCCCTGCCGGCCTCTCTGGACTCCTCTCCTTCTCACCCTCTGGTACAAAGTTCTACATGGGTAGAACTCATTCATTCGTTCTACTGTGGCAGCCACTGAACTGGTGCTAAAATACAGTGGTGAATCAGGCAGATGTACACTGGATAGAGAGACAGAATTAGAAACTAAACACATGGGCAAACTTAACCTAGTAACAGAGCCTATTGAGGAAGGCTGACCATTCCTACAGATTAATGACAAATCAGTGAACAAGGCATAGCTTCAGAACAAACAGAAAGGCAAAGTATGTAAGGAAAGATTTCTTCAAAACTTCCAGGCCACTTTGGAAAACTATCTCGAACCTTCCAGTCAGAAGCAGACCTCCTGTCCGCCAGGGGCGCTATGAAACCGCGCGCCCGGGTTCCGCCCTGTGGAAGTGCCGCTGTAGGCCGCACGCCGCGCGCGTAGCCCTATTTCCGCCGTCGCGGGTTAAGAAAAGGGAGGTCTTGTCGCGTGCTTGTTCTTTTTTGGCGTCCCGCGCGCTCTTTCGCCATCTCTCGAAATCGCCAAGCATCCTGCAACTTCCCCAGCTGTCTGCTCTGTCTCCGCCGCTTCCCGGCGCCAGGGCGTCGGGGTGAGTTTACTGCGGGGTATGTGGTCTGCGCCTCTCGCTCCATTAGAGGTAACCGAGGCTCCAAGGAGCGGAGAGGCTTCTGGGGGTCAGCGTCAGGCGGGGTCCGTCTCACACGGTGCGTGTGTAGCCCTATTTCCCATGTCCCGGGAAACGGCCCACGGAAGGCAGCGGCCTAGGCCGCCCCCAGCCTCGTGCGGAGTAGGGTTGCCTCGGGCCTTGAGCCTGGCGGAGGGTGCGGAGCTTCTGGGTTTTTCACACCTGGTCCTCGATCTCCGGCTCGGGCATTAGGAAGCCCGAAGCTCTTTGAGTCATCTAGACAGGCTCAGTCTTTGTGCCACGTCGTAGGAACGTTGGCTCACGTTCCCCTCGGCCGCTTTTAAGGCTAGACCTAAAACCCATTTTGGACACTGGTTGGTGGAGGTTTAAGTCCTTGCTGTGCACCTAAAGCCCTTTCCTGTGTTTTTTTCTGCCTAGGCCTCGCTGTTGAACGCCTCTCCTGCAGACATGAAAGCTCTCTCCTGGATGTTTCTTGCTGGTTCTGCAGCAGCCAGCGCCCTCTTCTCTCTGGATTCCCTCGGGGCGTTCAGTGTCCAGGGGGAGGATAGGATGTCCCCGGGTAAGTACTGCTATTCATGGGCACTAGAAACCAGGACTCCTGGATTGCCTTCTGTGGACACCAGCAGAGAGGAAGGTGGTAGAGCTCTGTGGTGTTCTGAGAACTGCGTGGCAAAGCCCCTGTGCGGAGTGAAGCCTGGGGTAAGGGAGGAGGCTGAATTTGAGGAGTAGAAAGTCAGATCTTGGCTAAGTTTCCTCATTTTCCTGAGCTTTACTTTCTGTAAAGTATGGAAGCTGCCAAAGTTCCATGAGGGCAGAGAGCTTCTGACTGCTCTTGTTTTTGAGCCCTCAGGCCTGCCTAAATGCAGATAACTAATTTTGTGCTTTGAGTGATTAATTTTAAGCATTTTGATGGAAAGCGATCTTTCTCTGTGCTTTTTTGATGGGGGTGGGTAGAATTGTTTAATTTTTTGCTCCATGGATCCTGGGCTTGGATGGGTTGCTTTCTCCTCCTTGGACTGTTCGTGTGAGCTAATTTCCTAATGTGGGCTTCTCTTTGGGCTCACCTGCCATTTTCTGCCCCTGTATCTGAAAATGATTTGGGGTATGGTGTAGGGAGAATTGCTGAATGTGGATTGTCCACACTCAAGGGTTCACTGCTGTTCTTTTTTTGTACTGGGGCATGAACTGGAGTTTAACCCTTGAGCCACAGCCTCAGCCCTTATGTTTTATTTAGAGACATGATCTCATTAAGTTGCTGAGACTGGTTTTGAACTTGAGATCCTCCTGCCTCAGATTCCTGAGCTGCTGGGATACAGGCATGCGTCACCACTCCTGACTTTTTAAAATGATCCTTCTTGCCAATTTTAGGTGCCTCCTTGCACCTGGCTTCTGGCATTCCTGTGTTGTGTCTGAGATGTCAACAGACACAACACGGGTGTGGGTCCCCTTTTGCCCTCCACTTCTCAGAAGTGACAGGAAAACTGGTAGAAATTATAAGACTGCCAGCCAGAGACTGGGTATGAGTGGTACTGAATTGAAAATCTGACAGTATTTCCACTGAGGCACGCTGATGACCAGAGCTGGTCACTGGAAATGAATTTAAACACAGTTCTGTCCATCCCAACACACTGCTGCCTTCCTCCCAACATCTCACCTAGGGACTCCCAGACCCCAATCAAGTTCTGAAAGCACCTTCTCTGCAGCAGCTCTACAAAGGAGGAAGAAGGCCCAGACCTGTCCTGCTAGACAAGGGAAAAGAGCTCAGAGAAAAGGAAGCAATGTGACCTGGCGTTCTCATTCCCTGCTCCAGACCACCTAAACACTGCCAGCCTCGAAGCCTGTAGAGAACATTCATTCCAGAGAACCAGGCAGGACACTACCTACCTAGAACTTCATAATCCCTGCTCTTGCAGAGGAGAGATAGACATCTACCTACCTGTTTACCTCTCTCTCACAGCAGTCACATGGCACTCCCTCAGGACACAAGAAGCCAGCCCAGGATCAGCCCGCTTGGCACTGCTTACAAAATGTCCAAGAAACCATGATATTCACCAACAGGAAAACACCTGGGGAAGCACAGTCTCTGGTGGTTATGCACAAAAGCTCTAGCACAGGCTCAAGTAACTGCCACTATCCCACTAAGGCTATGGCTTCTGGAAGGGAAAAAAGTGGACCCTCTGCACATGAGGACACCTTGAGACTTTTCCTATATTACCAAAGATCAATACACAGGCAGCCTATAATCACTTTGAATGCAGGGGAAGAAACAAAGGGCACAGGGCTTGCTAAAACTGGAGACCAGTGTCAAACACATGGAAAATGGCCTGGGCTGGGACAGCAGCACAGCAGAGCACAGTCCTAACAGCTGTCATTTTATCCTGCATGCATAAACTTAACCCGTACCAGCCAACCACAACTGTCAAACAGAAGACCCTCCAAATAAGAAAGGTCCTTCTGTTGTGTAAGATAGGTATTATGTATCTGATATCAGAGTCAGAAGCAACTTCTGGGATTACTACTGCAAATGTGAGCATTTTCTTGTTGCTGGTCTCTTTCCAGTTGAGGTCATTTCCCAAGATGGTGGCCATGGCCTCCTTTCTCACCTTCTCTGCCCTTTTCTGCTCCTGTATTCGAAAGTGATCATGGGCTGCCTGTGCCCTGGTCATTGGTAGTGCAGGGAAAGGAACCGCTGAAAGCGTATCCCCGTGTTTGGAGGGTCCACTTCTGTCCTTGCCAAACCCTGGAGCTTTCCCACACCTCTCTATCCCCCTTTTTGATGGTGGGATGCTGGCAACATCTAATTGAATGCATTGGCTCTTTTCCCTGGCCCAGGGCAGGTTGTTGTGTTACATGAGGGAAGAATGTGGGTGCTTGGACTTGACTCCCAGGAGTAGTGGGTTAGGTGTGGAGTCTTGACAGTGGCCATCACCTTCTGCCAGAAGTGTTCTCTGCCTGTATTCTCAGCCTCCCCCCATAGAGCTAATCAGACTGGATGGAAGTTGGTGCTTTGCTTATCTCTTTACTCTGAGGTGATCCCGAGGGCAGTATCTTTCTCTGTATCTTGGTTTGCTCTGAATGCTAGAGGGTCAGTGTTCTGTCAGGGTAGGGAAAATGAAAAAGGGGGAGTTTGTCTACTGTAAAGGAGATGGGGTTCATTACCTCGTGGAGTGTTGGCAGGAAGGAGATGCTGAGATGCAACATGAGTATGGATGTGTGGAGGTTCGGGGTGCGAATAGGTTTTTTTTGTGTGTTTTTGGTCCCACTGGAAGAATTCTACATGTGGTCTACTTCTGTAGGTCCTGGCCTCTTGTGTCCTTGGGAAAGGTTCTTCTTCCAGCTGTGGGTAAGGTGGCAAAGATCCAGGGTGGGCAGAGCAGAATATACTTTGAGGGATTTATGGCAGCAGCCCATACTAACACAGCCCCCCTGCATTATCACCTCCTCCAGGTTGCCCAGATGCTGCTAGAGAAACACAGTGCACTCAACACCCTTTTGAACAGAGCCCTTAGTAACAGTTGGCACAAGAGATAACACTGATTTAGATCAAGATCTCCTGCTCCTTTCCTAGAGGTAAGCTGCTTGTCTTATTCCTATAATATATCTTGGCTATTTAGGTGATGGTCATAAGTGTTTAGTCAACATTTATGTGCTAGTGTGTACAGAGGCTTGGCCATAGGTGTTTTCATACAAGAGAAGGTCAGACTACAGGTGCTGAGATAAGCATCTCTGGAGAGTAACTTCTGCACCCCTTGAAGTCATGTTCCTTTCCCTGGTGCGGGGGGTGGTGGTGAAGGGGGAGGCAAGGATGATAAAGGATTGACCTTTATTGAGGAACCTGGATCACAATTGGCCCTTCGCATGCCTTTGGAGGCTGTGCGGAGCAGGTGGTTCTTGAGGTTGCAAGCTCTGGAGTTCTTCTGTAGTGCAGCAGTGGCAAGTCATGGTGAGAAGTGGTGGAATTGGGCATCAGAACCACTCACACCTGCTGCTGCTTTTTATTAAGGCACTGGCGATTGAACCATTTTGTCACTCAGCTATATCCCCAGCCCATTTTATTCTATCTTTAAATTTTCAGATGGGGCCTTGACAGATTGCCCAGATTGGCCTCGGAACTTTGAGTCCTCCTGCCAGCATCTCCGAAGTCACTGGGATTACAGGTATGTGCCACCACCCCATCCATACTTGCTTCTTAAATCCTTTTTGCCACCATGTCTGGCTAGTTTCTTTCTAGTTGTACTCGGTGGTTAAGATTTATCATAGCAGCAGACAGAGGATATACAGCCAAATGTTAAAGGAAAAAAGAACAAAGGTGGGGTCAGGAGGAGTCTGCAGGCTTTTTAAGGCTGTTTCCATCCCTCATCCCTTGCAGGGAACCCATTCTTCCCCAGCAGTGGGTAGGCCTCCCCATGTGTGCCGTGTTTCTGCTCAGAGAAGCCCAATAGAGACTTGAGCCCAGGGCTTGTACTGAGGTCTGGTCATGTGAACACCATCTGCCTGGCATGCAGTAAAAGTCCAAGCTCCCAGGAGGAAAGTAAGTGCTGGGTCTAAACCACACTGTTTGCAATCTGGGCTTGGTGAGCCACCTTGATCAGTCTGCTGAGATGGGAACATGCCAAGACCCAGGTTCCCAGATGCCAGCCAGGGGCTGGTCTGACCTATTTTGAACCTCAGTTTCCTGGTATGGAAAACAAAGATGTAATAAATAGGTCTTATGGACATGTCCATGTGAGCCTGATCTCTGGCCCGTAGGTTTTTCCAGTGTTTTTTGTTGGAAGTATCTCCTCTGTTTCACCTTGGTAGTTTTATGGGGTTTTGTATGCTAGATGGCAGCTGCAGCATTCCTGTGCTCTTTGTCTTGGACTAGGCCCCTGGCATTAGTTTCCTGTCCTTGGCCCTTCCTTGATCTTTCTTTGTTCCTGCATTCGAAAGTGATCATGGGCTGCTTGTGCCCTGGTCATTGATAGTGCAGGGAGAGGAATGGCTGGAAGACATTTTCCCCGTGTTTGGAGGGTCCACCCATCCCTTCCAAACCCTGTAGTTTTCCCACACTCCAGTTTATCTTTTGCCAACCCTTACAGTTGTTTCTGGGTGCCTCATGATATCTGGCTGGGGATGTCATGTGTGGATTATATGTGGAAGGGTTGCCCAGAACAGAATCCAGTGTTGTGAGGTGGCGAGTGCAGGGTTGTGTGTGCCTAAGTGAGGGCTGAGATAGGATATTATTACATGTTGCCCTTTAATAGAGATTCCTAAGTGTGTACTAATAAGAGGAAGAAAAGGGTGAGTGCTCATAGTGGTAGGGTGTCCAGCTCAGTACACCACCTCACTTCCCAGTCTGCATGGCTCCTCTAGGTTTTGCCTGCTCCGTGTCCCTATGAAGTATACATTGGCGTGACTCACTGGCCACTGTTCTGTGCTTATCATTCCTCTGCCATTTGTCCTGGCCTTTGGGGCTCATCTTAGAATGCCTGGTTCTCGGGCTGACCCTGGAGGAATGGGTGAAATTGTAAGATAAAGAATGAGCTGGGGCTCAATGGTGCATGCCTGTAATCCCAATGGCTGGGGAGGCTAAGACAGCAGAATCCCAAGTTCAAAGCCAGCCTCAGCAATGGTGAGGTGCTAAGCAACTCAATGATACCCTGTCTCTAAATAAAATACAAAATGGGGCTAGGGATTTGGCTCAGTGGCAGTTCAGTCCCCAGTGCCCATCCCCCCAAAAAAAGAATGAAGAAAAGTATAAAAATTAAAAAAAAAAATAAGCTGAGTGTGGTAGTTCACGCCTGTAATCCCAGTGACTTGAGAGACTGAAGAACGAGGATCACAAGTCGAGGCTAGACTCAGCAATTTAGTGTGTGAAACTCTCAGAATCAAAAAGGGCTGGGGGTGTCGTGCTCAATAGTGGAGCGCTTGCCCAGCATGCCTAGCATGAGGCCAGAGAAGGGAAAAATGAAGAAAGAAGTAGAGAGTGAAGAGAAGTCTGTTTGTCACCTTTTAGCCCCTTCCATCTCCACTGAGATTTGTTTTTATTTTGAAATGAGGATCTTGCTGAATTGTTGAAGCTGATCTCAATCGGATCCTCCTGCCTTAGTTCCCAAGTTGCTGGAATTACAGGCTTGCACTAACCACCTGATGAGAGATGGGTTTTTTAATTCGTGGTGAATGTCTTGGGTGATTGACTGATAAATGATGTATGTGGCTTCTTGTCCCTGCAGGATTGTCAGCTGTCCTCTGTGCCTAGCCCCCTGTCTTTAAGAGGAGGCTGAAAAAGAAAAAAAGGGGGGCTGGGCTATGATGCTCCTGAGGTATGGATCTTGGATGCTTCTCCAGAGAGAACAGTGATGTTCAGCTTCAAGACCAAGGCAAAGGCTGCTTCCTTTTGTTTGCTCCCTCACTGTGGCCTGCAGGGACATGCCCGCCAAACTCTCCTCTCCCATTCTGAGAAGCAGAAGAAGCTTTTGTTAAACACAGTAAGTATTATAGAGCTCCTTTGGTTTCCAGGAGCTCTGCAAGGACCTACGTAGCCCTCATCCTTCTTGGTTCTGCAGTAGCTTGTTAAAATGCTTTGGGAAGTCAGAAAGTTAGCTGGTGTTTTTTTCTGAACCTTGGTGTGATACTTTTTATGACTCAGTTCCAGACCTCCAGACCTAATGAACTCCACATTACTCCCAAACTTGGATTTCCATCTCATTGTTAGGCCAAAGCTTATGAAGCCCCATGTTAGAGTACCTTTGAGAACCAGGGGCAGCTGCTGCAGTTACAACTAGTAAACTTAGTTACTGTGTCCCTTTTCCGAGTCACTATGTCTCTCATCCTGGCCAGGGCCCTTTCCTCAGCTGCTGGCCCTGGCCTGTCTTTTTTTGCCCCTGTATTCGAAAGTGATCATGGGCTCCCCGTGCCCTGGTCATTGATAGTGCAGGGAGAGGAATTGCTGAAAGCGTTTCCCCGTGTTTGGAGGGTCTGCTTTTGTCCCTTTCAAACTCTGGAGCTTTTGTACATATATTGTCTCTCACTCTCTTTCTGACCTCCTGATACCTGGTGCTGAGGCCACTGCAGTGCACCTTCTAGCATGGTGTGGGCACTGGGGTCTTATAGAAAGGGAATCAAGGCGGGGCTCTGCCCCGGGGGACTTTGTTCATAGGCTGATTTTGCAATCACAATAGAGGTCATTTCTCCTCTATCTTTGCCTTATGCTTCTTGTCCTCAGCCCCAGCTCTGGTCACTGGTCACTGTGGTCTTGCTCATTATACCTTTCTCATGTACTGGGAATTGAACCTAGGGGCAATTTAATCACTGAGACACATCCCCAACTTTTTTTTTTTTTTTTTCTTTTAATTCTGAGATAGGGCCTTACTGAGTTGCTGAGGCTGGTTTTGAACTCAAGATTCTCCTTCCTCAGCCTCTTGAGTCGCTACTGGTGTTGGCCACCATGCTTGTTTGCTGTAAGCTTCTTCAGGGCAGTGGCTCTATGTCTCTATATGTCTTGTCACAGTCTGCTTTGGGCCTGGAACTCTTGTCACTTTTGGACAAAAAGGAGGCAAGTTCCTATAAGGATAGAGTTCTTTGCATTGAGCAGTCACAGGAAAATGCCCTTGGATAAGGCAGCCTGCCTGAGGTTGAGGCATTTGTCTCATTTTCTTTTCCCATTTGAGGAATTTCTTTGGTGATGAAACTTATCTTATTTTAGTCTACCCATAGACCTTGCCCTAAAGAGGGCCCATGGTCGGTCCATCAGGTGTGGATTTTCCAACTGGTCTTCAATTAAGTGGGCAGGGACTACAGTAGTAATCAAGGATGGCAAAACACAATATGGACAGATAGGTGAACTCAACCCTTACACACCAGATGGTAGACACAGGCCCCCGCCACCTCTCTCCTTCCCCTGATTGGTTCCAATCACCGAGGTCTGTAACATAAAATAATAAAGTGGTTATCCTAGTAAAGCAGATTAACATCTGTCACACAGGACTTTTTTTCCTACTGGGGATTGAACCCAGAGGTGCTTAAGCACTGAGCCATATCCTAGCCATTGTGCCTGTCTGGGCTGGGATTATCTTTTTTTTTTTTTTTTTAAGGTATGTGTATTGCAAGAGCAATTAAAATCTTAGAAAATTAATTTAACAAAACCTCTTAACATGGTATGATAGTCCTCATGCTAACTCAGTCTACATATCTAAATCATTTGATTTATACTGACCCATTTCTCACTACCATCTGCTTTCTAGTCCACATATAAGTGAGAGGTTTTGGCTTATCTCACGTAGCATAATGTCCTCTAAGTCCATCTGTGTAACAAATGGCAGGATCTCCTTTTCTTTAAGGCTGAATAATATTCTGTTCCCTTACTCTGTCTCAGTGTGTGTAGACATATATATCATTTTCTTGATCTCTTTGGGTTCATGTTGTTTCTGTGTCTTGGACATGGGGAAGGGTGCTGTGGTGAACATGGGCATTCCTCTGTCTTTATGAAGTGATTCATCTTCGGGTGTGCGCCCAGAGGGGGAATAACTGAGTGTGTTATACATTAATAAGCAACAAATTGACAGTTGGTGCACAAATACATGGGTACTACTCCTGTCAAGACACTGTAAAAGCTGAGCTTCCAAGGTATTTTTGTTTTTTAACTCTATAAACAAGAGCCTGATGATTGGGAGCCCCTCAGGGTGTCAGTTTGGACAGGAGAAGATGGTGCCAAACTTAATTTTCTGCTTCCTCAACCGTCTAGGTCTCATACCTGTAGAAGCAGAGACTATTGAAGGACATTCCCAGGCCAGGGATTCTGTGGCCCTTGGGATGATTGGGATCTGGGTGTGCTGATACTTCTCATTGTGGTTAAGTCAATGCCAGGGGCCCTGGAAGCCACTGTCAGAAGCTGAGGGCAAATGAAACTCCAGACCACTGTCTCACAGCCTTTTCTTTTAGATCTTGGTGGATGCTGTTCATGGACACGAGGGGCAGAGAATTGAGAGTGATGTCATCCCATGAAGCTTCACTGCCGGCTGCCCCCTGCTGTATGCTGAGATCATTGAGAAACGAGGGCCATGGACAGGAAAGCCCAGCTCCATCTGTCTGCCTGTACCTGCAGGGACTTTTTTTTTTTTTTTTTAAGTCATGGTCTCTAAGTTGAACAGGCTGGCCTTGAGTTTGCCATCCTCTTGCCTCAGCCTTCTGAGTCACTGGGGATTACAGGCATGTGCTGTGGTGGCTGGCTCTAGACTTTCCTTGCTTGGTCTTTGTGTTTCTTCCTGTCCCCTATCCCCCACTCAATAAACATTTCCTTTTTGTTTTTAAATGTTGATGGGCCTTAATTATTTTATTCATTTATTTATGTGCAGTGCTGAGAATTGAACCCCGTGCCTCACACAATCTAGACAAGTGCTCTACCACTGAGCAACAAACCCTGTCCCCTCTGCCTGCCTTTTAAATTAGTAACAACCTAAGTAGGAGGCTGGATGTGGAGGCAGGGTATGTGAGATGTATAGTCAGGACTAGGAAGTGACTGACTGCTGCTCACATTCAGGGATTGTGAGCTGAGGGCTGTACTAGCTTTTTGTCACTATGAAAAAATACCTGATGTGAACAAATTATGGGAGGAAAGATTGATTTTGTCTCAACTGTCAGATTTTAGTCCGTGGTTGCTGGCTTCGTTGCTTTGGACCTTAGATGAGGCTAGATGTGATGAAAGGTGTGGCTGACGAAAACTGCTTAGCTCATGGCAGCAACCCAAAAGCAGAGGATGGAGGCATAAGCGGGAAACAAATTGTTCTAGTAACCTTCCTCCAACTAATCACTGGTTCCCCATGATGGCATCAAATTATTAATCCATCAGTGGGTTTCACTGATGAGGAACCATCCAGTTCCTTTCCAAAAGGGATTTAACATTGTTGCCCTTGTTAACAAGTCTTCTAGCACATGAGTCTTTGGGGGACATGTTTATCCACGCCATAAACACTTCAGGATAGTCAAGCCAGGAGTTTGAAAGGGTGGTTGGTATTAGGAAGACCATCGTGTCCATAAGTTGAGGGCTTAGGCAGGAAGTGGGACCTCTCATTGCTAAAACCAGAAAAGTAGGTAAATGAGCTAGTTGGCCAGCCTCCCATGGACATAAACTGCATGGTGTTAGCGTGAGAAGCTGTGGTGTAAGGGAGTGAGTAGTGTGAACGTGGGGCAGCCACTATTGGAACAGGATGGGCAGGCAGAGGACGGATGTGCCTAGTGGGTAATTGCAGCAAAGAGATATGCATTAACCAAGTCCTTGTATCAACTCATCCCCCTTTTACAGAGGGTCAGATCTGGGCATAGAGAAAACATCCTAAGGGTCAGGACAGAAGGATGGATTCTTCCCTGTAAAGATTAGTTAATATTTCTAGAAAACGTTAAAATGGCCTCAAATGAAAGGCCTAAATAATAAGATAAAGCTGGTCTGATAGGACCTCAGGGACAAACTTGATCAAAGATTAACTACAAATGTCATAAAGCTGTGTCTTATTTTAGTGCTGGGGATTGAAAGCTGTGGCTTCCTGACGAGAAATCTTTGATCCATCCTGAAATAGACAAAACCAAGGGGGTGGGGAATATAGCTTAGTGCTTGCCTCATGCACAAGGCCCTGTGGGTTCAGTCCCCAGCACCAGCCCCCCAAAAAAAAAAAAAATTTCTATCCCATTGTTAGGGACAATTGCATGTTGTCCATTTGCAGGAGCGTGAGAGTCTTGAAGGTTTGATATCCAACAGGAAGGTGTGATATGGCTATGAACTGTTAACTGGTTATGCCTTAAAAAATATTCCTGCCAGTGTTGCTTTTGGGTTTCAGCCACTTGCCTCTTTAAAACAGAAGTGATTGTTTGTTAGAAGTTTTCCCAATAAAAATCAGGCTTGCTTTCAGTGTCAACTCTTGGTGGTTTGTTCTTTTAGTCCAGGGATTGGCAAACTGGCCTACAGGTCAAACCTGGCCTGCTGCTCTTTTTTTGGTACCAGGAATTTAATCCAGGAGTGCTTAACCATTAAGCCAAATCCCCAACCTATTTTATATATTTTGTGTAGAGACAGGGTCTCCCTGAGTTGTTAGGGCCTTGCCAAGTGCTAAAAGAGCCTTTGAATTCATGATCCTCCTGCTTCAGCCTCCCCAGCTGCTGGGATTACAGGCAGTGTACTACCACGCCTGGACCATTGCTTGTTCTTGTGACATTTATAGTGACATTCACTTCTTGTCTATGGGTGTTTTCTGCAATGGCAGAAGTAAGTTGGAACTGAGATGATATAGGCCTAAAATATTGACTATCTGTTGCTCTTTGCAGGAAAGTTTGCTGGGCTTTTGTTTTGGGCTGTAAGGCAGAAACCATGTGTTTTTGTGTTCACTGTTTGACCTTCGCACCCTCCCCAGCATCAAGTGCAGAGACAAGAGGCCAGTGTGGATAAATGATCAGAAAATTGAAATCGAGGTTTGTTGAACAAATGTGTGCCCTATCTAGAGGCTGGATGCTTGGTGGTGGTCCCACCTCAGAGTATCACCCAGTAAGGAGCAAAATGCGGCTTTGAGCACATGTCCATCTGACTCTTGATCTCTTAACCACAACATCCAATGACTCATACAACTTAGTTGCTCTGTGTTTAATTTGGGCTGCTTGGTGCCTGGCCACTGCTGGTGCTTTTTTCCTTAATGGAAGTGGATTCTAGTGTAGACTAGTATGGAGTCAGGTTGAGCTCCCCAGGGTAAAGCAGGGGATCCAAAGAAAACACCTGGGGGCGGGGGAAGGAGAAAAAGGAGGAGGAAAGTTGGGAAGGTGTCTCCAGGTCAGATGTGTCTTCAGATGTCATAGGTTCTCTGGTGACAAGTGTCGGTAGGGCAGCAGGAGCTCATGGGAGAGAGTAGCTGCAGCCTTTGAGCCTCCACTGGGTCAAGGGCAGGTCCGGCTGTGATATGGTCACTCCTCTAGCCACAGTCTAATTGATGTTGGCCCCTAAGAGCAAGAAGTTCTAGAGAGGAGGCAAAAAGGACAGTCAAGAAAGGTCACTTGCTGAGCCACACATGCACTTCTGGAAGAGAAGGTTGAGTGGGGTAGGCCAGTTCTTACATCAACCAGAAGCCTTAGGGACCTTCGCAACAAATTGTCCCTATTAGCTGCCTGTCCCCAGGAATTTATCTGCATCTCCCAAGTTACTCATTTCTGTCAGATACCCACAAATGTCACCTTCCTTCTCTAAAATTTGTGACCCCAGAAAAATAAGTCACAATTGGCTGTTGCCTGTGATACTCAATTCTAGGAAAATGCTGTCCAGGATTTCCTTGGAATATATTGTGTGGGGCTGGGGTTGTGGCTCAGTGGCAAAGCGCTTGCCTAGCATGTGTGAGGCACTGGATTCAATCCTTAGCACCGCATAAAAATAAATAAAGGCATGTTGCCCATCTACAACTATAAAAACATTAAAAAAAAAAAAAAGAATATATTGTGGCTGGGTATACTGGTGCATGCCTGTAACCCAGCAGCTCAGAAGGCTGAGACAGGAGGATCGCAAGTTCAAGGCTAGCCTCAGCAATTTAGTGAGACCCTGTCTCAAATTAAAAAAAAAAAAAAAAAGCCCCGGAATATAGCGCAGTGGTAAAGTGCCTCTGAGTTAAATCTCAAGAACTCCCTCTATCACCACCACCAAAAAACCCCACTGTGAACAGCAGACAGTGGCACACAGTTCCTCTGGGCCTATGAAAATGTGCTCTGGTTGTTTCTGCCTCTGCCCCTGCTAAGTTCCTTCCACCTAGAAGGCATGCTCTGTTTTTCTCCACACCATCCCCTGCTTCTGTGGATGGGAAGGCTGGTCAGTGACCCAGGGAGACCCACGCACCACCAATGAGATTCTAGGCCTGTTCAGATGGCCCCTCATCAACCCAGAAGTGGCATCTCATCTGACCCTTTTCTCATGCTCCTGCTGTGCACGGCTAAAGTGCCCTGCAGTCACAGATGCTCAGTGACTGTCGGATTGTTGAGAAGTGAGTTTTGGTACATGAAGTCAAGAGTCCAGATTACAGATGCTATTTAGACTCCAACATTTGAAACAGATTATTATTTTTTCTTAAAAATTAGGTCCAGGTTGTATGTGGGGGTCAGGGCTTGCTTGCATCTCCACCAGCCCCTGAAGCAGCCTCCCAGCAGGGCTTAGAGCGCCCCCAGATCCCACTTCTCACCTTGTGAATCTGGAGCTCCACACTGTTGAGGAAGATGTTCCTTGGAACGGGGAGTGGAAATCCCTTTTTGAGCTGGGCTGGAAGATAAACAGCGAGAGGCCATAGACAGCATGAGTCAGCTGCTGGCTACTGGGTCCAAAGCTGGTTTAGGGTGGGGACGTAGAGGCCTGGAAAATGCAGCCTCTTCAGGAGGGGATGGATGTGGACAGCTTCTTGGGCCTCTATCAACCCATTTGAGAGCCCAACCTCACCCCCACCTGAAGTGGCTAGGCCTGGGTGTGCAGTGTTCATGTCTAGGGACT
This sequence comes from Callospermophilus lateralis, assembly GCF_048772815.1. Classification (NCBI taxonomy): domain Eukaryota; kingdom Metazoa; phylum Chordata; class Mammalia; order Rodentia; family Sciuridae; genus Callospermophilus; species Callospermophilus lateralis. The sequence continues at coordinate 179,215,242 of NC_135307.1, read as the reverse complement.
CATCCCTGAGGGCCACACTCTGCCTCTCCTTCTCAGATCATTGTTTTGCTCTTATCTCTTGGTCATAGATGTAGATGGTGAGGCCAACAGGAGAGGGAAGGGTGGGAGGTCTGCTAATTCTTAGGCAGCCGCTGGACAAGTACTACCTCCAGCAAGGTCCCCTGGCTTGGGACCCAGGGATTCCAGGTGTCCTGCTAGGGATCAACTATTATGTTACTCCTTTGGCCTCACTCCTATGTCTTTTTTTTTTTTTTTAATTGGGAATTGCACCCAGAAGTGCTTTACCACTGAGATACATCCCCAGCCCTAATTTTTTTATTTTGAGATAGGGTCTCAGTGGCTGAGGTTGGTCTTGAACTTGCAATCCTCCTGACTTGACCTCCTGAGTTGCTGGGATTACAAGCGTGCATCACTGTACCTGGCTTAACTCCTGAGCTTTGAGACAGCTTATCCCTCATGTCTAGGGAGCTCTGCCTGGTCTCTAAGTCCATGCTCTCTCCCAGCTCCTGTGGTTCCCTGAGGTCCCTTCTATAGGCACCTGTTACACATCTGCCTTCTTAACAAGGTGGGAACTATGAGGCATGGGTCGTGGATTGCCAGCATCCCAGGTGGCACAGAAGAGAGGCTCAACTTGCTGAACGAATGAACCAGGAATCCTGTGGGGAGGGGAGAACCCAGCCTTTGTCCTCTGGTGCAGGTGGTGGCAGCTCTTCTTACCATTGAGAGAGGGGTAGATGACCTCGCGTGCAAAGACATTGAAGATGGTTTCCATCTCCTCCACCTGGAGCACAGACGGGGCCAGAACAAATAGACACGAAGAAAGAGGAGTCAAGGGAGGAACATCCAGTCCCACCCCATTTAAGGCACAGATGCTGACTGACTACCACTCTTCCAAACAGCCCCTTGCTCACAATGCAAACCCTAGTCTCTGCATTTACTTTCTGTAAGAGCATGCAGGCCCAGTACTGGAATGCGGCACCATGATGTGAGTGCTATTTCGTGTTTCTTTATGCCACTTTATGTGAACATTGTTAGGTTTTGTTGCAAAAATATCACTGTTTGATTATAGAGTTTCCCCTGAACTTGCTGGGGAAGTCAAAGGATGCATGCACTGTATTATGTCTCAGATATTCTCAATTCCTAAACCCATCCGTCCTCCAGGAGTTTGAATAAGGCATTGTGACGCTGAGCCATTCATATTCCAATTGTGAACACAGTAAAGAGCTTACTGTGTCTGAGGCACTGGGTCAAAGTGTTTTACATAACACACTGCCTCATTTCATATCACAGGCCCTATTTATGGTAGATGCCATTATTCTCATTTTTCAGTACAAGAAACTGAGATTCAGAAAGATTAAGCAACTTGTCCATGATCACCTAGCTAGCAGGTGGCACAGTCTGTATCTTACTCCAAAACTCGCTGTAAGAGCCTGTTGCTCTTTAGCCCTCAGATGGAGCCCTTTGTATAAGGTAAACTTTCAGATATGGGATCTCATTCCTCCTGGCATCTCTGTCTGGGACTTGGTTGCGTCTCCTGGAGCCTAACGGAACCTGTCTTGGCAAAGACGATTGAGAGACACTGATGAAAAGTAACTCACGTTGACAGAACCGATGTTGGAGTGTTTCAATTCGAGTTTCAGCTCACTGTGTAGAGAAAGAGACAAGTGTGGGTCACTGGGCCGTGACTCCCATTTTCTTGTCACCCCAGTGAAATCTGCAGTGTGTTTGGAGGCAAAGGCCTGTTGCCTGGAGATTGGGTAGCCCGCAGTTCCTCTGCAGTGTGTCCCTTGTGGGTTAAGATATGCGTTGTGATCTGAGAGGAAGTGCCATTGTTAAAAAGAATGTTTGCAGAGCATTTTAATAAGGAAATTATGAAGGAATTAAATATTAAGTGGAAGTGGGCATGGTGGTACATTCCTGTCATCCCAGCGGCCCGGTAGGCTGAGGCAGGAGGAAGGCAAGTTCCAGGCCAGCCTCAACAACTTAGCGAGACTTGTTTCAAAATAAAAAATAAAAAGGTCTGGGGATGTGCTTAGTGGTTAAGCTTCCCTGGGCTCAATTCTCCAGTATTAAAAAAAAAATATATGGAAAAAGTGGAATATATAACATTCCATTCAGTGTTTCCAATTGTATAAGGAATGTACTTAAGGGCTGGGGATGTGGCTCAAGCGGTAGCGCGCTCGCCTGGCATGTGTGCGGCCCGGGTTTGATCCTCAGCACCACATACAAACAAAAATGTTGTGTCCGCCGAAAACTGAAAAATAAATATTGAAATTCTCTCTCTCTCTCTCTCTCTAAAAAAAAAAAAAAAAAGGAATGTACTTTAAAAAGGGCTAGAAGAGGGCTGCGGCTGGTAGCTCAGTGGCAGAGCGTTTGCCTAGCCCGTGTGAGGCACATAAAAATAAACAAAATAAAGGTATTCTGTCCATCTACAACTACAAAAAAAATTTTTAAAAAAAGGCTGGAAGAAAACAAACTTATGAGCAGAGCTAGTCTCTGTGTGGCAAGTTTAAGGGTTATTTTGTTTTTACACTTAGGTAATTTCCAACTTTTCTTGTATGGGAATGCATTATTTTTATAATGTGAAAGTGGGCAGTGATTTATATTAGATGGAAACGTGACGTAAAGAGGGAAGCAAGGCCCCTCAACTGATGCAGGAGTGAAGGAAGACAGTGGCTCAGGGCACCTGATCCCCGTCACTGTAGAAATCAGGTCTCCACTGATTTTCCTCCTGCTGGGCTCTCCTCTTGCTCTGCTTCCCTTGTTCAGGAATCCCAATAGCCCTGGATGGATCTCCCTGCTTTCTACTCATGGGGTAGAATGGTCTTTGAGAATTCCTTGGAGAAATCCTCATTCCAGTCGTTTGTGGGAGGCCATCCTCGCACGTGATTTGAGTTACCTCCCTGGCTGGGTGAGAGGCACTTAGGCATATCTTGTGTCCAGAGCTTTCCCCACCCTTCTCAGGTCCAAGGGCTTTTCTGTGCGGAGGCATGTCTGGCCACTACCCCGAAGACCCAATTGTCGCCCCTGACCTTGGGATGCTGCCCCCTTAATCTTCATTGGATGGGATTTTCCCCAGAATTTTTTGTTCCCCAATAAAAGTCCACTCCCTGGCATGTTTGCTGTCTCTCTCCCTAGCCTCTTTAGTAAACCTCACTACCATAATAGGTGGCTGGAGGCTGGAGCTAGGAGGAGCTGTCCTGGAGCTGGTTTAAAGGTAATTAGAGTCTTGTCTCTTTAATTAAAAACTCCCTAGAGATTTCTCACTTTTCGAATCTTCATTCACAGGGGCTAAAGTCTTTGGCTGTCCTGAGACCCCCAACCAGGAGGTCTGTGCAAACTCTAGGGAACTCCAGAAGTCCATCTGTCCCTACCAGCTTTCCCACTGCCCCAAAGGCTCACCATTAACTTCTCTCTCTCTCTCTCTCTTTTTTGGGGGAAGGGGTTACTAGGGATTGAACTCAGCCACTCAACCATTGAGCCACATCCCCAGCCCTATTTTGTATTTTATTTAGAGACAGGGTCTCACTGAGTTGCTTAGCACTTCACTTTTGCTGAGGTTGGCTTTTGAACTCGTGATCCCCCTGCCTCAGCTTCCCCAAGCTACTGGGATTACAGGCGTGTGCCATTGTACCCGGCTATTAGCTTCTCTTTTTAAAGCATCTTAAGACGTTCATTTTAGTGGGGCCAGGGCATTCTATCAGCCCAAGCACATCTAGCAAGGAGCATCACCCAGAGCAGACAAGATGCGGGGCTTGCACACCTGTAACCCAGCAACTTTGGAGGCTGCAGCAGGAGGATCACAGTTCAAAGCCAGCCTCATCAGCTTAGTGAAGCCCTAAGCAACTTAATGAAACCCTGCCATGAAATTAAAAAAAATAAAAAGGGCTGGGGACTTGGCTCCGGGTTAAAACACTCCTGGGTTCAATCCCCAGTACCAAACAAACAAACAAACAAACAAACAAAAAACCCCACAAAAACAAAAATACGAAGATATGGGCTTGGCACAGAGGACATGAGGTATAGAAGACAGGTGCCAACCCCCAGGAGGCGGTATAATCTCTGCTGCCCAAAGCCTGAACTCTTTCTGCACTGATCCACCATCTAAACTTCATGCTTATGGATTGGGAATCTGGGCAGGGGAGCAGTGGGCAGTGGCTTGGGGAACTTCAATTTTCCATCCAATGTCTCCGCTTTGTGACAGTGGACACTTTTCCTCAGAGGTAAAGTCCTTGTGAACACAGCTTCAAGCTCTACCCTCCATCTTGACCTACACTATTCCTTTGCAGAAATTCCAGCTCCTGTGAAGCCTGCGGGGCGGCGGGCAGGAGGAGCCTGGAGCGACAGGCATCTGGAGACACCTGGCGATTCTTCCCGCTTCCAGCTTTCTGCCGGAGGCATTGTCACTGTGCCTTTTCTAGAGGGCACTCAGATCTGGTGGAGAGCTGCCCCCATGGGTCACCTTCAGTCCTGAGTGAACCATGCTGGCTGTTATGGCCACTGTTGGCATGTCGCTGTCCCCGTCCTTCCTCTCCCCACTCCTGCTGTCTTACCTTTCTGGGGACACTGAGCCAACGATCCTATCGGAGTTCACGCTGATGGAGATGGAGAAGTTGGTTTTCTACAAAAGCAAAAGACCACTTAGGCACCTTGTTTGTTCCTGATCCAAGAAACCCCAGGCCATGTGGCCGTGTGGAACGAATGGGCAAAAGCAGCCACCCAGGATTGTGCGTGGCTGTGCGGTGGCCCCACAGCTGGCACCCAAAAGGGAGAGCTGAGGCTTCATTCTCCCTTTTACTTGCCCAGGCTGACCTTGAACTTATGATCCTCTTGCTTCAGCCTCCTGAGTTGCTGGGATTACAGGTGGGTGCCTCGGTTCCTGGCACCATTTTAGTGAAAGCATTGGGAAGGGGAATAAGCCCAAACTTGAACAGGGACACTTTAGTCTGTTTGACTGAGTTCTTCAGAGCAGACTCCTAAGGGACTTTCATGGAGTCCCTGAGCCCTGGAGAAATTTAGACGCCACTTACTGACACCCATCTTGGAGACTGAGGATTGGCTTGCCGAGGGATGGCATTGAGCCAGGTGATAGAATTGGTCAGCCCCTCAAAGCCCCGTGCCAGCTGTGATGGTCAGCTGTCCACCTGGGCCACTTCTCACCAGGGGGGGAACTCCTACCTCTAACACCTGGTTGAGTGCTTGGGTGGCACCACTGAACAGCTTCATATGAAACCTAACTGATGTCCCAAAAACTTGTGACAGGAAAAGGGAACCAGATTGTGTCTCAGCCCAAGGACAGAAAGCTGGCTTCTGCTCATGTGTGGACAAGGTCCACATAGGCTTGAATAGTAGCCAAGAAATATTAAAAATGCATGAGCAACATGTGTGGCAGAGACTGGGTACACCAAGACCCATTTCCTTTTCTTCTGGGCACACAGTTGGACTACATTTCCCAGCTTCCCAGACAGTTAGGTGTGACCATGTGACTAAGTTTTAGCCAATGGATGGTGGGCATAAAAGATGTGTGTTACTTCAAGACCTGGTCAATTAAAAGACCTCTATGATCTTCCACCTACTTTCTGCATCTACTGAACTGTGTGGAGGGGACTATGAAGCTTTAAAGGAGAGAGGAATCACAAGGCAGAAGGAACCTGGGTCCCTAAATAGCCATGTGGAAGGTCATCTGCCAACTAAAAACGATGATTGATTTTATGTGAGATTAAATTTTTTACTGGGTTAGACCCCTAGAATTTATTTTTATTATGGTAATTAGCTTACTGTAGCTACATATGACTGATTATGACTGTTTTGAATTCTTTAATTTTTTACTTTTGCACTTTTTTTGCTGCTGTTGTTTGTATTGGGGATTGAACTCGGGGGCACTCGATCACTGAGCCACATCCCCAATACAAACAATACATCCCCTATTTTGTATTTTATTTAGAGACAGGGTCTCACTGAGTTGCTTAGTGCCTTGATTTTGCTGAGGTTGACTTTGAACTTGTGATCCTCCTGCCTCAGCCTCCCGAGCCTCTGGGATTACAGGCCTGCGCCACTGTGCTCAGCAAGGCTTGTTTTATGGGCCAGGATATGGTCTGTTTTAGGATGTAGACATTTGAAAAGGATGTATTTCACTGTTATGGGTCATGGTATGAGTGTTGTTCTTTTTTTCTTTTTACTACTGGGGAATTAAATCCAGAGTTGTTCAACACTGAACCACCCCAAACCTTTTCATTTTTTATTTTGAGAAGGTCTCACTAAATTGCTGAGGCTGGATTTGAACTTGTGATCCTCCTGCCTCAGCCTCCTGAGCTGCTAGGATTACAGGACTGTGCACCACTGTGCCCCGAATGAGCGTTTTTAAAAAGCCTGTTAGAAAAAAATCTATTGGTGGTTGGTGGTGTTGAGCTCTGTATCTGAGCTGGTTTTCCATCTAGTTGCTTTATCAGTTGCTGAGAGCGGATGTTAAAATCTCCAGCTATTGGGGCTGGGGATGTGGCTCAAGCGGTAGCTCGCTCGCCTGGCATGCGTTCGGCCCGGGTTCGATCCTCAGCACCACATACAAACAAAAAAGATGTGTCCGCCGAAAACTAAAAAATAAATATTAAAAAAATTCTCTCTCTCTCTCTCCCCATCTTTCACTCTCTCTTTAAAAAAAAAAAAAAAAACAAAAAAACAAAAAAAACTCCAGCTATGGTCAAGTCTGTTATTTGAGGCAGTTAAGTTCTATGTATTTGCTGTGAACATGGGATTAGTGAATACTGAATCAATGTCCTTTGGGGAAATACAAGATTAAGTTCCTTTGTGTCTCTCGTCACATTTTGTTAACTGATCAATCTATAACTGTTTTATGAGTGTTTAGAGATACCTTACTTAACACGTATTATTGATTCCTTAACACTGAACTCATAGCCAATGGCACTATAACTCATGCCTGTATGAAGTATATATAACACACACATTTTCTTTGCTAGGCACATCACAGCCTTCTTGTACTTAAGAATTCTAGAATTCTAAAAAAAAAAAAAAAATGAGGAAATTAAAAAAAATAAAGCTAAGAAATAAAAAAAAAAAAAGGAAGGATAAAGAAAACTAGAAATCTGGCCTCCCAGTTGGCCTTTTCTGGCTTGGGAGTGGGCATCATTTTTTTTTTTTTTTTCTCTAGTGTTTGGCTAGAGAGAGAAGAGTTTTTTATCTGTGCTTGTTGGCATTTCTGGGCTGTTGACTTCTTCAGCTCCAGGTTGGGATATTTGAAGGAGGGAATTTATTACCAGGTTGGCTCATCTGCCTTCTCTCCCCATTCTACAGAGTCTTATTACATTTATTTTATAACCAGTGTCTAGGGTTTTTAGTTGAACTTAGCAGTAGGTATGGGGAAACGGACATCTATTCTATCTTCTTAGAATTGGAAGTTCCCCTTTTGAAGTTCTCTTTTGTGTTATTGAGTTATAAGAACTCTTATATTCTGGATACAAATTCCTTATCAAGTATATATTTTGCAAATACTTCCATTCCATGGGTTGCCTTTTCACTTTCTCATTCATCCCTTGAAGCAAAAAGTTCTTAATTTTGATGAAATTCAATTTATCTATTTTTAATTTTGTTGTTTATGCTTTTAGTGTTAAATCTTTGAAGATTTTGCCTAACTCATGTAGATTTATGCTATATGTGTGTATTTGTGTATATAATGTATATATGTATGTATATGTTTACATATACACACATACATTTTAGTTGTAGGTGGACACAATAACTTTATTTTATTTATTTATTTTTATGTGGTGCTGAGGATCAAACCCAGCGACTCACGTGTGCTAAGCGAGTGTTCTACCACTGAGCCATAACCCCAGGCCCGAAAGTTATGTTTCTTTTTAAGTTTTATGTTTTAGATCTTATATTTAGGTATATACCCATTTAGAACTAATTTTTGTGTATCGTGTAATAAAGGGGTATGATTTCATTCTTTTGCAGGTGGATATCCAGCATTATTTATTGGGAAAAAAACCTATTATTCCTTTTGAATTGTCTTGGTCTCCTTGTTGAAAATCAACTGACCATAAATATGAAGTTTATTGCTATACTCATAATTTGTTCTATTGATTTCCATGTTTATCTTTGACTATCACAGCCTTATAGTCAGTTTTAAAATAGCAAAGTGTGAGTCCCCAACTTTATTTTTCTTTTTCAAAACTGCGTTGGCAGTTCTGGGTAACTTGAATCTCAATGTGAATCTTGGGCTTCTGCTTGTCAGCTGACAAAAACTGACTTGGAGTTTTGTTAAGATTGCAAATCAGTTTAGACAGCATTGCCAAATACTATGCTGCCTTTAAGCCTTCTTTAAGAAGGCAATTTGATATGCTGGGAGCAGTGGCACCTGCCTATAATTGCACAGTTGAGAGGATGAAGTAGTAAGATTGCAAGTTTGAGGTGAGCCTCCGCAATTTAGCAAGATCCTCAAGCAACTTAGCAAGACCCTGTCTCAAGATAAAAATAAAAGGGTCTGGGATGTGGCCCAGTGGTTAAGGGCTCCTGGGTTCAATCCAAAAAAAAAAAGTAATTTTATGATTTTTATTTATAAAAATAAATACTCTACTTCCAGTTCTACTGAACAAGATGGGGGGGGTGTTTTAAATGTAAAAAGATTACAGTGAACATCTGGATGCAGTGGTGCTCACCTGTCATCCTAGAGACTTGGAAGGCTGAGGCAGGCAGATTCAAGTTGGAGACCTGCCTGAGCAACTTAACAAGATTCTGCCTCAAAATAAAAAATAAAAAAGGTCTGTGATGTGGTTGGTTCATTAGTAGAGTGCCCCTGTGTTCAGTCCCTAGTGCCTCAAAACTGTGTATAAATGTAGAGAGAGAGAAACAGTGAGAAAGTGAAAATGTTCATCTTGGCTGGAGCGAAGCCTCGAGGTTTCTTGCCACTTTGACAGCAGGGCAGTTGGTGAGCCATGGTGATTTAGGAAGCCTGGTTATTAGGAAGGGAGGTCACTGACGCTGCTGGGAGACATGAATAGCCTTCTGCAGGTATCAGCTCTGTGGTCACCTCTCGGCTAAGGGAGTGACTTCCACCCATGGCAAGCAAGACCCTTTGCTGCCTGATCAGGGCCAAACTTACCACCCTGAGCCGGAAGAGTGGCCTGCGGTCGGAGGAGTTGGGCAGGATGCCGAAGGCTTGGACGTCCATCACAGGAGCAATGGTCACATTTCCAGGAGTGAACCACAGGTGCGGCTCTGATTCAGGGGATGCCTCCAGTTGTACTTGCATATTGGGGAACAACCCGGCCAGCTAAAGAGAGGGAACAGATATTCATAGCACAGCAGAGACCCCAGGGACCCTGAGATGTGGTGGGGAAGGCCAGATGGACAGGTCCCCAAGGGGGCAGATCTCTAAAGGTCCTAAGCCAGCAGGGGAAATATACCAGGATGGAGGGAATCGTATTTCCAGAAGTCCTTTCCAAGAGACGGCTGTCAGGGTGGGAAGGGGCACCTTGATGAAGTGTGTAGGTGACACAGCACCCAGTGGGTGTGTTTAAGTGACTTCAGAAGGTCACCATGATGCCTTCCAAAGCCAGCTTGCCTTGTCTGGCGGGTGAGTTGGGGGCGGGAGCTAGAATGCTCTGCTCTGCTCTGCCACTTTTCAACTAGGCCTCTATAGAAACATCAAATAAATATTGATGATCATCAGCTCAGCCCCCAGGGATCAGCCTGCCCAAGGCCCTGCATTTGTGCCGAGAGGGGCCTCTGCATGTGGGCACTGGTCGATTGCTTTTATCTCCCATGTGAGAATCTCACGGGGTGGGGAGATGCCATCCTCATCCCCATTAGTAAAGGAGGAAACCGAGCCCAGCGAGGTTGAGTCCAAAGCTAGGAAATAGCAGAACCAGGATTCAAATCCAGGTGGTCAAATCCAGATCCCGTGTCCTTGTGCCACAAGGAGTTGGGGGATGACAGGAATTGATTTTACAAATGAGGAACTTTTATTTTTTACCCAATTTTTTCTGTTGGGTAAACTGTACCCAGCCCACTGATGCATGTTCCACCGCACCCAAAGGGTCTCTAGTCCCATTTGAAGCCCTCTGCTGGTGCCCGGCCTCCTTCTCTCCCCTACTCACGTGCCCATTTGAGATGGTGACATTCAGGAGCCCAGCCTGGTGGTAGACCCTGCTGGCTGTGTTGAAGACGTACTCGGAGACTGCGAAGTAGAACATGCGGTCATATTGTTGGGGCAACATCATGGCTGGGGCATCAAAAGGGACTGGGGTGCGTTGGCTTTGGCTGAAGAATTCACCCTGGAGACAGAGAACTTACCAGTCACCCCAGTTCCTACCTGTTAGGGTGAAGGTCTCAGGCAGAAGCATCCAGAGCCTGCCAGGTGGGGCAGGGTTCCTCTCCAGAGTGAGGGGTCAATGTGCTCAAAGATTCCCTCTAGACCCACACCACCTAGGTCCTGACAGCTCCTGAAACTGATAGCCCAAAGAGACCCGGCCGGGGGCAGACTTCATGGATCATTTCAGCCTTTTAATCAGGAACAGGACTCCCCCTGGGGGCATGGACCCACTCTCCTGGTGGAAAATGAGCCAATGAACAAAGGAGGGGACTGGGGGCTCACGTAGCCTGTGGGTGATTTAGTGCGCATGTCAGTCTGAGCACTCAGGAATTTGGGTTTTGGGGCTGGGGGTCAGTGGCCAGCACCTGGAGAGGAGCTGTCTTGGGAGAGATTAGTGTTTCCTAGAGAGTCAGTCTAGTCTTTAGAAACACTTTCTCCCCGTCCGTGAGAGATAAGAGCTATCCGTGTCTGCCTCTCTTTTCCATTCCCTTCTCCCAGTCCTCACTATTTGGGGGTTTTCATTTTCCATATCCAATAGGAACCACTCCTATTGGAGCTTGGAGCCCCCTGCCAGGACTGGAATCCTGCATCTTGCTAGCTCTGGACCTTGGGCCAGTTACCAACTTCCTCACCTGAAAAAGGGGACGGGGCTAATGGGGTGAAATCTTGGTCAGTTATTATTTGTACAAACTCTTAGAACTGACCCCACAGCAAGAGGCAGGCAAGTGTGAGCTAAGGCAGCTCCAGGGTCTGGCTCCACCCTCGGGGAGTGAAGAGGGAACACTGGGAATGCAGAGGGGTGTGTCCGGTTCCTCTGTGGCTGTAGGAAATGACCACAATCTTAGTGGCTCACAAATTAATTCCCCACAGGTTTGGGGCCTGCGATGCTTCCGAAGGCTTCCAGGGAGACTCTGAAGCCTTGGAGGCCACCAGCTCTCCTTGGCTTGAGGCCTGTTCCCCACACCTAACCTCCCGCCCCTCTCCAGTTCTTCACCTCCTGCCTCCCTCTTGTAAGGACCTGTGAGCACACTGAGCCCAGCAGGATAAACCAAGATAATTTTCTCATCTCCAGGCCCTTAATCACATCTGCAAAGCGCTTTTGCCATATGTGGTGACATTTACAGATTCTGAGGGTTAGGATGTGGACATCCTAGGGAGCCACCGTGCAGTCTGCGAGGGGTGATGCAGGCAGTAGTGAGTGTCCCCTTATGCATACAAGTGCCAGGTACCTGCTGGGAATCTTATGCACATCATCTCACTTAACTCCTGTAAACCCTGAGGGGTTAAGGCTATGATTATTTCAATTTAACAGAAGCTCAAAGAGGTTAAATAACTCTCCCAAACACCCCAGCACATAAGTGGTAGAGCCAGGGCTTCAAGCCCAGGCCTTTGTATTTCAGACAGATTTACCTCATTGGTTCACAGAACTCCTGCATTAGGTCTTGGTCTATTGTGACTAGTGCACCTGTGCCCACCCTGGACACTGGTCACGGACAGTGACTAACAGGTAGATGAACTTGAAAGGAAAAGGAAGAGCTGACTCTGAGAGGTGAAGCTGATACTCTACCAGTCTTCAGTTCCAAGAGCTCTCTCTATAGCCCCTTACCATGATGGGTATGTCCACACTTTTAGAGGTCACCTGGGGAGCTCCAAACAGTCTGTAGTCAATACCAGCAACCTGATCAATCATCAAGGTGACTGTGGGAAAGGAAAGAAGCAGCCTGTGAACACGCTGTTCCCAGCTAATTACAGTTGTGCAAGTTTATACTGCACAACTCCAAGGAACTCATTAACACAGAAATGGGGTTGGGGCCAATTCATGGTACCTTTAGCCAAGGAAGGGAGAGGGAGAAGGAGTGGGGGGGGTGTGAAGGGAAAAAGGAAGGGAGGGAGGGGGAGAGAAAGAGAAAGAGAAAGAGAGATTGTCTTATTTGTCCACTCTGCTCATTCAATTGAACTCAGGGGGTTCTCCAAGCTATATCCTGAGCCACCCCCTCCCTTTTTGAGACAGGGTCTCACTGAGTTGCTGAGACTGGCCTAGAACTTGCAATCCTCCTCCTCAGCCTCCCCAGTCTCTGGGATACAGACAGGTGCCACTGCACTGGGCACATTCAATATTTTATTGAGCACCTGCTCTACACCAGGCGTGATGCAGGTGCCAAAGAAACAGCTGTGAATAAGATGGGCAAAGTCCCTGTCCTCACGAGTCCAGAGGGGAAATAGGCAGTCAGACACTTGAGCAGATAAATGTAACATTGCAGCTGTATCAGGCAGCAGAAGTCCATAGGGTGATGCAGCCATGCAACTGGGGCAGAGCGGGCGTGGGCAACTTAGCTTGGACAGGAGTCAAGCCGGGTTTCTGAAGGAGGAGGTTCTGGGGCTGGGATCTGGAGGAGGAGGTGTCGAGTGGATGCAGGGGGGACATGGAGAGGGCATTCCTGGCAGAGGGGGCAACGTGGGTGCAGAAGGTGCAGCAGAACGGAGGTGGTAGCTAGAGGGACTCATGGGCCCATGTGGCTGAGTGAGTGGGGACAGGAGCAAGATGACCCTGGGGACTGGGATGTAACGGACAGGCCAGACCACACAGGGCCTGCTACCAAGGATGGGCTCAGGATTCTGAGAATCACAGGAGTCTAAGACAGTCTCCAGGAGAGTTGGTGACCGCCCCTGTGTTCCTGTGGCAGCAGAGGTAAGGGTGGGAGGGCCTCAGCCCAACCCAGGGATTTCACAGCACCCTGTTTTGTTAAAGCAGCCCGCACACGCCACATACTGGGGATTGAACTCAGGGGCACTCGACCACGGAGCCACATCCCCAGCCCAGTTTGTATTTTATTTAGAGACCGGGTCTCACTGAGTTGCTTAGTGCCTCATTAAATTGCTGAGGCTAGCTTTGAACTTGTGATCTTCCTGCCTCAGCCTCCCGAGCCCCTGGGATTAAAGGCATGCACCAACGCACCCGGCTCCCAGCAGGCTTTTGAATACCTCCTCAATCCCTTTTCTCCCCGTCTCCAGAGAACAGATCCCAGGAGAGATGGTCACCCCAAAGCCAACTCTGCTGGATGGAGATACTCAATGGCAATTCTCCCAGGGCTGCCCCAGGGGTGACGGTTTCAGGGATGCCCAGTGACATGGCATCTGAAGACACCCAGAGAAGTTGGGTGGGAGGGCTCCAAACCTGGCAGAGTCTGGAGGTAGGGCTTCAGGTGCGAGTCTGATGACTTCTTGACCACTTCGCAGATCTGTCGGAAGTGGGTGAGAAAGTGGGGTGAGTCCTTCCTCCGCCTCTTCCTGGCGATGCCCCTGGCTTCCCCACTCCTCTCTAGGAACCATGGTGGCATTCCTGTCCTGTGGGCACCTCTGTGTGTGCACGGGGCAGGGATATGATGGAAAGGAAGGAGAGACCACTCCCCGTGCACACAGCACTTGGCCGCTGTTCTAGCTGGACTGGCCTTTCACGCAGAAGGGCCCAGTTTACGTTCCTGGACTTTCCTGAAACCCACATTAAAAGTGGTTGGTGGTCAGGCTGGCCTTGCTCTGGGGTGTGCTATTGATACTGTCCTCAGGTCAATGTGGTGCTGGCGGCTAAGGCACCAAGAAGTGCAGTACTTACATGGAGTTGTTAGAACAGGGGGAGAAAGCAGTGGAGTTCCTTGGTACAGGGCACAACTCCCTGGACTCAGAGACTCCACACCCCTTCCCTGGCCCCTTTGACTCCTCTATCTACTTGCTTCCTGAAACCTCACCATTAATGCCCCTCTGGAATAAGGGGGAGCCATGCCCCAGCACGGCGGAGGCTCCGCAGGCAGTACTGACTGCAGTCACTAGACAGCGCCAAAGCAAAGCAGAGGTGGGTCCCAGTGGATTCCAGGGTCCTCATTGGCTGCCAGCTTCCTGCTGGATCAGTCAGCCATGGAGTTCCAGAAGCTCCCAGTCTCATAATTTCCCAACTTCCTACACCATCTTCATGATTTTTGCCTTTCTCACTTTTGAACTGTCTGTTATTTCTACCAAGTGCTCTTATTAAAATCACATACATTTAATAAAAATACAGAAACTATCTCTTGTCAGTAGAAAACTGGTCTCCTTTGGCATAAAGAGGGAATAACTAGGAAAATGAACATGAAAGATTTAGAAAAATATGCTCTGGAAGTCCGGCCAGATGCTGCTGCCTAATTAGATAATGCCCTCTTTGTATTTAGGGATGCATTAAATCCCACTGAAACATCCTGTCTTTGACATAAGAAGAAAGAGAAAGAATACTGCAACTGGAGTTACTCATTCTGTCATTCTGCATAATTTAATACCAAGGCTTCATAATTCATAAAATCAACTCTGGAGATTTCTGCATTTTGAGAAGCATTGTTTTAGTGCAAAATTCTAATCTAAGCCAGCCCAAGGTTTCCAGGTAGACCCAACCAGCCTCTCCTGGACCTTTGAGCCAGGCAGTGTTACTCAGGAACCAGCCCTCCCATGGCTTGGAGTGTGACCTCCTTAGATCTTCTCCATTGTCCCCCAGGTCCCCTGGCCAGAGATCCTCTTTCTGCAGAGCCTCCTGGAACTTGGAACTCACAGCTCTGTGGGAACTTAAGTCAGGGATGACATCTGAACCTGTCCGTTCCCTGGGCTCAGCCTCCCTAGCACTAGCCTCATTCCCTCTGGACAAGTGGCATCCAGATTTTTCAATTGTAGGTCAGTGACTGCAACTCACACAGGACTGTTGGGGAGCTCAACTGTCTGTAAAAATGGCCTTACCCCCATTCACTCAGCTCTTACTCGGTCCCTGGGTGCTCACTAGTTAAGTATATCACATTGCCTGGTCCTCAGAACAGCCCAGCAGGGTACATGTTGTATCTTGTGATTATTCCTATTTTACAGATAAGAATCCTAAGACTTAGAAGAGTTAGTTAAGTCAGGTATTCAAGACCTCACAGCCAGACGATGACTGAGCTGGGATTTAAACTCCGAGCATCTGACAACAGAGCTCAAGTACTCAACAGGGAAGAGACCAGGAGGTGAGTCCAGTTGAGACAGGGCTCTGAGATGGTGAGGGCGCTGAGCCCCACTTGTATACCAGATATTCTGTGAGTTTATCTCATGAAATCCTCACCAACTTTCTTCAAGATAGGGGTCATTGTCTCCAGTGGGCTCACCGACTTGTCCCACAGTGCATGGAGTGTAAAATGAAGAGGTATTTCTCTGCCACCAAGACCAAGGCCATTCCCACTGCTATTCTCAATATGGGGTCTTACTTGGGAAATCAAGTTCTTAAGGTGAGATAGATACTTTAGATTTCCTCCTTAAAAAGTTTTAAGATATATTGTGGCATTTAAATCCACAGAACACCTGGAATTGAATTTCTTTATGGTGTGAGGGAGGGATTCAAAATCATTTATTGCCAGTCTTTCTCACTAGTATTACCAATAGTTAGATAATCAAATAGCTTTGGTCAGTTCCAAATGCCGGTTTACCATGCGTGATCACACAAACCTGAGAAAGCTTTGATGTTTGTCTTTGCACCCATGAATGAGGAAGGTGTTTCTAACTAAGCAAATTCAAATGGCCACATACTTAAGGGAAAAGGCTCTTTCCAAATATCAAATAAGCAGATGCTTGGTGATTCATGTGCTAATGACCAATATGTGTATCTTTTTACCTGTTTTTCCAAGATTCTTTTGATACTGCTTTCAATTCTTTTACGGAAGAGATTCAGGATCCATCTGAAGAGAAGAGAAAGAAGGTCAAGATACATTTTAAGGTGAACTGAGACTCCCAAAAGGAAGGCTACCCAGGGATCTGAACTTTCCCCATTTTATCTCAACAATGGGACCCAGGCAGATGAATTTAATCCAAAGGGGGAAAACCCTGGACAACCTTTAGTATAACTATGTACATCTTTTTTTTTTTTTTAAAGAGAGAGAGAGAGAGAGAGAGAGAGAGAGAGAGAGAGAGAGAGAGAGAGAAATTTTTTTTTAATATTCATTTTTAGTTCTCAGCCAACACAACATCTTTGTATGTGGTGCTGAGGATTGAATCCGGGCCGCACGCATGCCAGGCGAGCACGCTACCGCTTGAGCCACATCCCCAGCCCACTATGTACATCTTAAAGCTCACTTCTTCCCTAGCCCCCAGGTCTAAGAATGAGTAGCAAACCCTGTTCAGCCAATCAGAGCTCAGGCTGATTAGTCTAGGGATGAGCATGTGACCCAATGTGGACCAATGAGAGCTTTTCCTGGGGCTTTTATGGTAAAGGATGCTTTCCCTGAGGGCCAAGGAAGCCTGAGCTCCCGGTGACCATCATTTCCACTCTAGGGTGGGGGACCCTGCCTCAGAATGAAACCAATAAAGAAAAAAGCAGAACCAGGAGCCAGAGATTCCCAGTGATGTTGGCCAAACACCTGGATCCAGTCAGAGCTACGACTCTATCCCCTGGCTTCCATGGGAACCACTCAAGTTCATTCTTGCCTCTTTTATTTTGATTTTGGTGCCGGGGACAAAACTCAGGGCCTCGTGCATGCTGGGCAAGTGCTCTACCGCTCAGTGACACCTCCAGCCCCAGTTTATCAACAGATGACTGCTAAGACATTGTAGAATCTTCTTGTAATGGATTAGTTTGAAAAGGAAACTAGCTTTCTGATGAGGAAGGATTTACAAATACGTGCGAAGTGAAGAAAAGCTAGGGATGTGAGATTGTATGCAGCATGCTCCTCTCTGTGTAAAAACTGAAAGACTAAATACCCACCCGGGCAGTCAGAGAATTTCAGGACTCACACCTGGGATGCTCAGCCTTGGTTGCTGCTAGCAAGGAGAATTGATGGGCAGGGAGCTAAAGTGGAGAGAGATTTCCCCACCCTGTACCCTTTTGCATATCTTGAATTTTGATAAATCACCTATTAAAAACATTTGAAAAAGATTAAGGTGTAAGGTGGGGGTTAAGCCTATTCTTTATACCCTCCCCAAGCCTGCCAAACAATTTTTTTTTTTCTCCAGAAGTTCAACAGTTTAGTTTAGTCACTTGTTAATTTCATGGAGATCCGATGAGTCGAAGCCACTGCAGATAAAGTCACCTGCAGAGGCTCCCTCCAACCACAGACACCCCCCTGGCAGAAGTGAGGACCAGGACAGAGTTCCCCCACCATGTTCTTCCAAAGACTGCAGTCGAGGGTGAAAGGTTGTTGGAAACACGGGGACTAAGTTACTTGACTTACTCTGGCAACCTTTTCTCTCTCGTGAAGTTTCCTTTGCCATACGGTTCCTGCTGGCTGATGACTGGTGAGGTGCAGAGCGATGCGGGAGCATCACACAGGTGTGTATTACGATAGTAAAACCATGTGCTTCCTGGGTTCTACAGAAAGCATCCTGAACTTTCCAGAGCTCTATCCCCGGAGCAAACCTGGGACCCACAGCCTGCCTGAACCTTGGTCCCTGGATGGGCCTGAGCTATCTGGCTGTTGCTGTAGACACCCTGGTTGGGGTATTGCTTCCAGTAAAACCTTCTACACCCATGGGTAGGCCTACAACCTGCGCCAACATATTGAAGCAGTAAGAGGTTTTTCCGTGGGTCACAGACTCCGTGGAGTCACCCTGGACTCCTTCCCTGCCTTCCTGCCCAAGTTCAACCTCCTCTCCCGCTTCCAGGGTCAGCACCTGTCTGCGGCCCATCTCTCACCTTGACAACTGCCTCCGCCTGCAACCTGTCTCCTTCCCTTTGTGCTGCCTCAGTCTGATCTCTCCTAAAGATGCTGTTTTCTACAGCAAAAATCTGATATTATCACCCCCTGCCTTCTTAAAATCCTTCAATGGCTTGTCACTGCCCGATAGGAGAAAATCCATAGTCCTGTTCCTGCCTACTCCTTTAAATTCTTCTGGTAACCACCCCCATCCTTTTGCGGTACACTGACTTCTTTTTTCTTCCTGAAAAGCACAGCTTTTTCATGTCTCAGGATCTTTGCACGTGCTTCTCTTTATGCCAGTAAAGCTTTCTCCTCCCCTTCCCCTTTTGCTTGAATTCAAAGCTCATTTCTGATATCCTGTCTTCCAGGAAACTGTCTCTATGCATAAGCTAGGCCAGTCCTTCTGCATTCAGAGCACCTGGACTCTCCTTATGAGCATGTCATCATAATTATGTCAAGTGTAGTTCATTACATACTAAAATGTTAATACCACACTGGGGTAGAGATTCTGTCTGTTGCTTCCTTTTATATATATCCTGATCTTGCAGTTAGATCAGGATCTGGTAAATAATAAGGGAATCAATAAATATTTGTTAAATACATGAGTTGGTAAAGCTACAAACTCTCCTGTTTTGGTCAAGACCATGTTTTCTGTGTCTATATCCCTAGAACCCCAATCATGTAGCAGCCGCCAACAACCAAGCAGCTGAAAGATTTTTCTGGCCACACTATGTGTGTGTGTGTGTGTGTGTGTGTGTGTGTGTGTGTGTGTGTGTGAACTGCATAGAATTTCATAATTTGCTCCTGAGAAATGGGAACTATGTCCACCTGTGAGGGTTTGGATATGAGATGTCCACCCAAAAAGCTCTGTGTCAATGCAGGAGGGAAACGATCAGATTGTGAGAGTTATAACCTGATCAGTGGATTGATTCATCTGATGGATTAATAATTCGAAAGGACTATTTACAGTACTGGGAGATAACTCTAGGCAGGCAGAGCGTGGCTGGAGGACACAGGTCACTGGGGCTGTGCCTTGGGGTTTATAATTTGTCTCTGGCCTTGCATTTCCTGTTTTCTGGTTGCCGCGAGCTGAGCTTTCCTTTGCTGTCCCTTCCCCATGATGTCCTGCCTCACCTCAGGCCCAGAGCAAGGAAGGTGGCCAACCACGGCCTGAAGACCACTAAAACTGACAGCCCCAAATATACTTCCTCCCCTAAGTGTTCTTGTCAGGTGTTTGGTCACAGCAACCCCACCACCTGGTTAAAACAGTGCTTCGAGGGCTACAGCCTCAACCAAATCTCCTTTGGCAGATTCCGGCTGAAGCCTCCAAGCATTTGTGCAGAAAACATTAATCAGTGAGTAAATGTCTCTGCTTCCCAAAACACAAATCGCCTGCAAGCACAGGATGGCAGGTCTCCAAGCTTCGGTGGGCATTTTGATCTTGTCAACGTGACCGCCCAGAACATTAGCTTCTAGCAGAGAGGGGCTTGGCTCTTTACCCTGTGTGCCCCTGCTGCCTGCCAGGTCCAGCTCTGTCCTTCCGATTTACCTCCCAAGCCCTCTTGCTGGGCTTCTGTTGCTCTGCTGCCCCACCGTGTCCTGGTGATGGCCGTGTTCCTCCACAGGTATCCTTCTCCAAGGCGCCAGTTCCTTCTAGATCTGCAACGCCCTTCTCCCCCTCTGACCTTCAACCCTGGGGTAATACTGGCTCCCTGCTGTCACCACTCTCAGGTGCAGCACTCCTTGCTGGTTTCCACCATTCAGTCGACTCTTTGATTGACAGTCCCCTGGAGAGTCTTATCAGGTAAGCCTGTGGAGTTGCCCTCTTTTTCCTGCCAGGACCTGAGTGATGCTGTGGCAACTCAAATACTGGGAAAGCAGTCATGCTGGAGACTGCCACCCTTCATTCAGTGTCCCCTGAGTATCCCCCTTGGGCAAATCTGGTTGGTGTGCTGGGTTCCCACTGAAGACCATCTTGCCTGGGAATCAGCATGTGTTTTCTTAAAACACAGACAGATAGTAAATGGTTGGGGCATTTGCCTGTCCTGTGGGCTCTGTTGCCCCTACCCAGCTCTACTGTTGTAGAGCTAAGGCAGCCACTACCAAAATGTAAATGAGTGGTCGTGGCTCTGTTTCCATAACATCTTATTTACAGAAACAGGTGGCAGGCTGAATTTGGCCCACGGACTCCTGCTCCTGAAGACCCTTGAAATCTTGCTCTTCTGCCTGTTAGATGGGCTGAATGAGGGTTGAGCATGTTATTGAGGCAGCACTGTCTCTAGCCAGTGTGCTGAGGTCACTTACCTTAAGCTTCCAGAAATGCGGACGCTCACACGGCCAATGGAGTTGCTGCAGTGGTGTACGGAGGCCGTGGGTCGTCCAGTCTCGTCCTTGCCCAAGTTCAGAGAGACTGAGATGGAAATGCCATCCACCTTCAGATCAAACGAGCCTTTCAGGTTGCTGGTTGGGGGAAATGAGAAGTAAACTGCTGTATAAGCTGGGTCACCATCAAGAAGAACAACCAAGACACAGCCCCAGATTTGTCTCCCAGGTTCCCACTAACCGGCTGTGCCTCCTGCCTGGACCTCCACTTCTCTTTAAAAACAGACAGTGTCACTGAGGATTTGCTATGTGCTAGGCACACTGCTAAATGCCTTACCTCCGTTGTTTTATTTAAACAACGGCATCTCTGAGACGTGTTATTATTAACCCCATTTCCCAGACAAGGAAACTAAAGCTTAAGGATTGTTGGATCTGGGTCCTTTATAGACCCGACTTTGAATAACCAGGGAGGGAGGAGGGTGTGCCCTTGCCCAGAGCTGAGCCACATTCCTACCCGAGTGCTACTCACATGAATCCTTTTTTCACCTTCCAGTTCCCACCCACAGACAGATCGTTGTTGGACAGGGAAGCTCTGATTCCCAGCCCTGGAAGTGGACTCAGATCTGAGTTTCGGACCTCGAAGCGATGGATCTTCAGGCTGGGGAGGAAAGCAGATGTCAAACCCATTAAAACAAACAAACAAACAACAACAACAACAAAAAACAAAACAGGGGCTTGGGGCTGAGGTTGTAGCTCAGTGCTGGTATGCTTGTCTTGCATTTATGAGGCCCTGGGTTCGATCCTCAGCCCCACTTAAAAATAAATAAATAAAATAAAGGTATAGTGTCCATCTACAACTAAAAACATTAAAAAATAATAATAAAAATAAAAAACAAAAAACAGGGGCCTGTTCATCCCTGAGTGAGTCCCCTCCCGTTCCTCTCACTCTCTTTTGAATATATTGACCTAACCCACAAAGGACCATCCAACCGTCTCAGGTGCCTCTTTCAAGATCCGCTCAGCCTCCTCCAGGAAGCTTCTCCAACCCTCCAAGGCCAAGGCCCTCCTCTCTCCTTTGACACACATCCTCACGGCTGCTCCTGTCCACCCTGCTGACCTGACTCTGGTGAGCAACCTGTGAGCTGGCCTGGCTTTACGTGTCCTGTCTCCACCTGGGGTCTCTAGGAAGCAGCTGTCCCCTCTGCTCTTTGCCCCTCATTACTTCAAATAGAAACAAGGGCTCGGGACTGTGGGTGAGTTAGGCATACTCGAGGTCCTGGGTTCCATCCCCAGCACCACAGAACAAAAACAAGGACTCACGGTTCGGATCAGAGATCATTCCCTGGCAACCAGTGGGATATTATATATATATATATATATATATATATATATATATTTTTTTTTTTATATATATATATATTTTTTTTTTTTCCTATGTACTTTTTTTTTATATATAAATTATGAATCAGCTGTAAAAATGTGGGCAAACAACTAGATTTCTGGCTTGTCTTGAAAAAATCCAAAGGAAAATGCCACGTTCCCCACGGCATTGACCAACTACAGGCGAGAAGCGCTCTTTAGGTGGGCACACACCATGCTCTCCATCTGATTATTGGCTCTTGGATCCATTCCCTGGCCTTCCCATGCTCTGAACCACGGGGACTGGGACTGACCTGTGCAAACTACATTTCCCAGGCTCCTTTGCAACTGGCTTCTAGTTAGAATTGGCCAATGGGAAGTACTTGAGGGGAGTGTAGTGGAGGGAAGAGGGAGAAGCCAGGGTGTTTCTTCTTCTCTGCCAGGAATTGCCTTTGGCGGTGGTTCCACGTCCACAGTGGGGTGAGCTGCTATCAGACACCTCTTCAGGGACTGAGTCTTTCTGGAGGACTGACTGAGGGCTTGGGAATGATTTCTAAGGGTCTCTCTTTCATTCTGATGATTCAAGGAGCACACACCCCCTCTGGAAGCCCCACAAGAGCTGGCCATCATCCCTCTGTCTTTGCCGACTCCCTTCCCCAGGATCCTAGGTTTCCATCCTTCCTCCTCTGCGGCCCCTGATTTGGGGAAAGGGGACCTCACCTGTGAAAATTGTAGCTCACCCGTCCAAACCAACCAATCTTGAAGCTTCCTGAGAAGTCAGGCAACCTGATGGCCAGCAGCTCCTTTCTCAGGGTGGCCACTGCATACTGGTTTGCTGGGTGGGGAGAGGGAAAAGAGGGATCTGTGAGCCGAGTGAGTTCATTCAGTGGGAGGCAGATTTGGTGGCCGGGCTTTAGAATCACACACGCTGGGTTAGAACGCAAGATGTGCTGTGTGCTCACGCACACAAAGTGTTAAGTTTTGCTGTGCTTAGCAAAACAAGGAGTTCTGTGAGAAAGTATGAACTCTTTGAACTGTGTCCTTGTTGCTGTCTTAAGAAGATAAAAGAATGTTCTGCCAAGTGTAAAATTTATATATATATAAATTATATATATTTTTTATATATATAGTTTATATTTATATATATATATATAAATTTTACACTTGGCAGAACATTCTTTTTATATATATAATTTATATATATATATATATAAATATTTGCCTGGGAATAACTAACCACAAGTTAATTGATAAGAAATATGGAGCACTGTGACCATAAACAAAGTTTTCCTGAGAATGCTTATCCATACTTGTAAGGATTAAGCTGCCGAAAGGATGTGTTTTCTTTTCCCTTGTTTTAATTAATAATGCTGTATAAAAGAAGGAGAGAAAAAAGTAAAGACGGTGCTCATTTTCTACTGGATGCGTGTGTGTGTGTGTGAGTCTTTCTTAAGCATCTCTGCTGTACCAGGATTACAGATTGTCAGCGGGTTCTGACAATGTGCCATTTACTACTGATGCAATCCCACGGGAGCCCCTTGAGCCTCAGCCTCCTCGTCAGGAAATGGTGACAATGAGAGTGACCTAAAGGCTTATTAAATTGGGTTGGGACTCAGAGCACCAGGTAAATGGCAATCGTTGTTCTTTATTCCTTCAACAGATCTTGAGCAATGATGAATTACAGGGGGCTCTTGAGGAATCATCTGCTACAGTCTGGTCAAATCTCCTGCCCCTTCACTATTGCCTGGACAGTTAGCAGATTTTTAGGTCTGGCCCCAGTCAATCTTGAGTGGATCCCCAGAATCTGTTTTTTTTTTTTTTTTTTTTTTGGTACCATGGATTGAACCCAAGGGCGTTTAACCACTGAACCAATTCCCCAGCCCTTTTTATATTTTATTTAAAGATGGCGTCTCGCTAAGTTGCTGAAGCTGGCTTCGAATTCATGATCCTTCTGCCATAGCCTCCCAAGCTGCTGGAATTACAGGTGTGGGGCCACCATACTTGGCCGGAATCTATATTTTAGCAAATGTTCCAGTAATTTCTATTTCAGTCGTTGAGCTCACGCAATACTAGACAAGTGCTCTCTCAGTGAGCCACATCCCCAGCCACCGCCCCCGGCTTTTTAAGAAGTTGACTTTTATTTTTTATTTATTTGTTTTTTATGTGGTGCTGAGGATTATACCCAGTGCCTCACACATGCTAGGCAAGCACTGTACCACTGAGCTATAACCCCAGCCCCTTTTTAAGTTTTTTGGGGGGAATGAGTTCTCACTAAATTGCCCAGACAGGCCTTTAACTCGAGATCCACCTGCTTCAGCCTCCCAAGTGGTGGGATTACAGGTGTGCATCACACCTGGCTCCCAGAAATTTTAATGTCTTTACCCTCTGATATTCAAGATGAGGAATTTGAAGCCCTAAGAGTAACATATCCCAAGATGTCCAAACCAGGCGGTGGAAGAACCCCAGCCTGTGACTCATTGTCCTTGTGACCGCACCATTCTGGTGGGCAGCAATGGGCCTCAGAAAAAGCAACTCAGTTCCCTTACCATATTCCAGGCCTTTTGTGGTGATCCTGGCCACAACTCCAGGATTAGAAGCTCCTTCTCCAAACCTGGCGGAACTTTCCAGCAGCAATAGGACCACTACCACATGGTACGGTCTGGCCATCATCCTTGTCCTCCTCAGCTCCTTCCTCTGCAGAGGTTGGTCAGAGGCTTTTTGTAGGAGCCTCCCTTACCAAAGGTGAAGGCAGAGGCTGAGGTACTTATAAAGCCAGAACCGGATGAGATCTGAGCCAACTGGGGAGTGGGGTGGAGGTCTAGTTCCCAGCAACTTGAGATGATGAAAAGGTTGCTTGTGAAATTGTTTGAGTTCTATGTTTGCCACGCCTCCCAATTCTTCCTATTCCAAACTTTCTGGCTCAGTGCTTGGGAGGGCCCCTTCTCCTCCCCTCCTGTCACACCCCTCTCTAGCTGAACACCAGCCATTCATTCCCGTTATCAGGGAAGCTGAAGTCTAAACACCCAGCTGGCAGTGAGGCCATCACAGCATGGCTGCGTGCCACTGAGCTCTCCAACCAGGTCTCCCGCCACCAGCCTGCCCGTGCTCTGCCCTCTGGCTGTGCCGCGGTCCACTGTTCTCTACTGACATCATGCAAGAGCCGATCAAATCAGGTCACAAATACAACAGGTGTATCCAGGAACTCCAAGTGGATTTTCTCTTGCCTGTGTTGTTTCTAATCAGCTTTTGAGGCATAATTTATATGAAGTAAAATGCATACATGTTAGGTGTACGGCACCATGGATTTTGACACAGGTATGCACCTGGGTGACCGCATCATAATGCAGGTGTAGAACACTTTCCATCACCCCAGGAAACCCCTTGTGCCTCTCCCCAGTCAATCTCCCTCCTTGCATCCTATATCAGAAAACGCTGCTCTGCCCTCTAGGGCCACATATTAATTTTACCTGCTCTCGGGCTTCAATAAATGCAGCATATCTTCCTTTCTGATTGGTTGCCTTCATGTTTTTAAGCTTAGTTCATGTTGTTTTGTATTTCAGTAATTTCTTTCTTTTTTTAAGGGGGTACCAGGGGTTGAACTCAGGGGCACTCAATCACTGAGCCACATCCCCAGCTCCCCCTCCACCTTTTTTTTGTATTTTTTTACAGACAGTGTCTTGCTGAGTTGCTTAGGGCCTCACTAAGTTGCTGAGGCTGACTTGGAACTCGAGATCCTCCTGCCTCAGCCTCCCAAGCCACTGGGATTACAGGTGTGCACTGTGCCTGGCTTCATCTCTCTTTTGGGTCTTCCCATTTTCTATCTCCTTTCCATCATATCAAGGTACAATCCTGCCGAGTGTTAGGAGACACAGGAAGTGCGGGAGGGCTCGCGGGAGCACTCCAGAGAGTGGGTGCTGGAGCTTGGTGTTGAAGTAGGAGTAGGAGTTGGATGAACAGAGAGAGGAATGGCATCCTGGGTAGAGAGGACAGCCCAAGTCAGTGCTATGGGCATTCTAGAGGGTACGAGGAGGTGTGGGAGGGTGTGGGCCAGGGGTGGGATGAAGGAGGGGGGCAGGAGAGAAGGTGTGAAGCCGGGTGCAGGAAGCTCATCCTGAAGGTTCTTGTCGGAGAATGAATACGAGATGATTTTGGATTTTCAGTGATTGCTGTTGTTCATGTTCTGTCCAAGTCTGTCCCCTGGGTAGTGAGCTCCCTTCCAGACATCCCTGTCCTTGTTGTATCACTTTTTGGTCCTCTTGGCTTCTTTGAGACTTGGTCCTATTCATGTTAAAATGGCGACCTCAGGGCCTCCTTAATGTCCTCCCCCTGATTCCTGGCTGGCTTTCCGTGGCTTCAGGGACGTGTGTGTGTGTGTGTGTGTGTGTGTGTGTGTGTGTTCTCCTCTCTGTCTCTGTCTGTCTGTCCCTCTTGCTCTCTCCCTGTCACCCCCTCCTTCTCCTTCTCCCTCTTCCCTTCTCTGTTCCCTGAGTGGGTTGGGGGGCCGGTGACCTCTTAGCTGACCTCAGTGATCCTGATATTGCTGTCACCTTGCTTAGGGTCCTTGCGCTGGCCCAGCTTGATGTCTGCCAGTTCAGGGTGGCTAAAGAGGCCCTGCCAGCCCCAATGAGGGTCTCATTCCAATCAGTGGCCCCAGGCAGGGACAGCTCCTGGGACAGCCAACCTCTGTCTTTGTCCCTCCAAGTCACATCCTCAACCCCAGGCCTGAGGTCAGAACTGGCCAGTTTTCCTTCCCTGTGGGAGTCCCAGGGAGGCCCCTGCTGCTTCTCCTGCCGCCCCTACCACCTGCCACCGTCCATCCCTGTCCTGTGTTCTTCCCCTCTCCTCCTCTGGGCGCGGGGGCAGTTCAGCCGATAGCCAGGTAGGAAAGGAGATGTCAGTGTCCACTTGTTGCACTGCCCCTAAATTTCTAGAAGCTTCTCTCTGGGGGGCCTTCTTTCTTGCCTTATTTTAGGGAAACTGGTAGAGAATCCCCCCTGACTCCCGTAGGATGGTGAGGGGAAAGGACAGCTGAGGGTCTTTGCCACCTCGTGAAAGTGGCTTAATCAAGAGCCTGGTGTGGGCAGCTTTGGGTTCTGCCCAGATGGGGCCAGCAGCAAGTGGAGGATGGACAGGCTCTGCACAGGGCCATGGGGTTGGACCCCAGAACTCCACAGGGGGCAGAACGCGGTACCTTGTGTTAGTTTGCTAGGGCTGCTGTAACAGTAAGCAAGGTGGCTTAACAGAAATCTCTTTTCTCACTGTTCTGGAGGTTGAGGGTCTGAAGACAAAGCGTTGGCAGGGTTGGTTCCTTCTGAGGGGTATGAGGAAGGATCTGTCCCGTGCCTCTTCCCTGCCTTCTGGTGATTGGCAGGCAGCCTTAGCTATTCCTGGGTGGGTCCATGCCTCACATCGCTCTCTGCCCTAAGGTTGCCCTAAGGTGTGTTGACTGCACCCAAACCTCCCTGTCCTAGGGGTGCCACACTGAATTAGGATCCACCCTGATGATCCCATTTTAACCTAACTTATTATATCTGCAATGACCCTGTTTTAAAATAAAGTCGCAGACTGAGGTACTGGGGTTAGGACTCCAACATATGAATGGGGGGGCAGATATAAATCAACCCCCATCGGTACCCTATCAGCTACAGGAGTGACCGTGGCAACTTAAGTCAAGGAGATGCTGAAATTTGAGTCCTGTCCTTCTCTGTGCCCATATCCCATCCCCCAGATGGGGTTAAGGGTGTCAACTTGCAGGGTTCATGTGGGGATTCCATAGGGAACATTTGGGAGTATGCTGGGCTCTTGCTGGCCACTGACTCTGGGCAGTGACTTCATCTGGATTAGGGGCACCCCCTGAGCTGGCCTCCTGGGGAACCTCGTATTGCTGGAAAAGCAGAACCAACAGTAGAGAAAAACTTCTCATCACCTTTCTCACTTCCCCTTTGGCCAGGAATTTGGAAGCTCCTGTCAATACAGAGTTCAAGTTCCTCAAAAGCTCTGGGATGAAGCACTTGCCTCCTGTGGGTGTTTGGACAAGTGCTGTCTTCATTAGATCTGCTGGGGCACCTTGGGCACGTCTGGCTTGGGGTTCCCTTTGCCACATCATTCTGAGATTAGCCTTCCCACCAGTCTCCACCTAAATCCCTCTGCTCCCTGGGGGGGGGGGTACAGGCCAACCTAGAAACACTTGTGGCTGGACTACCCCTTGGTAGCTCTTCTTCTTCCAGCAAGTGGGCACCTTGACCCCTTTCTTAGGTCCACTCCAGATGTTAACCAGCAGTGTGGGCTTTGCAATTTCCATAGGTACTTGATCCTAGGCTCAATCCCATTCCCCAGGGACTGGGCTGATGCCATACTTTCCTGGACCAAATCATATCTTAAGAAGCTCTGTCTGTCTGTAATAACAATAGAGATATAGAGGGTACAAAAGGGTGAAAGTAACGTTCCTCTGCCCCTGGCCCTGGCCTTCCAGCTCCCTTCCCCAGATGTAGTGTCCTTCTCATTCTTCTAGAAGTACTTTGTGACCTTAGAAGCAAATGGACATGACAACCCAAGCCTTATCCATCTTGCTTTTTTGCACTTTACTGTCGAGCTTGGGGATGGCTCCACGTTGGTATGTGCAGATCTGGCTCACCCATTTGAATGACTGGAAGCATTTCATTATGTGGCTGTTCACAGCTTATTTTAACCAGTCTGCTTTTGATGGACATTAGCATGAGTTGCTTTCTTGCTTTGACAAACCTCACTCCACACTATCACCGTGAGATTGTCTTCATGCAAATGAAGACAATCTGTGGGAGTTATTCTGAGAAGCAAATGTTCTGGATGACAGGATTTTGGCATTAACCATTTTTGCTGGATTTTTTGATAGATTGCTTTCAAATAAGATGAACCCATTTCTATTCGTTTCGTTCTGTTTGAGGTCCTCTGTGAAACGTAGGCAGGAACTGAAACACACGTCTCATCTGTAGCCCAGCACATGTCCACTCCTTGTGATGGACCCAGCCTGATTCCATCTTAAGGTTGGGAGAAAAAAAAAAAAAAAAAAAAAAAAACTTGCTTGGGATTCTTGCCCGTGCTTTGAACTTGCCCATGCCCAGCTGTCCCTGATAACAACCCTCCCTGGAATCCCAGCTGCTCCTCCTTGACTTTGATGTGAGGATCTGAGTTTGTTTCTACCTTGAGATGTTAAACAATGTAGATCATAAACCTGCTAACTGCCCTAGTATTACACTTGACAGAACCCAGTCAGCTGTCAGTTCCCAAGACACCCTCCTTTTTGTAACTTTTTGTGTTATAAAAACTTCCCTGTCACCAGACCAGCTGCTGTTCTTGGCCTTGTTTTTCTGGGTGAGGCAGCTGCCGGCCAACTTTTGTGTACACGATAGAAGCTTGCTTTAGTTTCGTTTAAACTGGACTCGGTGGTCTTTTTTTGCATCATGTTTCAACATTTGGAGGCCCCAGTGAGATTCAGACCACCAAAATTCTGAAGCTGAACATTCGCTCTGGGACTCCAGGGCCTGAGCGCCGCCCCAGGGTTTGCGCACCTTGAGATGTTCCAAGCCCTGGGGGGTGCCTTTGGTTCATCAGATTGCTGGAGAGAACTGTTGCACTAAAACAATTAGCAAGCATCCAGTGAGGAGGCCTCCATAGGTAAGTGGCACCCCCATAACATCTGGTATCAGGTTTAAGAGTGTCACGAGGGGGCAAAATTGTGATGTAATGTAGTCGAGGGGAGAAATAAAGAATGTCACATAAAAATAAATAAAATGTCCTGCTAAAAAAATAAATAAAAAGAAAAAAAAAAAAAGAACGTCCATGTGCTTCTGCCCCTTTCAATGTTTTATTCGCTCAAATTACTCAATACAGTTTCATTCTGTCGGTTCTTAAGAAAAACAATTCTTAATGCTAGGCACTGCAATCGATATAATCAATTCACAGCAAACAATTCTAGATTAATTCTAGGCATTGCAAAACACACTTAATCACGACAGGCTAATGACAGACATTCCCTCTGCATGCTAAGTTCAAAAGTCTCAAGCCTTAGGCTTTATGTCTGGCAGATGCACACTCACTTAGACTGAAGTGATCAGGTCCAGAACCAAGGCAGGCTTTTCCTGGTGTGGAGTGGACGACCAGTTGAGGAGAGCGTCATAGGGAGAAGTTGCGGCTCTCACCAAGGTCCAGATGAGGCAGGAGAGTTTGAGAGCAGTGAAAATCATGCAAAGGACCAGGAACAATAACAAGTGATGGGATGTCAGGTCCTCATCAGGCTCTCCAGTTCAAGTGCATCCTTGTTTCGGCTGGATGAATCCCTGTTCATTTGCTCTATTATTTATACTAAATTTGGGGGCTTTTGATCCCCCTTTCAATCCTTATCAGCTACTACCAGATTTCTCAGTGACATCATTTACCCCAGGGTCAGAAACATCTCCTTTTTCCTCTTATCAGGCAGGACAGCCTGCCGGGGCTTCACTCTGTTTATAAGGTGAGGGGAAGTAACTTGTCTGGGGCCATACTGGAGGACTCTGGGCGCGCCTAGTCAGAATGCAGGTTTCAAACTTGAGTTTTTAAAATGGAGTTGCTTAGGCTCAGGCCTAAGGCCATCTTCACAAAGAGAGATCTCTTCTGGGAACAGTGAGGTGCCTGGCAAGGCACATACACACTCCTGTCTAGGACAGTGGCAAAGTGTTGCACTGTCCTCTGGTATTGATCTGGTGTGGAATTCCTTCTGGGGACAGTGAGGTATCTGGTGAGACACATACAGACATCCCCTCTGCAGGCTAAGTTCAAAAGTCTTAAGCCTTAGGCTTTATGTCCAGCAGATGCACACTTACTGTCTAGGATGGTAGTGAAGTGTCGCATCCTCCTCTGGTCTGGTGGGGACAGTGAGGTGTCTGACAAGGCACATACGCATTCATGTCTGGAGCATTAGCAAGATATTGTACTGCTCCCTGGTTTTTTTTGGAGGGGGGCACCTGGTTCTTGTTCCCCTGTGTCTTGTTCTGTGTTGTATGTTTTTTCTGCCTTTTCGTTGTGTGTCTTCTCTGGTATAAACTTAAGACAATTGAACAACAAAATGGGTAATAAGACAAGTAAGCCTGACACTCCTTTGAACTGTATTTTAAGAAACTTTGACAAACTTTACCCTGGCCTTCATTAAGCAGGATTATGTTATCCCATCACCAAGGCTCACCTCCGAACTTTCTGTGAGATAGAATTGTAACGGTGGTCCCTTCACCTTCGGAATGTAGCCCTCATTGCTCTAAGGTTTATTTTTATTTTTTTTAAATATGTTTTATTTTCCCCTCTCTTCTCCTCCTCCCTCTCCCTAGGGAGACAGTGTTATCTTTTCTTCCCTAGTTGGCTGCCCTTGAGCACACTCACTGCAGGAGGGAGAAGCCTGCTGGGGACCTGGGAAGTGAATATCTCCCAAAATAAAAAGTGAATCCTAACATGCCCTCAGGGCACCCTGGGAACCCCTACTGGAATGTAACCCTTGAAAAATTCTTTTAAAACCCCCTTGTCCCTCCTGCCACAGCCTTTGGGACAGGAGTCCCCTGTGTTTCTCTTTTGCTAGCAAAGCAATTAACCTCCTTTTTCCTTTTTCTCAAAACCTTGTCCTCATTATTAAATTGGCATTGATTGATTTTGAGGACAGAGACCAAGCTTGCGGTTACAAATTTTGGCACCCCAGATGGGACCGCAGAGCAGTCCCCGCTCTGCTTTCTCGGGCAGGCCTGGCACTCCAAGCAACTGTACTTCCACGCTGAGGATGTAAGGTGAACTTTTTGAGAGCTGACTACTGGAAAGTTAGGAGACTGGCGGATGTGCCTGGGTTGGACCAAACCAGAGGAGCTATTCCTATAAGTAAAGGGAGGGACCCAGGGACTCCCAGCAGCTGCCAAGCCCCTTTTGCTTTGGGGAACTCCCACCTTTCTTCCCTGCACTGTCAGGACTGCTCCAGCTTTGTTTACTTTGAGAAAAAGGAAACTGAATGCAGTGAAGTCTCAACCACAAGACCCTTGATTCCACACTTCTGGTTCCCCTTTGTGGGAGCATCTGGTCCCCTCGTGGGGACATCTATGGTGCCACTCGTGTAGGAGTCACGTTAAGTGGGAGTTAGGAACTTGGGGAGATTTTTCCCCTATCTGGTCTAAAGGTTCCTGTCTGTCAGCCATTGGAGATCAGATTTTGTCATTGTGTTTTTTGTTTGTATCTGTTTCTGGCCCTTTAAGACATGGGCAATAATATATTGATCTTATAGATTGTTTCTTGGGAATGATCTTGGCTGAATGTGTCACCTATAGATGTAAACATGTCTAAGAAGATGATGTTTTACTGTAACAATCTGGTTTTTGAATGTTTTTCTGAAGTATTGTACAATCTTGCCGTTGGAAGTTGGTTTGTCAGAGATAAAATAATTAATTAATTAATAAGGAGTCTTAACAGTCAAAAACTAAGTTGGATGCAAAAGATGTTGCCTCTAATGTGTGGGCACAGCAGGACTCTCAGGAGGACCCCCACCCCCCACCCCCCACCCTGCCCAACCCCATCCATTCCCTTCTGGATGCTCCCCTCCTTTGCTGATCAGAAACACTAGCAATTCAGATTGTAGGACTGAGAGAAAGACATGGGGGTAATTAGTAAGAAAAACATCCAGGTTCCCTTTGTTTGCATAGTTTGCATAGGATTTTAAGCCAGTTTAAATTCTCCCATTACTCTTCCTGTGCTCAGATATACTCAATGTACTTTTATATTGAGATATTTCAGAACTTATGCCAGATGTTCGACATCACCTGGAAAAATGTTATGCTATTACTTAGCCAAACTTTAGCCTCAAAAGCCCCAGGTAGGCTTCTCCTGCTTCTCCATGGGGAACCAAGAGGTCAATTTCCCCTTGAATACAAGCGCCAGCTTTTCTGTTCTCACCTCTTACTTTAGACCTCTTAGAAATACCTGAACAGCCTATTACCAAAAGGTTTACTTCCCCTGAGTTATGAACAGGCTTTGGAACAAAATTTAACCTGTTTGTCACTGAGAGAGAAGGAATAACCCTAGGAATGGTCCCACAAGGCAGTGGACTGGCTCAGCAGCCTGTGGCTTATCTCATTAAGGAGATTAACATCATTGTTCATCATAAACAGTAAAAACTAAGGTATCATAATTTTCATCCAAACATGTCTGATTACCAACTAAAAAATGGTTAAGATGCCTTAGGCATGAGGTTTTTGCTCCGAATAGCAGTTTTCCCAGTTCCTTCCAGAACTCAGCCAGGACTTATGTTGAAATGCAAATGGAAGAAGCTGGCAAGCTTAGTAGGAAACTGAGCCCCCACCCCCAACAACAACAACAACAACAACATCAAAAAGGTAAAAGTGTCTTTTAACCGAACTCATGCTAGACTAAACCAAAAAGTAAACTGCATGGTACTTGACTAAAATAGTTATTGTCTGTGTCATTTTTTTCTAGGACTTTTGTTTTTTGATTAAATTCTATATTTTTTTGAACTTATAATTCTGGTTCTATGCACCTAGGTTAATTTCTTTTTTTTTTTTCCTGATCAGTCCTATTTTTATTCAACTATGGACTTTTTAAATATCTGTAAAATTGCAATGGAGATTCACCTGCGAAAAGCTACAAGTCCTTTACTTTTATGTGTGTGAACTCTGTGTATTGTGTTGTCTGTCCATAAGGGTGTGTGTCAATATGTCATGAACATGATATCAAGATTGACAAATGGAAAATAAACACTCATAAATTAAAATTGGATCCAAATACCTTTAATTCACATGATAAAAAAAAGGTTCAATTTAAATTGGGTAAACAGATGAAAGTAAAGAAGTCTTTAAAATTAAACATAACTCACAAGTCTCTCTAATTGGTCAAAGAACTAAAAATGTTGATGTCTATAAAATGTCTAATATTCATTGTTTCTAGGACTTTTCTTCAACAGGGAAGACATGACTAATACTGTTTAATACATTTATCTGATATCTTGGTAAACATAAGTATAGTAGATTTGATATGGAATTACTCATAAATGTATTTGTTAGACATCTGATTAATTTACAAGGTTAAATGCAAGCTGTAGTGAGCACAGTTAAAATCGTTTTAACCTTTTTTTTTTTAAATTAGAAACAAACTGAGGTAGAAATAAACACAGAACACAAAGGGAACAAACAAAAACAAACCAATAAAGTCCTGAAAATTGTTAAGAAAACAAGTTAAAGGGGTCCAGGAGGAGATCTCTGTAGCGCTTCCTGGTCCCATGATGTCAGTGGAGCGAGGGAGTCCTGATGAGAGAAGAGCGCTTAGGAGAACAAGAAAAGGGCCCGCGCACAACACACGGACAGATAAACACAAGACAAATGGCCAGCAAACAGACACGGGACAAATGACAAACAGCAAGGCAGACACTGGACTATACACGAATAGATAAACAGGACAAACAGCTGGCGAACAGATACGGGACAATGACAAACAGCAAGAAGACGCTGGAGAAACAGACACAGGACAAGCAACAGTCACTGAGGTCACACAGAGACCACGTCTTGTCCTGCCCCCAGACAGATGAGGTCTCACAGGGAGACCTCCAGGGAGACAGTGACAACGTCTCATCCTGTCCCGGGGAAGGTGTAAGGGACTGTGTCCAATCTGACCTTTCCCCCCAGAAGAGTTGACTCACCAGGACTGACAGCCGGCAGGAGGCTTTTCAGAGCGTCCTAGGACGGATTGGAGTCGTCCCTGGAGTGAGGCTGAGGAGCGTCTCTCAGGAGCTCCCCTCTACTCTGGGGCGGGTTCCAAAGGACCATCGTTGGAGGCAAATTTGGCGTGAGGGTAGGGAAGACATGGATCCCAGACGAGCCCCCAGATGTTACAGTTAAAGCTTTGTCCCGGGGTTTCATAAACTGACTTCCAGACCACTCACGTATAATTGAATCAAGCCTTTATTGAAGCACATTAGCGGCGGCTGACCAGAACATAAAGCTGTTCCCCTGATCAGCCCCGAACAGTTGCAAGGGTGCTACTTATAAGACTGAAAACCGCAAAAGGAATGTTCGGGGGTCTAGCCAATGCAAGCAAGCAGGTTACAGAAGCGGGAGAGTGCAGTCAAGTGGCGGGAAGCCTAACCAATCACAGTTAGCCCAGTCAACCCAGTTACAGAAACAGAGTCCTGTTGTCCTAGTTACAGAAACAATGCCCCATTAGGTAGTTCTGTGTTCTTAAAGGTTTCTATAGCAAAAGAAAAAGAAATCTTGCCCGTCATGACCCTTCTACTTGGCATGGTTGTTTTACAGGATACAGTCATAAAACAAAATGGAGTCACATTTGCTCCTACTATCACAGATTAATACAAAACCATCAATGTAATTGTGATGGTATTATTCTCCTTTATATATTAAATGTGTTCATATCTTCCAGGTATACAAATCATTAAAAAGAAGGTTTAAAAGAACATTATATCAAGCTGGAATTCTCCAAACTAAAGTTTGGTAATTTGAGGCTTATAAAAATAACAAATTTATTGGAGATTTATTTGTATCACTTAATGCTCTACAACTGGACTTGTTACAATAAGATATAAAGTTTTATGTTACTTTTTACATTGGGGTATAATTTAAATGTATTTTTAAATTTACAAGAGCCCAATCTATGTAAAGATTAATATTGTAAAACACAAAAGCATTTTGCTACTTTTCCACAAAAAGTTAAAAGCTCTGAGCCTTTCCTTAATGTGTGTACTAAATGTAATATCATATTGTATTAGCTAACATTCATGTGAACTCAAAAAATAATATATATAAACCTTGTAGAATGATATATAAAAAAAGAGACATAGATCAACTTCAGAACTAGAACACTCCTCCTAAAATTTGTGAGGAGCTCTGCCTACCACCTTACTATATGCCTGCCAAGTAGGCCAGACTTCAGTTCATTCAAATTTGTGTTCCAAGGACTGATTTTTGTTGTTAAGATTACTAGGATCTCAAACAGAAGATATAATACATTAACTCAATGAAAATTCAAGATAGTTATTATAAAAACTAAATATGGTTTTACCTTTGTTAACTTTATTTTGTATTTTCCTTATAAACTGTCTAAATGTTACCTGTTAATGTTTTGCAGAGGTATTACTTCAAGAACACAACCTGGGTTAATTGAAGATAATAAACCATCACCTATTGGACAGATAGGTTAGTACAGACCCCAATTAATAAAAAGGGTAAATGACTGTAAGGCTTTAGACAAATTAAAGTTAAAGCCCAGTACTCTTAATTTAAGACTGGTGAGACTGATTTGATGGGTGTTTACGATCAAAATTTAGAAATTAAATTAAACTCAAAAGGGCCAAGGAAACCAATATTTGGCTCTTGCCCTCTGAGTCAATCTGAATCCAGGGAACAGGGAACTTCTTTAATGAGTTTTGCAACTCTGGGCCACATAACCTCCTGATCAGGGAGATTAATGAGACCCCTGGAGAACAGAAAGCCAATCAGTGCACTTGCCATGAAAAGGAGGGTCATTGGAGAAGGGAGACGTCCCTGATGCTTCCAAGAGAAGCCACATGGTCAGCAGGACCTGGACCCATCCTAGCTCAAATGGCACTATCAGAGCTAAGAAGATGCTCTCAAGTTCCCCAAGAGGGACTCCCATGGGAACTCAGCTGATCTTAACAGCAGATAGACACAAAGTCAGCTTGATCGTAAACACCTAGCAAAAAACAGTTAAAACCAAAACACAGCCATCCCTAAACATTAAAAAAAATATATACATCATAGTTAAATGTAACTTAAGATACACACTTGTATTAGCCCCCCAAAATAAGTAAGACTGGAGGTTACAAAAGAGAGATTCTTAGGAAGGAATGCCTAATAACTATCAAGTGAAACTGCCAAGTCAGAAGTTTTAGTCAGTTTAGGGCCTATAGCTCTTCCTAACCTCCTTCACAGGTAGGATTAATATGTGCTAACATGATTATCTAGGCCTAAGTGACAGAAATGAAGGGTTCTCTACTAGACACAGAGGTCATACCAGTGGGAAGATTTTACAAGATCAGATGACATTAAGTAGCTTAACGACATCTTATGGGGATGAACTTCTGTAACATTAAAAGTTAAATGTCATATTTACATTCCTGATAACTCTGAGGATGTTAAAGGTTTACATTCCTAAATAAAGGCCTTGTCCACTTGGCCTTATTATGGGAACAACTTCTCAGCCCTCACACCTCCTGGTGAGAAATGATTGACTTCTCTCATCCCCATGATACACATTGACATGTTCCAGATGCTACAATATTTATTTTGTACTCGTGTCTTTTTGTTTCTCTCTCATAGAAGCACCCCTCCCCAGATGACTTTACAACCTGTTCTTCCCCAACCTGACTTCTAAAAGGGAACTCCAAAGCTGCTCACATCACCCCCCTCTCAGCTCTGAAGAAGCCAGAGTTGTTGCCGCCCCTTTTCTTACAACTAAAGAAGTTCCTAAAAGTAGAAGGGGAAAACTGAAGCCAGAATTAAATAAACAGTCAGTATAGATAGGTACATTGGCTCAGGTGGGATCAAGGAGGCCAATTTTCAGTGAGTCCTGAAAGTTGGAGATTGTCCCTTGGGGGACTAAAATTCTTTCAGCGCTCTTCCTCCACCCTATCAAAGGTTTGAAAGGGACACCTAAGGAGGGACCCAGCCTGATTCCATCTTAAGGTTGGGAGTCATCTCATCACAAAGTCATGAAAAGTTCATTTCTGTTTTACTGTAAAATAACAAGATTTCTATTTGGCCTGTCCTTAGTTTGATGTATAAAAAAAACTTGCTTGGGATTCTTGCCTGGCTTTGAACTTGCCCAGCCCGGCTGTCCCACAACCCTCCCTGGAATCCCAGCTGCTCCTCCTTGACTTTGATGTTAGGATCTGAGTTTGCTCCTACCTTGAGATGTTAAACAATGTAGATCATAAACCTGCTAACTGCCCTAGTATTACACTTGACAGAACCCTGACAGCTGTCAGTTCCCAAGATACCCCCCTTTTTGTAACTTTGTGTGTTATAAAAACTTCCCTGTCACCAGGCCAGCTGCTGTCCTCTGTCCCTGTTTTTCCAAGTGACACAGCTTCCGGCCAGCTTTTTTGTACACAATATAAGCTTGCTTTAAATTGGTTTAAATTGGAGTTGGTGTTCTTTTCTTTGTTTTGTTCAACACTTGCCCACATGGATCCAGTATTTTTATAACTTTTTCCCCTCTTAATACAAATTTGATGCTGTACTGTAAAAAAAAAAATACTAAAGTATATTTTCCAAATAATCTTCCATATCATACACACACACACACACACACACACACACACACACTTTATTTATTTATTTATTTATTTTAAGTCAGAGTTTCACTAAGTTGCTTAGAGCCTCATTAAGTTATTGAGACTGGCTTTGAACTCATGATCCTCCTGCCTCAGTCTCTCAAGCCAAGGGGATTACAGGCATGCACCACCATACCCAGCTTCCCTATCTTATGTATAACTGTATATCTTCCTCAACACACACATCTGGCACACAGAAGGCACTCAATAAGTATTTGATGAATGAATGAAAAAATGGAGGAATACTGATAAGTTTTTTTATGCCCTTGACTTTCTGTTCTACTTATTAGTTTATTCGCTCTAATTAGATATATATGGCAACAGAAAGCATTTTGATTCATTGTACACAATTGCAGCACAACTTCTTATTTCTCTGGTTGTATACAATGTCGTGTTGCACCACATGTGCAGTCATACATGTACCTAGGGTAATGATGACCATCTCATTCCACCATCGTTTTTGCCTCCATCCTCCCTCCCTTCCCCTTTGTCCAAAGTTCCTCCATTTTTCCCATGCCCCTCCCCTCTAATGGATGAGCATCCACTTATCAAAGAGAATATTCAGCCTTTGATTTTTTGGGATTGGCTTGATATTTTCTGACTCCTTCCATTTACCTGCAAATGCCACATTTTATTCTCTTTTAATGCTGAGTA
This sequence comes from Callospermophilus lateralis, assembly GCF_048772815.1. Classification (NCBI taxonomy): domain Eukaryota; kingdom Metazoa; phylum Chordata; class Mammalia; order Rodentia; family Sciuridae; genus Callospermophilus; species Callospermophilus lateralis. Next base: position 179,176,550 of record NC_135307.1, on the reverse strand, counting down.
ATATTTCATTGTGTATATATACCACAGTTTCTTTATCCATTCATCTATTGAAGGGTGTCTAGGTTGCTTCAACAGTTTAGCTGTTGTGAATTGAGCTGCTTTTTTTTTTTTTTTTTTTGAGAGAGAATTTTTTTTTAATATTTATTTTTTAGTTTTTGGTGGACACAACATCTTTGTTTGTATGTGGTGCTGAGGATCGAACCTGGGCCGCAAGCATGCCAGGCGAGCACACTACCGCTTGAGCCACATCCCCAGCCCATCGAGCTGCTATGAATATGGATGTGGCTGCGTTACTGTAGTATGCTGATCTTAAGTCCTTCGGGTACAGACTGAGGAGTGGGATAGCTGGGTCAAATGATTCCATTTCAAGTTTTCTAAGGAAGCTCTATGCTGCTTTCCAGACTGGTTGCACCAATTTGCAGTCCCACCAATTTGCAGTCCCACCAGCAATGTATGAGTATGCCTGTTTTTTCTTTTTTTCATGAGACATATTATCTACACATGTTTTGGGTGGGGGATTTTGGTAATTCTATACATATATGCAATGCATAAGTAATCTAATAAGGGTAACAAACATTTCCATCTCTTCAAGCATTAATCATTATTTATATGTTGGGAATTTCATATACTTCTAGCCATCTTGAAGTATGTCCCAGAGCGTTTTAACCAGTAGTTACCCTATTGTGCTAAAGAAGAGCCAGTAGTAACTCTTCCACTCTGTGTTTGGTGCCCTTTTTTGAATTTATTCTCATTCCCCAACTCCTTCCAAGTCTAGTGACCACTGTTCCATCCCATTCTTCTATGATGAGATTGACTTATTTGTTTATGCAAATGAATGAGAACATGTGGCATTTGTCTTCCCTGTGTCTGGCTTGTTTCACTTAACAAAACGACGTTGCTGCTGAATGGCTGAATAGTATTCCACTGTGTATATCACCACATTTTTTACCCATTCAGTCACTGGGGAGCATCTGGGTTGATTCAAAATTTTAGCTGTTGTGAATAGTGCTGCAATAAGCACGGGAATGCAAGTATCTTTTTGGTAGAATGATTCATCTCCTTTTGATACATACCCCCATTAGTGAAATGACTGGATCATGTCATTGATCCAGTAGTAGTTCTATTTTCTAAGGAATTTTTTTTTTTTTTTTTGAGAAATCTCTATAGTGTTCTCCATAATGGTTGTGGTAGTTTACATTCCCAGCAGCAGTGTATGAGTTCTCTTTTTCCCTGAGTTTTTACCATCATTTGTTATTTTTTTGTCTTTTTGATAATAGCCATTCTAACTGGGATAAAATAATATCTCATTGTGGTTTTTGATTTTCATTTCCCTGATGATAAGTGAAATGAGCACTTTTTTCATGTATTTGTTGGCCATTTGTATGTCTCCTTTTGAGAGGTGTCTGTTCAGTTCTTTACCCCATTTTAAAATTGGATTATTTATTTTTCTGTTGTTCCACTTTTGCATTCCTTTATATTCTGGATGAATAGTCTGTAAATATTTTCTCCCATCCTGAAGGTTGTATCTTAATCCTGTTGATTATTTCTTTTGCTGTGCAGAGCTTCTTTGTTTGATGAAGTCTCATTTGCCTGTTTTTACTTTTGTTGCCTGAGCTTTTGAGGTCCCATATAAACTAATCATTGCCTATACTGATGTTTTGAAGTGTTTCCCTCTGTTTTCTTGGGGTAATTTCCTAGTTTTAGATTTAATATTTAGGTCTTTGATCCATTTGGAATTGATATTTGTGGATGGTGAGAGGAAGGGACCTAGTTTCACCTTCTGCACATATGTGTCCAATCTTGCCAAGATCATCTATTGAAAAAGTCTTTTCTCTGCTGAATGTTCTTGGTGTCTCCATGGAACATCAGCTGGCTATATGACTGTGGTTTAATTTCTGGGTTTTCTATTCTGTTCCATTGGTCTATGTGTCTGTTTGTATAGCTTTGTGGCATGCTTTGAAGTCCGGTGTTATGATGCCTCTAACATTGTCCTCCCCAGTTCCCCTCAGGTCAGGAACACTTGGCTATTCTGGGTCTTTGTGTGATTTTATATGAATTTTAGGATCGTTTTGTCTATTTCTGCAAAGAATGTTATTAATATCTTTATTGGAATTGCATCGAATCTATAAATTAGTTTGGACAGAATGGTCATTTCAAAAACATATATCCTTCTGATCCATGAATATGGGATACCTTTCCATTTTTTTGTGTCCTCTAATTTCTTCCATCAGTTTTATAATTTTCACCATAGAAATATGTCACTTCCTTAATTAAATTTATTCCTAAATATGTTACTTTTTATAGCTGTTGTGAATGGGATTGCTTTCTTCCTCTCCGTCTCCCTCTACCTTCTCCCCTCCTTCTTTGCACTGGGGACTGAATCCAGGCCTTGAACAGATAGTCTACCACTGGACGACATTCCCACCTTGGTATTCTTCATTTTTTTCAGCAAGTTCATTTTCTGCTACTTTATTGATTGATTGATTGATTGATTGTGGTTTTGTGTCCTACAGCTTTACTAAATTTGAAAGTTTTAACAGCTTTTTGATGGACTATTTAGGGTTTTCCATGTATAATGTCAGGTCATCTACACATATGGACAATTTAACTTCTTTCCTTGCAGTTTGGGTGCCCTTTCTTTCTTTCTCTTGCCTGATTGTTCTTGCTAAGACTTCCAGTACTATATTAAATAAGAGGTGAAAGTAGACTTCTTTGTCTTGTTCCTGATCCTCATTCAGTATGCTATGAGCTGAGGGTTTTCCATATATGGCCTTTAGTATTTTGAGTATCTTTTTTCTAGACTTAATTTGTTGAGTTTTCATCATGGAAGGGTGTTAAATCTTATTGAATGCTTAATCTACATACGTTGAAATAATCATATGTTTTTTGTTCTTCATTCTGTTGACCTGTTGCATCGTGTTTATTGATTTGTGGATGATGAAACATCTTTGCATCCCTGGGATGAATTCTGCTTGATAGAGGTGTATGATTTTTTTTGGTCTTTTTAAAAATTTTAATTTGTTATATATGACAGCAGAATGTATTACAATTCATATTGTATATATGCAGCACAATTTTTCATATCTCTGGTTGTACACAAAGTAGAGTCACACCATTTGTGTCTTCATACATGTTCTTAGGGTAATGATGTCCATCTCATTTCATGGTCTTTCATACCCCATGCCCCCTCCTGTTCCCTCCCTCCCCTTTCTAGATTTTATTTAATCCTTCCTTGCCCCCCACCCCACATTATGAACCAGCATCCTTAAATCAGAAAAATCATTTGGGATTTGGTTTTTTTGGATTGGCTAAATTCACTTAGTATTATATTTTCCAACTCCATTCATTTACCTGCAAATGCCATGATTTTATTCTCTTTTAATGCTGAATAATATTCCATTGTGTATATTGTGTATATTGTTGTATATATACAACATTTTATTTATCCCAAGGTGTGTGTGTATATATATATATATTAGTTTTTCGGTGGACACAACATCTTTATTTTATTGTTATGTGGTGCTGAGGATCAAACCCAGCGCCCCGCGTAGGCCAGATGAGCGCATTACCGCTTGAGCCACATCCCCAGCCGGTATATGATTTTTTGATGTGCTGTTGAATTTGGTTTACTAATTTTTTTAATAACTTTTAAAATTAAAAAAGAAATGTACTGGAGATTGAACAAAACAGTGATTAATCAATTGCCACATCCCCAACTCTTTTTAAAAAAATTTATTTTGAGACAGGGTTTTGAAAATTTTCTTAGTGCTCTGCTAAATTGCTGACACTAGCTTTGAACTTGTAATCCTCTGCCTCAGCCTCCTGAGCTGCTGGGATTACAGGCATGTGGCACCACACCCTGCTAATAGTTTTTAAAATATTTTTTAATTGGGAATTTTTACATCTATTTGCATCAGGGATATGGATCTGTTGTTTATTTTTATGTGGTGCCGGGGATCAAACCCAGAGCCTCATGCATGCTAGGCAAGTGCTCTACCACTGAACCACAACTCTGGCCCCAGGGATATAGATCTGTAGTTTTGTATTTTATTGTATCTTTGTCTGATTTTGGTATCAGGGTAATGCTGACCTCATAAGAGAGTTTGGTGGTGTTCCTTCCATTTCAATTTTCTTGGAAGAGTTTAAGAAGAACTGGAATTTTAATTTTCTTTAAACGTTTTAAAGAAGTCAGTAGTATGACCATAGGTTCTGGAGGGTTTTAGATGGCAGACTTTTAAGTGCTGCTTGAATCTCATTACTCACTATTGGTCTGTTTATATTTTTATTTTTGCTTGATTTAATTTTGTTAGGTTTTAAGTGTTCAAGAAAGCATCCATTTTCCCAGGTTTTCAAGATTTTTTTAAGCATATAATTAGTTTTTCATGATCATTTTTATTTCTGTGATATCAACTATAATATCTCCTTTTTCAACTCTGATTTTATTCATTTGAGTCTTCTTTTTTTCTTAGTGAGTCTAGCTAAAACTTAGACAATTTTGCTTTTCCTTTCAAAGAACCAACTCTTTGTTTCATTGATCTTTTGTATGGTTTATTTTTTTAGTTTCAATTTTATTTGTTTTTGATCCTTATCATCTCTTTCCTTGTACTACTTTGGGGTTTGGTTTTGTTAAGGTGAGACTGCAATAAATCACTGAGTCGATCTTAAAGCAGGAGATGCAAACTTTATTCACCAGTTGGGGGTCTGGATCCACCAGCTCGTGGGCCAAGGGGTAGGCTGCAAGTTTACACCCTTCGACCCCCTCACGGAATTTGAGTACATCTTTTATAGTCCAAAACCATATTAAAGAATAAATGGCTATTGCTATGATTCAAAACCACAAACAAATGTCATGAGATCTAAAATCATAAGCAGAAAAGAGATACTAATAAGGGCCTTTTTGGGGACGTAAATCTTTAGCATTGTCAGAGTTGTCAGGACTGTAAACACAACACTTATTTAAGTTACTTAATGTCATCTGATTTTTGTGGAATATCCTTTTATGACCTCTGTGCTCAGTAGAGTTCCCATATCTTTGTTAGTTAGGGCTAGATAATTGTACTAGCAAACACTGACCACGTCTTCCTGTGTAGGAGCTTAGGGAGATCTGCAGGCCTTAAAGTGACTAAACACTTCTGGCTCTGGTAGTCTGTCTTGATAGTTATGAGGCATTCCTGCCTAAGAATCCCTCTTCTGCTGTCTCCAGTCTTACTCACTCTTGGGGAAATGAATACCAAATGCACATCTTAAGTTGCATTAAAATAACTATTATTTCTTTTTCTTAAATGCCCAGGAATGACTGACCTTTGGTTTTAACTTTTTTTTTCTAGGTGTTTAGGATCAAGCTGGTCAACTGACCTTGCTCCTATCTATTATTAACAATGAGCTGAGTTCCCGTGGAGGACTTGTGAGCAGCCTTTTAGCTCCGCTAGTACCACCTGCGCTAGGATGGGTCAAGGTCTTGCTGACCATGTGGCTTCCCTTGGAAGCATCAGAGATGTTTCCCCTTTCCAGTGACCCTCCTCTTTGGCAGCATGTGCACTGATTGGCTTTTCATTCTCCAGTGGTCTCGTTAATCTCCCTGACTGGGCGGCCATGTGGCCTGGAGTTGCAGAATTCTTCCCCTATTCCCTGGATTCAGGCTGACTCAGATGACAAGAGCCAAATATTGGTTTTCTTGGCCCCTTCATTCTAATCTTAATCTTTAAGTCTTGGTCTTAAACATCCAGCAAGCCAGTCTTACCAGTTAAAGTGAGAGTACTGGGTTTTAACTTTAATGTTTCTAACTTAATAATCATTTTTATCCCTTTTAATTATTGTCTGTCTATTGATATTGGCTTAATATCTCAAGTTAGCTTAGGTTGTGTGTTCTTGAAGCAGTACCTCTGCAAAATATTAACATAAAACAGTTATAAGGAAAAAAGAGTGAAATTAACAAGAGTAAAAACATATTTAGTTTGTATATAATTTTGTACCTTAGCTGAGTTATACATTATATGCCCTGTTCAAGATCACAGTAATCTTTACAATAAAAATCAGTCTTTTGAAGACAACTTTAAATGAACTAAAGTCTGGCCTACTTTGGAGTCATTCTGACATGCAGTAAGGTGAGAGGCAGGGCCTTATCTCAGGTAAGGCAGGGCTCCTCACAAATCTTAGGCAAAGTGTTCTAGTTCTGAAGTTGATCTTTGCTTCCTTCTTTAGATATCATTTCATAAAGCTTACATATATTATTTCCTGAGGTGATATGAATGTTAGCTAACATGTAAAACATGAATCAAAGAAAAGCTATGAGAGCTTTCAACTTTCCTTTTGCATGAAAAAGTGGCAAAATATTATTTTTTTATTTTTTATTTATTTTTATTGGTTATTCAAAACATTACAAATATTGCAGAATTACATCGGTTACACATTCACATTTTTACATAATACCATAATAGTAATTGTTGTAGTCTGCTACCTTTCCTATCCTCTACTATCCCCCCTCCCCTCCCCTCCCATCTTCTCTCTCTACCCCATCTACTGTAATTCATTTCTCCCCCTTGTTTTTTTTCCTTTTCCCCTCACTTCCTCTTGTATGTAATTTTGTATAACCATGAGGGTCTCCTTCCATTTCCATGCAATTTCCCTTTTCTCTCCCTTTCCCTCCCACCTCATGACTCTGTTAAATGTTAATCTTTTCCTCATGCTCTTCCTCCCTGCTCTGTTCTTAGTTGCTCTCATTATATCAAAGAAGACATTTGGCAGTTGTTTTTTAGGGATTGGCTAGCTTCACTTAGCATAATCTGCTCTAGTGCCATCCATTTCCCTGCAAATTCCATGATTTTGCATTTCTTAGTGCTTCGTAGTACTCCATTGTGTATAAATGCCACATTTTTTTTTTTTATCCATTCATCTATTGAGGGGCATCTGGGTTGGTTCCACAGTCTAGCTATTGTGAATTGTGCTGCTATGAACATCGATGTGGCAGTATCCCTGTAGTAGGCTCTTTTAAGGTCTTCAGGGAATAGTCCGAGAAGGGCAATAGCTAGGTCAAATGGTGGTTCCATTCCCAGCTTTCCCAGGAATCTCCATACTGCTTTCCATATTGGCCACATCAATTTGCAGTCCCACCAGCAATGTACAAGAGTACCCTTTTCCCCACATCCTCGCCAGCACTTGTTGTTATTTGACTTCATAATGGCTGCCATTCTTACTGGAGTGAGATGGTATCTTAGGGTGGTTTTGATTTGCATTTCTCTGACTGCTAGAGATGGTGAGCATTTTTTCATGTACTTGTTGATTGATTGTATGTCCTCCTCAGAGAAGTGTCTGTTCAGGTCTTTGGCCCATTTGTTGATTGGGTTATTTGTTTTCTTATTGTTTAATTTTTTGAGTTCTTTGTATACTCTGGATATTAGGGCTCTATCTGAAGTGTGAAGAGTAAAGATTTGTTCCCAGGATGTAGGCTCCCTATTTACTTCTCTTATTGTTTCTCTTGCTGAGAAAAAACTTTTTAGTTTAAGTAAGTCCCATTTGTTTATTCTTGTTATTAACTCTTGGGCTATGGGTGTCCTATTAAGGAATTTGGAGCCTGACCCCACAATATGTAGATCGGAGCCAACCTTTTCTTCTATCAGACGCAGAGTCTCTGATTTGATATCAAGGTCCTTGATCCATTTTGAGTTAACTTTTGTGCATGGCGAGAGGAGGGGATTCAGTTTCATTTTGTTGCATATGGATTTCCAGTTTTCCCAGCACCATTTGTTGAAGATGCTATCCTTCCTCCATTGCATGCTTTTAGCCCCTTTATCGAATATAAGATAGTTGTAATTTTGTGGATTGGCTTCTGTGTCCTCTATTCTATACCATTGGTCCACCCACCTGTTTTGGTACCAGTACCATGCTGTTTTTGTTACTATTGCTTTGTAGTATAGTTTGAAATCTGGTATCGCTACACCTCCTGATTCACACTTCCTGCTTAGAATTGCTTTTGCTATTCTGGGTCTTTTATTTTTCCATATGAATTTCATGATTGTTTTATCTATTTCTACAAGAAATGCCGTTGGGATTTTGATTGGCATTGCATTGAACCTATAGAGAACTTTTGGTAATATCGCCATTTTGATGGTGTTAGTTCTGTGGCAAAATATTTTTATGTTTTATATTAGTAACCTTTAAATAGATCAGGCTCTCATTATCTTTTAAAGATACCTTTAAATTTTCATATCCCAGTGTAGAAGGTAATATAAAGTTTGGTTACAAAACACCAAATGAAATAAATAAATCTTAAAATAAAATTTGCCATCTTTATAATTCTAAAATTACCATTACAGACATCTTTACCTAGGCATTTATTATTCTGAACTTGACTCTCAGTACTGCTTTTGCTATATCCCACAGATTTTGATATGTTATGTTGTGATTTTCATTTGTTCCTAGAAATAGTTTGGCTTCCTTCTTTAGTTTTTCAATTATCCATTGAAGATCTTGATTTTTCTTCTCTCAGACTCCAGTGGGAAAAACAAAGAAATCTTGTGTAGTAGAGTTGATCGGCTGCTGGACACACATCCATTCTCCTCTCCCCTGCGAGCAAACCTTGGATTTCATTCCAGTGCCCACTTTTTTCTCTCCATATGATTATAGTAAGTTATGACATGTCAGTGACGGTAACACCATTTCTTTTTTAGTGACTAACTTAAAAGAAGTTATGTGATCCAGTTCTATCTACAGATTGGCAAGTCTTCTGAGAAATTTTCCTAAGTGACAATAAAAAGCTGCACAGAGGGCTGGGATTGTGGCTCGGCGTTAGAGTACTCGCCTAGCATGAGCGAGGCACCGGATTCGATTCTCGGCACCACATATAAATAGACAAAATGAAGTCCATTGACAACTAAAAAATTATTTTAAGAAAACTGCATAGAGAGACATAACCCCACTTCTGCTGAAGGTTGTCAGTATGCCATAGCTGGAACTGGGCAGCCATCCTGGGCCACTGAGGGGAGCCAGTCAAGGACAAACTGACCTGTTGAGGATGGCTGAACTGAAAGATAGAAAGAACTGTGTCTTTGGTGAATCCTGGAGCCACTGAATGAACCAAACCTGGAGATGCTGGCTGCGATGCTTGCTGTTTTGTGAAACCATAACGTATTTCCATTTTCTCTTACCTATACCCACAGCATCCTAAATGCTTACTGCTTGAGATGTCACGAAACTCGCATGCCCCACACTCATTTACCATTGGGCAAGGGACACTGGAACAGGCCCGAAGCCTTGAGGATCTGATTTCTTCCCCGCCAGTCCACAGGTAGGGAAGCAAAACTGAAAGCTATAGACAAGCACAAAGGGAATAAAAGTTCCCATTTCCTCCTTTTCAGAGGCTGAGAACTTTCAATATTTTGAAATGTATCCGTCCAGTATTCTTTCACTGCTCTGTCTCCTTATATATGAAAAATATATAATAGTAAGATAGGATAGCGAATTTTTTTTTTCCTTTTAAAAGCAAATACAAACATGTTTCTCTCTGCCACCAAAGCTGTGGCCAATGTGACTTTTGGTGGTGACCTGCATTTTGAAGGACAGCTCAGTCGTGGCTTTCCTCTGTAGTGCCGGGTCCTGCTATCGAGGTGTCTGGTTACTTTGTCTGTCCCTTCTGTGGTTGCTGATCGTCTCAGTGGTGGGTGACCTGATATTGTGAAGCCTGCTTCTGAATGTGTCCCTCTAGTCACCTCAACAGAAATCACCTGAAGAATACCTTAAAAGGCAGATTCCTGGGACCCATGACAGTCACATGAAAGCTGACCTGCGGCAACTGTGAGTAACCCCAGTGCACGCTGAGTGTGCAAACCCTCCTTGTAATCTCTGGCCCCTTTCCAGATGAAATCTTCCCGCTCAGAGCTGGAGTTGGGCTGTCCCTGGGTTGGTTCCATGGCACCTGCTCCCTCTCTACTCTGTCTATTAACAATGGCTCCGTGCTCCAGGGCATCCTGAGACTTTTCTTTTGTCAGAATTCCAATTCCCAGCTTCTTCCTGCTTCCCTGTAACTCCTGCCTGTTTCGTCCCAGCTCTGGCCTCTAGAACTGCCAAGGAAAGTCCAGTCCAGTCCGTCTCGCCCGCAGCTTCTCTTTCATTTACTCTTTCCATGGTTCCTTACCATCCTCCAGGTGGAGAGGGGACGTGTCCTAAGCTGTCATAACAGAAACCCACCTAGACGCGGCTTGCGCAGGGAGGCTTTGTTATCCAACATAACAGAGTTTGGAAGAAGAGGTTCCGGGGCCGGTCAACTCAGGGGCACAGGAAGGCAGCAGGACCAGGTGCCCCGTCTCCCACTCTGCCCTCCTGTCTTTAGATCTTTAGGTTTTCCTTGACAAGGTGGCAAGCGCTGACCCCGTTTCCCACCTTGCTCAGGGACAAGAAGGGGTGGGTTCTCTTCTGGGAAGGACCCGAGCTTGCTGACACCTGGACTGAAGATTTCTAGCCTCCCCCAAACTCTGAGACCCCAGGTTTCTGTGGCTGAAACCACCCAGTGTGTGACCCAGGACATTAACACACATCGAGTCCTGATCATTGGCACCAATAATGGAAGTGTCGCCAGGGACCCAGCCCAATGAAAGGTCATGCTGGGAAGGGTCCTCCTCTTCAGATGGCGAACCACTGAACCATATCAGGACCCTTGGGCAAGAAAGGGGAGCAACGACCCCTGGAGGGGGCTGTCCACCAGATCCTCCTCCAGCCATTGCTCCGGTGACCTCTTCCCTCTCAGTGTTCTGCTGCCCCACCCTCCATCTCTGAGCATCTTTGGCAAATATTTCTCCTCCCATTCCTCAGGTGCTGTTCTTCCTCATTCTTCCTGATCTCCACCCACGTATCAGAAAACAAATCGGCAAAGGTAATGATTCTTCAACCATTCTCCTTGGTGCTGGGGAAAGAGAGGGGGGACATACATAGAAATCTGCATATGCCCATAAATGACCTCTTTGCTCCCCATCAGCAGGCTGGATCTAATTAGCTGAAATGCCAGCAGGGCGTCTGTACGTATCTTCTTTGTAATAAGAGTGTCCTTAGTTCTCAGGTCTCTATGGTCACCTGCTATGGCTCCATCTTCAGCCATGGTCATTAATTCAGAGAAAAAAAAATGGCGAGGGGTGATGGAGGATTGAGAAAAGACAAACAGACACACAGAGAGAAAAAGCTGGGGCCGGCCGGCTCATCACCTCCTGGTGGAGGGTGAACGAACCAGAGCTAGTTCAGCACGTTCGTGATATAGATTTCGTCAACAGTTTATTTGTGGTAAAGTTCCAGCAAAGCAGGAAGCCTGAAGGACGCAGGACGGGCGAGACGCTGGGGTCATCTTGTTATGCTCAGAATTCTCTACCCCTGGGAGCTGGTGCCTGAGCTCAAGATCCCGACTGATATAGCTCCGGGCCTTTGCATGTAGCTTCCTTGGGCTGGCGTCACCATGGCCACTGGGCCATCTTGACCTGTGCCTTTGTACAGGACGTTCCCAGCGCAAATACAGCCAAGAGGGAATCAGAGACCATGGTTCAAGTCATGGCTCTCCACAGTCACCCTGTTAGAGGGAGGCCTCTCAGAAAACCCTCAAAGACCGAATTTGAACCAAATTAGAGAGCTTTATTACCTGGCCAGGGACGCTTCTGCCATGCCCAAATGGCCTTCTGACAGATGCGCGCCAGGCTGTCTGTGGTTCCAGTATTTAAGGAAGAAAATCAAGTCCTATGGAATCTGCAAATTGCAAGCAAGCAGTGTACAAGGGCTGAGAAAAGCAGCTAGCAGAGCCGAGTCAGACACCACATCCTGGGTTCAAGCACAGCTGTGGCTGTACATCTGGGATTTGAGCACATTTGCAGATGTATGGAGCACAGAAAAACAATTTTTAAAGAAATAATTTTAAAAAACAGCTTATATAGCAGTTTCACATGGGAAGCATAGAGATGGAGTCACTATGGCTCTACTTACTTTTTTTTTAATCTATAATCTATGACTTATTAATTGTATTGATTAATTCAGACCGTAACAACCCTTTCCTTAAATAGCCACCGATTATCAGCCTAGAGCTCTAGGAAGTCCCCAGTAAACACTGATGTGGCCCCACACATCTATCTGCTGCAGGTCTGTCCTGAGTATCTCTATCGCTCCAGGCCACTTTGTGGTCACCTCTGGTCATTTCTTAACCTCTTCTCCCAGCTGCTGTTCTTTTTCTGTGTATTTCACTACAAAAATCCTTAGGACCAGCTGAGACTGGCCTCAGGACACCACGGGCTGCAAACTCTGTCTGGTTCTCAACTTGTGCCTGAGAAGCACGTGGAGCCCTGACCCAAGATGGCATCAAGATGCCTCTTAGCTGATGCAGCCAGGGCTGCTCCCAACAACTGCCAGCCTTGATCATCTTCCACCATCCTTGGTGACCCATCTCAGCTTGCCACTGCGACGGAATCCCAGGTCCTTGGAGAAGGGGCTGCTGATTTGTGGGCGAGAAAGCGTGGGAGGGGGTAAAGGCAGAGAAGCTACTGGGAAATGAAAGAAGAAGGAAAGTGGACAAGACATTACAACCTAACCCAGCTGAATTGGAAATTGAGTTGGCACTCGAATCATCCAGAAGGGGTGTGAAAGCAAGATTGTCAGGCTGCACCCAGACTTTCTGATTCAGTAGATTTGGGGTGGGGACCCAGCCTACTTATTTCTAAGAAGAACTCAGGTGCTGCTGCGGCTCAGGGGACCACAGTTTGAGAACCACTGACCTCACCCCAAACCAGCTTGGAGATGGCGCTCCCCATCCTGATGTGGTATTTTTGCTTTTTCCAAGGGGCAGACCGATCTGCTCCTTCCAAACTCTCCCTGCAGCCGGCAGCCCACTCCATCTGCGTGCACACAGCTGCACCGTGTCCAGCTGATCCCCAAGGACGCGAATGAGCAAGTTGGATCCAATTCTTTGCTGTCTGTCCGAGGAGAGGCATCCGTGCTTGATAATGAGCTTTTGGTCCCTCTACCAGCTTCTGTGGTTTGTCATTAACTGGCAAGGTCCTTATTTTGTGGGCAGAAAACCTAACCAAGTCACATCCTCCCACCTGCATGTTATATGCCACTAAATTATAATGCAGTGGGTGATCTTTCTACTCTCAGAAACTTTATTTTTATTGTGGTCAGGGGGCAGGAGAGGGTATGTGTCTTACATTCTGCAAAGACGGGGACATGCTGGCCTCTACCCCATCCTCCGATTCCATCAGCCTCCGGCATAGGCTTACCTTGGACCAAGCAGCCTCAGTGGGAGTGGGGACCTGGGGGAGGCGCAGAGAAATGCACCCAGGACCTGCTTCAAGGTTAGGCCTGTCACAGCCACAGGCTGGGCCCACCGCGAAGACCCAAGGAAGGTCAGCTGTGATTCCTGTGGGAGTAATTAAGAAGAGAGTGTCCCCCGCCCAGTTGGGATAGAATTCTCCTTCCGGATGCGATTCCCGTCCTTCTGGGGGGGCATTAGCATTCCTGATAAGTGCTTGAAGCAATTTTCTGATAAACTTTAACAAGATTAAAAACCTCTTCAGGGAAATCAGCTACCCAAACACTCAGCTGATTATCAGGCATTCTTTGTCTTGTATTCGGTTAATAATGATTCTTCAACCATTCTCTTTTCCTTAACAAAAGGGAACTGTTGACTTAGCTCTGTGGCAAGCTTGGAATAAAACATTGACATATGCTCATAACTCACTTATCTGAAAAAAAATTTAAACCAGTCATAATGAAGACAGAACATGTAGAATAGTAGCTAACATTTATGGAGTCTGGGAGGCAAGGCACTCTATTAACTGGTCACCAACTCTTTCTAAGGAATTGGGTTATCATAGCTCTCTTCCTTCTCAGGTGCTCAGAGAGGTAAAGTGACTTTTCCAAGATCACACAGCCAGGAAGTGGGAGAGCCAGGTTTTGTGTCAGGCCCCTGGCTGCACTCTCCCAACTTTGCCAAAGGGATTCTAGGAGGAAAGTGGGAGAGTCCCTGAGGGGGACAGGTATGGGGCTATAGGACTGCAGAGGAGGGAGAGGGTCCTTCCAGGTAAATGACTTGAGGAGGGATTATAAGGGACAAGAGGGCCTATGACAGAAGAGGAGATAGGGGTGGGACATATGAGGTCCGTGAGCAGAGCATGCCGGGAGGGGTGACAGAAGGAGCCCAGCAGAACCAAGGCCCAAGCATGTTTGGGGGAGGCTGTGGAGGTTCATCTGTGGGCTGCAGGAATGGACCCTGATCCCTTCAATAGTAGAACCCTGTCATCGTGAACTGTGGACACTTTGTGCTGCTGCTGGTTATAACCATGGATTCAAAGAGCCCACCTCAGCTGTGTGACCTTGGGCAAGTCTCTTCACCTCTCTGAGGTGAAGATTTCCTCATCTGAAAATTAAGAGTAATAACAGTATCTCCCTCCTAGGACTAGCATGAGGATTTGACAAGATCCACCTTGAAAACTAATTAGCATGTGCCTGGCACTTGTTAAGTGATCCAGGAAAGATGAGGTATTATTGGGTTCACTTGTAACTGAATTCACGAAAGCATTATATCACTTTTTATTTTCAGGAAGCTTGAGGGAAAAAATCCTTTTAAATGGTCATTTTTTTTTGCTACTTTCAGACTTTTAGAAAAGTTGCAAAAATAGTGTAAAGAATTCCCGAATACCCTCAACAAAGATTGCACAGACATTCACATACATACGGGTGGATACATATGTCCCCTGAATTGTTTGCAAGTCAATTACAGATCCGTTGGCTCTTTACCCTCAAGCACTTCAGTGCGTATTCTCAAGGGGCGTTCTCCTCCGAGGTCACAGTCCAGGTATCAAAATCACGGCATTAAGCTCAATTCAACACTATTATCTAACCCACAGACCATATTAAGATTTTCCTGATTGTCTCATAACATCCGAAGAGGAGAAGATCTGATCGCCTTGAGCCTTCCTTTGTCCCATCTCTTTGGTCCCCTTGAGTCATTAAATTCCGGGCTTTTGTGTCCATGACCTTGACAACTGTTTCAGGGTACAGGCCAGTCGTAGTGTAGAATGTTCCTCTCCTGTGTTTCCTTATGATTGGAGGGTCGGGTTCGGGGGTTCAGGGGAGGAGAACCTGCCTCCAGCACCTGCTCAGCGCTTCACATCCTGAGGACGTTTTTGTTGGCAACCTTAAAATAGGGTCCCAGGATGGGAAGAGTGAGAAGGCACTGGGCCACTTGCATGAGACTGCCCTGAGGGACGCGATGAAATTCGGGTCCCCCAGACCCTCTGGGTGAGTGCCTGGGAAAGAACACCCGGGAACCTGCGGGGTTGTCCCCCAGCCTAGGTGACCCTGTAACTGCGGGCTCCTCCAGCCGGAGCATGCCAAGGCACGGCCAGCAGAGGGCGCCGCAGCCTGCGCTTTCACGGCCGCGTGAATTCAAGGACCTGCTCCGAGCTCTCGGCAGCTCAGCCAAGTCTGCAGCTCAGCTCAGTCTCCCTTTCCCTCCGCTTTCCTGAAAAGGGGTTTTCACCCCGCTCCTCTTCTGTCCCTTCTGGGTGACTTCTCTGGATGCCCTGGGACCTCTCAAGTGTCAGGACTCCTGGGAGGGTTCCAGGGCCCGAGTTGATCCACTTCTCAAGGCAGATCCCTCCCCACTTTTCCAAGTGACCCAGGACCTGCTAACAGGATAGCCTTCCGGATGCCTACAACTGGCACTCCCGGGAACCCTTGGTGGGCCAGACACTGCAGCCGTGCCTCCCATTCCTGGTCTCATTTATGGCTCACAGTAAGTCCTGGGAAGGGAATGGTTATAGAGGAAGTCACACGGTCAGTCACTGCCACCACCTCCTGTTTCCATCTTAGCTGCAGCTTGCTTACCTTGGAGCAAGGCTGCGGAGTAGCAATGCCTGCCCTGCAGGCCGTGCCCTGGGAGAACGGAGGATGTCTGTCACCGCTTGTGGGGTCCGGTGGACTGCCAGGGAACATAGCATGGACAGACCCTGGGCCGGTCTCCCTGTACAGAGTGGGCTGCAGTGGTCAGGAAGGCAGAAATGACATGGTCATAGCATACAGGGGACACACCAGACTCATGTCCAGCAGACTAAGCTTGGAGGGACTGGGGGCCTTCGAAAGACTGGCAACATGGGGCCAAGGTGGGCCGTTCAGCCTTTGTGATGTCCGCCACAGAAAAAAGCATACTTGTCGAACTTGTCTCCAGCAAGCTTGCCCGGAGCTCTGGAAGTTGACCTTATCAATATCTATGGCTATCGAGGCAGACACTGCCAGTTGCCTGTACAAGATTTGGTCTCCCCTTCGTCCTTGTTAACAGAGACTGGGATTGGCCGGAGTGGCCACTCACCCAGCCAAAAAGCCACCGAGCCCTTGCGGCCAGTCCCGGCCAACAATGCAAAGGAGATGTCAAACAGCAGTGCTGGCCAGGTGTGTTGGCTCTTCATAGCTGTGACCAAAATACCTGGCTGGAACCACTTCCAGGAGGGAGAGTTGATTTTGGCCCAGGGTTTCAGAGATTCAGTCCACGGTTGACTGACTGCATTGCTCTGGGCCCAAAGTTGGTAGAACATCATGGCGGAAGGGCATGGAAGAGGGAAGCCGCTCAGGACATGGTGGCCAGGAAGCAGAGAGAGGGAAGTGGGGAAGGGGCCAGAGGAATGGTGAATCCTCTCGGGGCACGCCCCCAGTGACCCACCTCCTCCCGCCACGCTCCACCTGGTTCAGTTGAAAAGGGAAAGTTGATATAAAGACTTCTTAGCTGGAGCAGGGTGTGGAGTAAGGAGAGACTGCTAGGAGAGAGCTCTGAAGACCCCATAGAGGATCGGCCACGACTCTCAGAGCTGGTATGGAGACCCCTGGGCGACATTCTCTCTCCCCAGGGCTGACACTCAGACTTGGCTGGAGAGGGCCTGGCTGTGGTTCGTTGTGTGTGCTGTGCTGGTGGAACCTGCTGACTATCTGTCTTCTGGAACTTTCCACACAGTTGCCTTCTCTGGTTCATTTAATCCATGGTTGACCAACTGCATTGCTCTGGGCCCACCGTTGGGTACAACATCTTGGCGGAAGGGCATGGAGGAGGAACGCTGCTTAACCACAGACCCTCAACCACGTGCCACACCTGAAATTCACTCTTCAACTTCCTTTGAGAATAGGAAATTATAAAACCAGATTGAGAAAAAAACCACGCCCAGGTATGCAGGTGCACACTCACAAAGTATCAAAAGTGACATGATACAGCTAAGACCATATTGAAAGGAAAATTTCTTTTTCCCCACTTTTTTTTTTATTGGTGCATTATAGTTATAGAAAGGAAAATTTAATCTTAATCACTGCTATTTCTGAAAAAGAGAAACAAAGATAAATGAATCAAGCATGCAACTCAGGAAGATATAAAATGAGCGATAAAATCAATCTAAGAAAAGAAGACAGAATGAAGACGAATGGAAATGAATGAATCAGAAAACAAAACAAAGATACAAAGATAGGATTGATAAATTGAAGAGCTGATTCATTGTGGGGGAGAGAAGACCCATAATAGAAGAGCCTAATTAAGGGGTGAAACACACACACACACACACACACACACACAGCACAATTAGGAATGAGACCAGGAAAATCAGCATGATAAGAGGACATTTGAATATGTATTTTTTTAATTACATAAATAATGCATGGATACATGTAGATTAGAAACAAAAGTCAAAGAAGAAAAAATAGAGCAAAAAGTTGAAGTGCTCTGTATTAGTTTGCTATGGCTGCTACAACAAAACATCACAGGCAGGGTGCTGTGCGCAGAAGGCATTTGTTTTCTCATTGGTTCTGGAGATTGGAAGTCCAAGAGGAAGGTTTAGCAAGTTGGCTTTCTTTTGAGGCCTCTTTCCTTGGCTTGTGGGTGGTAGTATCTTCTGCTGTTTTTAAACCAAGTCGCCCCTCTGTGCACACTGGAACAAATATAATGACCTGGGAAACTGGGTTTGGATTCAGGGCTCTTGACTTAGCAGAGTTCCTTGCCAGAACACGGCAGCGAGGCCTTCCTACCCTTCTGGTGCCCAGCTCTGTCTACACTGCGAGAGCCTCATGCACATGTATATGGAGACTTCAACCTGCACCTATGAGTTCCTGCAACAGGTGCCTGTTGCTCACTGGTTGAGCCTGGTCACAACAGAGCTGTACTCCACCTGCCAGAGGACACACCTGGGGTGAGGTCTGCACAGGACCTGGAAAGAATTCCTAGGTCCCAGGCACCTGAAGCCTGGCCTGCAAGGAGGGTCAGGCATGTCTCTTTGGTTCTTGGGGTGAGGGGCTCTGGAGAGAGGCTGGAGTAGGCCTTCCAGCACCCAAGGGCAAGGCAGGGATCCTCTGACTGAAGTCCAAGGATGTCACTGCTATCACTGAGATTTAGTGGGGATCTTTTCAGGTCTTTTTACATCTATTTCCTATCTAAAAATGAGATTCAAATTCCAAAACTTATAAAATTTTATTTTAAAAACAGATGCTCTATTTTTCTGAAATTTGCTTTCTTTTCATTATGTCTTATCGCTCTTTCCACTTTTAGCATATATAGATCTACTTTGTTCTTTTTTATTTTAATTTTTTACTTGTCTTAATTAGTTATACATGACAGTAGAATGCATTTATGCACTTTGATATATCATATGTGAATGGGGTATAATTTCTCAGTTTTCTGATTGTACATGTTGTAGAATCACATGACCTTGTTCTTTTTAACTGTTGCATGATATCATACAGCATAAAGATAAATGGAAGAAAAAGAAGTATAAAGCATATTTAACACAATTCAGTACACATTCCCTTGAAAAGCAGGATGATTTAACCAAAGCAAACTTAAAAATCACAAACTACCAAGGCTGGGGATATACCTCAGTTGGTTGTGTGTTTGCCTCACATGTCCAAGGCCCTGGGTTCAGTCTCCAGCACTACACACACACACACACACACACACACACACACACAAATTACCAAAATTAACTAAAGAAGAAATAGCAAAGCTAAACAGACTAATAATTCCCTGGATTAGCTGGAAACCGTTGGAATTAGTGAGGGATTCATTTAAGAAGGCTTCATTGTTTCTTTTAATGCTATAAAATAATTCCAAAGCACATCAAGCATAAACCATACAGCAATAAGGGAAGGCTGGGCGTGCAGCTCAGTGGCCAAGCCCTTGCCTGGCATGTACAAGGCCCTGGGTTCAACCACCAGCACTGCAAGCCCAGAAGGAAACCACACAGGATGTGTGGGAGAAACCTTAGCTCCATTTGCAAGGGAAGCAAATGGACTTGAGTTACAAATGAATACACTCACCCCGCTGGAAGGTGTGGGGATACAAGGACTCACCTGCCAGGTGTGGTGGTCCAGGTCTGTCATCCCAGCTACTCAGGAGGCTGAGGCAGGAGGATCACGAGTTCAAAGCCAGCCTGGGCAACTTAGCAGACCATGTCTCGAAATAAAATAAAAAGATCTGGGGAGGTAGCTCTGTGGTGGAGTGCTTGCACAAGGCCCTGGGATCAATCCTTAGTACAATCAACCAATCAATCAACCAATCCAAAAACCCACTTAAGTAATTGGACAACAGCATCAACATTTTGACCGGATAGTGTAAGGCTACCAACAAAAAGAATTGCGCTGATTATTATTATGTATATATAAGGATTGAACAATTAAGTAAATATCTTGTGGATAATAAAAGCCAGGTTTCTGTTGGAAGAAAAGGAGGCGCCTAGAAATAAGGAAAGAACGAGAATGTACACTGTGTTGTTTTGGATTAGAATAAGAATATTGAAATGAACCCGTGGTGTGTGTGTGTGTGTGTGTGTGTGTGTGTGTGTGTATGGATAAAAATAGAAATGAGCTGGCTTGTTGGTCTATCTGTATGAGTTTCCTAGTTCTCAGAAGGCCCCCAGGCAATGACACCCCGGGAACAATGGGCACCTCTTAATGTCTAGTGACCAACTCTTGGTTTCTAAATAGCGTTTTTCCAAAACAAGGAGCTAGAGTTGTGTAGGGAAGTGGTTAGTTCCAGGGCGTGGGCGAGGCCAGAGATGAGCCTGGTTCTCATGATCTTGAAGTGTGAAGAAGGATGGGGCCAGGACCAAAGGCACAGAAGCCCTCTAAGTCATTGTGAAAGGCTAAATCAGAGGTCAGCTGTGTAACGGAGTCATACAGATTGGACTATGACCCTGTTCTGTTTTCTCCCAGAACCACTGTCATCTCTTCCCCTACCATCTATTTAACTTACATTTGTTTCATTGCCTGGGTCTCCCCGACTAGAATATAAGATTTTCAAAATGGGGAGTCTGGAGGCATCTGATTTGTTTACTGATTTATCCCAAGTACATGGGGCTATATCAGCACCCACAATAGCGCCTGGCCTCTAGCGCACACTCAAAATAAAATTTGTGCGCAGTGAGTGAACGTTCTCTTCTCCTTCCCGTGGGCACAAGGTTCGGGGAAACTGAGGTTCTAATGGCAATAAAAGAACTCCCCCAGACCATTGAACACCCAGCATCAGCCGCCGCCTCCACTGATTCTCTGCCTCAGTGCTTCTGAGACTCACCGGGAGAGTCTGGGGGGAACTGAGCAGTCTGGAACATTCCCCCCAAGAGCAGTGCTTGGCAACCTGGAAGCCCACCAACCAGGGACCCCTTCCGTGTGAAAGGTGCTTGGAGCAGCTGCGGTCACCGTGGGAGCTCCGTGAGAGGTTGACTTTTGCACGGCTAACGGAAAACCCACTGGCCACTTTGTGTCAGCTGGAACCCTCCTGCTCTTGTGAGGTGGCCATCAGTGTCCAATAATGGAGAAGGACAGTGGCTTTGCATCCTAGGGCTGCCGTAGGAGTGGCTTAAAACAACAGAGACTTTACCTCTGAGCTCTGGAGGCCAGAAGTCAGGGATCCGGGGGCCGCAGGTCACCCTCCTTCTGAGACCTGGGGAGAATCCTCCTGGCCTTCCTTAGCCACGGGGGCCTCGAGCGTCCCTTGAATTGTGGCCACACCCGTCCCTTCTCTGCCTCCCTCTTTGTAGCCTGGCCTTACATCACCCCTTCCATGTCAGCATCTTGACTGGATAGTGTAAGGCTACCAACAAAAAGAATTGTGCAAAAATATGCTGTTTGTGGGTCGCCTTACATAAGGACACAGATCAAGGTGGATTAGGGGCCACTCTAGTGACTTCACCTTAACGTGGTTATCTCATATTTCTGCCTGGTGAGGTGTGCATGCCTGAAATCCCAGCGGCTCGGGAGGCTGAGGCAGGAGGATTGAGAGCTCAAAGCCAGCCTCAGCAAAAGCAAGGTGCTAAGCCACACAGTGAGACCCTTTCTCCAATACAAAATGGGCCCTATTTCTGTATTAAGTCACATTCTGAGATCCTAGGGGTTAGGACTTCAGCATATCCTTTTGGGATGACAGTAAGGAGCAACAAATCATGGATGGCTGGACCCGAAAGAACCTTTGCCATTGGAACCCCCGGGTTCTACCCTCGCTCTGTGTGATCTCAGCCAGGCCCAGGCTCTCCCGACGTGGGACGTGTCAGGGGAATTCACCACAATATTACCTCTGACAGAGGTCACCGCACCTTGCCTGGTCTCCCACCCCATTGTTCCTTCATTACCTCCCAATTGCAGGCCCTTGGAGTCCATCTGCTTGTTCCCTGCTGGCCGGGGCTTCCCCCGCCAGACTTCACATCTATCCTGGCTCATCTGCCTCCTAAGGCCCTCCCACAGCCCCAGGAGACAGCTGAGAGCCCCAGAAAGAGTGAGGGGCACCACCTCTGGTCAGGGGCTCCCTGATCCCAACAGGAATAACGGGAATGTGAAGGGCCTGGGGAACGGAGCATGCGTGGCCCGAGCAGAGGCGAGGAGAGGGGGTGATGATCTGGAGGAGCCCTGCGGTCAGGGCTAAGGCAGCGCAGGGCTGGGAAAGCCCCAGTGACAAGACTTCAAACCACCAGCTACAGATGACATGCCGGCTTCCTACTGCGATGAGCCGTGGGCGACACAGACATATCCAGTTGATTTCCTGCCCTCAAGGCAATTATGATCTACTGAGGAAGGTTAGACACGAAACTCAGGGGAAGTTAGATAACAAAATATTTCAACAGCAATTCACAACACAGCGCCGTCAGTTGCTAATGAACTATAGCGTAATAGCAAGCTTTAGTGGGATTCTGAGCAAGGAGAGATTATTTGGTCATTTGTGGTGTAGATAGATGCCTGTTTCCTTGCTGGGATAAAGGAAGAGTTAACTGAATATGGCAAGTTAGGAGATCTCAGCCGGGGCAGCAGAGAAGCCTGATGCGTTATAAATAATAATAGCTCCCATTTATTGAGCATCTTCTACAGATGTAGCAATTTACATACCTTATTACATTTCAGTGTTTCAGCAGGCTCATAGCTTGCCACTGCTACCTACCTTCTGTATCAGTTAAAGCCAATATTAGCTCCTGTAATAGATTAATCCCCAAATCTCAGTGGCTAAATATGACAGAGGTTTATTTCTGTTCTCACAAAGTCCAAATGATGGTTGAGGTGGGGTGAGGTAGGGAGGATCACAAGTCTGAGGCCAGCCTCAACAGCTGAGCTACTGGTATATTTGGAAGAATAAATCTGAAAATTAGACTTTTGTTTACTGTGATCCTAAATAAGCAAAAGAACTATAAGTGAGCTCCCCGTCGTAGCTGGTGCGCAGATGGAGGAACGGAGGGTCGCCACAGTCCCGCAAACCCCGCTGTCCTTTCCTCACGACTGTTCCACTGACCCCCAGGCCCGACAGCTCTCCTGACTTTGGCTTCCATGACTTGGCTTTGTGTGGTTATGAGTTGGCCTCGGGGACTCACAGCAGCGTCCCTCCCGGTGGCTGGCTTCTTTCGCTCAGCCTTCTGTTGGTGAGACCCGTCGGGGGGCCGCAGGGGAATGTGGATCACTGATGCCCGTTGGTGTTCCAGTCCCATGTGTGCACCTTATAGTGTGCTCACTACTGGGGATCAGGGCTTGTTTCCAGCCTGGGGCTGCCACGAAAAGTGTGTTAGGAACAGGCGGCACACGTCCTTCGATGTACAAATGTAGGCATTTCTGTTGAGGCTGTGCTAAGGAGCGGAGTTGCCCGGTCCTGGGGCACATGCGTGTTCAACTTCAACTTCTAAATGGTCTTCCAGGGGCTGTACCGATTTGCACTTTGCTGTGGACTGAATGCACTCCCTGACTCACCTGTTGGAACCCTAACCCCAAGTGATGACATCGGAGATCAGATCTCATGGGTAGAGGCTTCATAATGGGATTAGTGGCCTCATAAGCAGAGACACCTCAAGGTCACTTCCTCCCTCTCGGCTCTCCACCCTGGGAGGATACGCTGGCCATCTGGCATCCAGAAGAGCATTTTCATCAGACACCAAGTCTGCTGTCACCTGCACGTTGGGCTCCCCAGCCTCTGGAACCGTGAGATACATGGTTGTCTTTTAAGCCGATCGGTCTCTGGCAATTTGTTGGAGCAGCCTGCACCATCTGAGACCCGCTGCCACCAGCAGGGGGCAGGTTCTCCAGTGACTCCACATTTTCTTTTCTTTTTTTTTTTAAAGAGAGAGTGAGAGAGAGAGAGAGAGAGAGAGAGAGAGAGAGAGAGAGAGAGAATTTTTAATATTTATTTTTTTTTTAATTTTTCGGCGGACACAACATCTTTGTTTGTATGTGGTACTGAGGTTCGAACCCGGGCCGCACGCATGCCAGGTGAGCGCGCTACCGCCCGAGCCACATCCCCAGCCCCTCCACATTTTCATTAACACCAATTTTGTCTGGGCTTTTTAATTTGGCCATTTCACTCTTAAAAGGATACCAAGCGGGAGGAGTTCTTAGAAACCACTCTCTGCGGAATCACAGGTCCTAGAGGGCTAGCTGGGGCTGGGGGAGTGGCACCGAAAGAAAGCTGGGCTTGATTGGGTCTGGGGGATGCGGGCGACAGCTCTGGGTCTACCTCCTTCGTGGATGGGACCAGAGAGCATCCTTTTAAGATAGCCCACCTGTCCCTGGCATTTCTGCTGCTGTGTCTATGCTAATGGCCCCAAGAGATCACTTGAGACAGGAGGAAAAACCTTCTCAGAGGGAAAGGACAGAATCGAGCCTTGGATTCTTTACTGGCCCCAGGTGGGAAATCGCTTTCTTCTGGCCCATAAAGCAGCGTCTGTTCTGCTGTTTTACTACCAGCGTTCCTCAGCGGGCTGGGAGAAGCAGGCCCAGGTGGATATGTTGTGGGGGAAATTGATGCCCCCGGCTCTGGGAGAAATCCTCAGGAAGCCTTTACCTGTCCCTCAGCACACCAGCCTGGTGCAGCCTCCCGAATCCAGTAAGCCCAAGGGGGTCGTCAAGCGCGCTGCTGTCAAGGGACAGGTGGCATCTCAGAATCTCTTCTCTCAGCCTGGATCAGAAACATACTACAACCAGAGATGGTGTTCAAAGCCTCGGAGGCCAACTTTGCTTGGGAAAGAGAAGAGCGTCCAGGACCAGGTCCCAAGCCCAAGGGACGTGGGCATCACAGACCCGTATTCTGGAACAGAGAGGAAGGAGTGTGAGAGAAGCCTGGAAGCACCGGAGGGGCGTGCAGGGACAGGAGCCTGGGGCCAGCTCTGTGCTACCTTATTGCATGAGGGGTCTGTGTTGGGCATGTTTCCCTGACATGGAACTTTCTGATCACAGCCTTCAGAGTCTTAGGCTGAGGAACACCAGCTGCCTATGAGTGTGTCAGACACATTCCCCTGAGAACTATCTGCTTCGGGAAGAGACACCAGGGCAGGAAGCCCCGAACTTCCCTGAATCTGTCATACAAATGGGGTCTGAAAGGTGGTGGAAACCTGGTTCTGCAGATGCTGTTGGTTCCCAAGTTCAAAGTGACCCCAGCCAAAGCCATCAGTGGAGGACTGAGCTGATGACCTTTCTTGGGTCCACGATTTCCTCCTCTGATAATTGGGGACTTCTGATCCTATACATGCTGCACTTGGCGGAAAAAAGTTTCCAAGATTTTAAAAATTAAATCTGTAAGTTAAGAATAGTTTTTAGATTGACAAAAAAAGATTTAATAGTTTTGGAGTTAAACTAAAAAAATAGTTTAGATATTTTTTACAAAATAATTTTTATATGGTTTTAGATTTGTAAAGACAGTACAAAGTCCTCAGGTATCCTGGCCCTAGTTCCCCTGCTGTTAGCATCTTGTATTATTATTACACTTGTTACAACTAACGACTCCACAGTGATATATTATTTTAACTAGATTCTGTACTTTATTCAGATTTTATTGTTTTCTCCCTAATGTCCTTTTTGTTTTCCAGGGTCACATCCAGGACACCACATTAGATTTAGTTCTCCTCTGTGTTGTGACAATTTCTCATTCTGTCCTTGTTTTCTTTCCTTTTTGTACCAGGGATTGAACTCAGGGGCACTCAACCACTGAGCCACATCCCCAGCCCCCTTCAAGTTATTCAAGACCTCACTAAATTGCTGAGGCTGGCTTTGAATTTGCGATCCTCCTGCCTCAGCCTCCCAAGCCGCTGGGATTACAGGTGTGCACCACCAAGCCTGGCTCCATCCTTGTTTTCGATGACCTTGACAGTTTTGCAAACAGGCCAGGCAGTTTTATAGAATGTCACTTAATATGTGTTTGGTGTTTTTTCATTAGGGACTTTGGAAAAGACCGGAGTGCCATTGTCATTTCATTGTATCAAGGATACATACTGTTAGGGACTGGATGCTTGTGTCCCGCCCCACCCCGCCCCCAATTAATCCCCAATGCCAGGGCATAAGGGGGCGGGGCCTGTGAGGTGATTAGCTTAGGAGGGTGGAGCCCTCATGATGGGTTTCATGCTCTCATAAGCTGAGACCGCAGAGAGCTGGCGTCCTCCTCTCTCATCTCCCCCAGGAGAGGCTGCAGTGGGAAGCCAGCATCCGCAACCTGAAAGAGGGCCCTCACCAGAGCATGACCCCAGCCTTCTAGCCTCCCAAATTGAGAAAAAGAGACATTTGGGGCTGTAGCCAGCCAGTCTATGGTGATTGTTATAGCAGCCAGCACTGACTAAGACAGACTACCAACATGACTTGTCTTTGAAGAGGCTGACCTTGACCACCTGGCTAATGCAGTCGTGCTAGGTTTCTCCATGATGAATTTACTCTCAGCCTCCTATCACTCCACTCTGTGGAACAGGCCATTACCTAAGGGTGGGGAAGTCAATGCTCTGCCTCTCCTGGACGGGGATATTTGCACAAATTGTTAGAATTCTGATTGGGAGATTTGTCTTTGCCCTATTATTGGCAAAGCCGCCCCTTAATCTCAACAGGTTGGCTGGCCACTTTCTCTACTTGGCTTTTTTTTTTCCCCAGACAGTTTTCCTCCCTGGGATCCTGACCACTAGGAATGTCAGGCACCCACGACCCACAC
This sequence comes from Callospermophilus lateralis, assembly GCF_048772815.1. NCBI lineage: Eukaryota > Metazoa > Chordata > Mammalia > Rodentia > Sciuridae > Callospermophilus > Callospermophilus lateralis. The sequence goes on along the minus strand of NC_135307.1, from coordinate 179,150,134 downwards.
AGTGCCAGATGGGCCAGGTGGAGAAGTGGGTGATGATGCGGTAAATATTGACTGTGCACTGCTAGGTGCCAGGCATGGTTGAGGGGAGTAGAGAGCACAGAGATCCTGACTCCCATAGAGTTACCTTTCCCTGCCTCTCACATCTGGATTGAAGGCCAGCAGCATTAGCTTCATGTGGGAGAGCTGAGGAATGCCGATTCTCAGCCCTGGCCCAGACCTACTGCACCAGAGTCTGAATTTCAATAAGGTTCTTGTGGGATTCCTAGGAACACTGAAGTTTGAGAAGCACTGGGCTAGAAGGCATTTCCCAAGCAGATAATCAAACATTAAGTAAGTGTCATGATCTCAGATAGGACAAAGGAAACTTATGAGCATGTGTTGACTCAGGTGTGTGACAGAATAACCATCCCCAGTGTCTTTGAGAGATGGGTTCTAGGGCCCCTTGCAGATACCAATATCTGACAATACTCAAGTGTCGTGTTTGCAGGGGAACCTACACATATCTTCTTCTAGGGTTTAAGTCACTTCAAGATTCCTTACCATACCTGACCATAAGGCAAAGGCCATATAAATAGTTATATTGTAGGGCTGGGGCTGGGGCTCAGTGGTAGAGCACTTGCCTGGTATGTGTGAGGCACTGGGTTCGATCCTCAGCACCACATATAAATAAATAAATAAATAAAGGTCTATCAACCACTTAAAATATTTTAAAAAATAGTTGTACTGTTCAGAGAACAATGATGAGAAAATAAAGTCTATACATGTTCAGTTCAGTTTTTTTTTTCTGAATATTTGTGATCCTCAGTTAAGTGAAGCCATAGATATGTAGAAATGACCATCATTTAAAAAAAAAAAAAAAACATGAGAAGGACTAATGGAAAAATGAACTTTTGTGTTCTGGGTGGTCTGCATCTGATTAGCTCATGACCAGCTGGGAAGCTGAGCCTCGAGTCTCCTTCTCCACCCGCCCTGCCAAGTAGCTCTATCTAATGCCCTTTAATAAGCCCCACCCTGGATTACTAGCCAGCATGGGTCCTGGACGTCCATGCCACTCGACACCTGGGCAATGCAGGGTTTGCAGCGCTCACAAGAGCAGAGATGAGGACAGGCAGCTGGATATAGGAGTTGGGGACCTCCAGCCCGTGACCAGGCCACCGTGAGCAGACCTCAAGTGTCACTGGCCTCACCCTCAGGGTCGAAGGCCAATGGTTTGAGGACTGAAGGATCTGGAGGGCAGAAGACCCTGGGTGAAGTTAGCTCTGGTCATGGAGATCAGAACAAGGGACCTGCCCAGGGCCACAGGACGGGGCCTGGAGGAAGCCTGAGCCCTTCACCAACTACCACAGGGACGAGGATGGTGGTGGGCAAATAAACAAGAGCAGGGAGGAGGGAGGAGACAAAGCCCAGGGTACCCAGCCACCAGATGTGACAGCACATCGTGGTCCCATCTTGGAACGCATCTCTGTCACACACAGGGTAAATGGGTCTATTCCCTGTGAATTATCTTCTAGCCAGCAGCTCCTTCCATCTGCTCATTAACACAATAATAAAAGAATATCAAACCAGCCTTCTGACTCCCAGACCCCCGGGGTCTAACTACATAACTTGGAAATGACTTTTTATGAAGTCTGATCAAAGCCTCATTGTTCAGTAATTAGAAATCACGGCCTCCCCCTCCCCCAGGCTTGGGGCTCATAAACACAGTGGAATGAGCTTTTTATTTGGGTTGAACTGAAATCCTTGCGGATCCCCTTGCGGATCCATTTCCTCCTCACACCAGCCTCCGTGGGGACAGCGGCAGGAGACTGAGCTTTGCTGCTCTGGGAGACCCTCGGGCTCGGCGTCTGCAGCAGGCCAGAAGCAAGCAGGTGAGTGGCTGTTGAAACGGGCCTCTGGACTGAGACGGGACAAGGACCTGAGTGAGGGACACCAGCACCAGGGTCTGGGCCGAGTGCTGTGCAGAGTCCCTTGCTCTCCTACTGACGCCTCTCCAGCAGTGGCCTCTGAGAAAGGGGAGCGTGTCCGAGGTCTAGCTGTGGATACCACCCAGGGGCTGACCAGCCAAAGACCCCTGGAGCCAGAACAGGGTGAGCAGTGAAGTAATCCTCGTCAGAACGTCTTCATTGAACCACTCAATAAATATTTATTGAGGACTTACAAAGTGCTAGCGTTCCACTAGATACAGGGATCAGATGGGGTACAAAAAACAGTGCCTGCTCCTCTTTTTTAGGGGGGTACCGGGGACTGAACTCAGGATACTTGACCACTGAGCCACACCCCCAGCCCTATTTTGTATTTTATTTAGAGACAGGGTCTCACTGAGTTGCTTAGCACTTAGCTTTTGCTGAGGCTGGCTTTTGAACTTGAGATCCTCCTGCCTCAGCCTCCTGAGCTGCTGGGATTACAGGCGTGTGCCACGGCGCCCAGCAATGCCTGCTCTTAAAGATACCACAGGTCCGTGGGGAGGGTGGTCCACCCAGAGGAGAAAGTCATCTGGAGTCAGAGGGTGTGGGAGCACCTGGCAAAGAGGAAGCAGGGGGCAGGGACCCCCAGAGCTGAGAATGGAAATGTCCTCATCCTTCAGGAATCTCCGGAGACGTGCTGCACATCTGGAAATGTGCCTGGCGGGTCCAGCTGTGGCCTCTGAGACCCATCTTCCTTCTTGTCCTCAAACTCTCATATACTGGACATTGGCACCCAAGAACAGGAAGTCCTAGAGGGAAACAAGGCGGCCTGGGATGGTAAAGAGCATCTTCTACTCCAAAAAGATGCACCTGCTACATAAAGAGGGCCCCTGGCGCGGGAAACACAGGCTCTGCCAGAAACCAGGTCACTGCATAAATCGCGGGAGTGCGTGGCTCCCCAAGGTCTCCATAAAGCACTGCGTTTGCCAGCTAACTTCTCCAAGTAGCGATCTGCCTGTCATTTCCCAAGCTGTGTACTCCTGGAAGGTCTCATAAATGTCCTTTGTGTCACCTAAATTTTTTTTTCTCTTTGGTGGAGAACACAAAATTGTGAGCTGCTGGGATTTACTCTCCTGCTCTTAAATCAGTCAGAGGGGGTGGGGACTCAGAACTCAAGGCAAAGTTTCATTCTTTCCAGAGTGATCCAACTTCTGCCTTGGGTGGCTGGAAAATGAACACAGGTGACCTCAGGATTTCAATGATAATATATAACAAATCCTCTGATCACTTCCCATGTGCCAAACATTGGCCTCTACCCAGGAAGGCCTGGGTTACACCCCATTTTATAGAAGAGATAAATGAGACCAACTGTGTGAATGGTCACTCTGACTTTGTTTTGAGCAATGATCTAAATTTCACTTGTGGACACTCAACAGTGGTTGAGGGTTAAGTATCCTGAGACTCAAAAGGGCTCTGAACGTTTGTTTTACAAATACAACAGCTGGCCAGCATTTGCATTCCCAACCACCCCTGACCTTCATTCCCTTTAATAGCTATTATTTTGGGGACGCTGACCATGGACCAAGCAGCCATGCAGCATGTCTCCAATGTCCCGTAACGCCCACATGTCGGCCAGTGGAGTCCTCTCACCCTGGAAGTGCTGTTCTAGAGAGATGGCCTGAAATCTGGGTGGATTCATGAACCCTTAGATTCCTGGCCAGGGTAGTGAAAAATCAGGCTTAATTCTTGGTATTAAAATAGTTAAGTCAATTATGGTCCATCTTCAGGGTGAGATTATACACAGCTATTTATCAGCAGGAGCTGAAAACTAGGTTTGATCATAGAACATACCTAAGGGGTGACGTTAAGTTAAAATAAATAATGAATTAAAGGCAGATATGAGTGTTAGCAATACAGGTGTCCAAAACAAACAAAAACTTTAAGAAAAGCCTTGGCAGAGGTGAAGGACTGGAGAGACGCACACCAAAATCCAAACTGTGTTTGTGGTGGAGCAATGGCCTTATGGAAAAATTTTAAAATGTTTTTTAAAATGTTCACAAGGTGGGCTGGGGACGTGGCTCAGTTTCAGAGACCTTTCCCAGCATGCAGAGGCCCTGAGTTGGATTCCCCAGCATCACCACCAAAAAAAAAAAAAAAAAAGTTATAGGTTTAAAATGGGGACACACCAAATACATATTTATAATACAGCTCTTTCACTTAAGAATTCAGATGTAATTAGCTGGGCATGGTGGCGCACACTGTAATCCCAGCAACTTGGGAGGCTGAGACAGGAAGATTGCAAGTTCTAGGCCAGCCCGGGCAATCTCGCAAGATCCTATCTCAAAAATTAAAAATAAATAAATAATAAAAGCTGGGGCTGTAACTTGGGGGTAAAGTGCCCCTGGGTTCAATCCCCAGTACCACAAAATATACAAACAAATAAAAAGGAATGCATTACAATTTACCCATGGCCTTCAGACCCTGACTGTTGGCAAGTCTAAGACTTGCAGTAGTTTCAAAGTGGAAACCCAGGCTTCATCAAGTGTCTCCTGCTCCGGCAGAGGGGCCACTTCTAAAGGACACATGGATGGCCTCATGACACACTGAAAGATCCTGGAGCATGCAGGTCCGTGCTGGATTCCACTGAGTTATGGTCTCCAAATTTGGCGGGCTAACCAACTTCCACCCCCAAGTCCTCAGAGCCCCCTTGAACCCACTGACCTTGTGAATCTGGAGAAGGAGGTCATGGAGCTGAATATGCCTTGGCAGAGGGAGGGGGAAGCCTTCAGCCAGCTTATCTGCAGGCAAGGACAATATCAAAAGGATGAGTTAATAGATACAGTGATGGACTTTTTTTTTTAACGGAAGAATTTTGTAGGTGAACACAATACATTTATATTATTTTTAGGTGGTGCTGAGGATAGAACCCTGTGCCTCACGCATGCTAGGCGAGCACTCTACCACTGAGCCACAACCCCAGGCCACTCTCTGCAAATTCTATACACAATACTAAGTATTCCCACTTAGGACTATGAGGAAGATATGATTATTATTTCCATTTCACACATAAGGAAACTGTGGCACAGAGTGATCCAGTAACTTGTCCTAGGTCACACAGCTAGGAAGTGGCAGAACTGGGATTTGAACTTTGGAAGGCTGGCAGGGGAACCTAAGCCAATAGTCATGGAGCCCTCTGGAGGAAGTAGCAGGTTTGGGGTGGCAGGTAGAGCAAGTGGTAACTACTCTCTGCCCTCCACCCATCCTGCTTTACGTTGCAGCCAAATAAAGTAATATCTCAGGGAATCAGGGTTTGGGACTTTGTGCTTTATTTATTTTTACTATGGACGTGGGTGACTGGGAAATGTGCCTGCCTGGTGCCCTACCTGGTGCCCTCGTCTATGAACTTGAGGACCAAGTTGGTCCTCAATCTTCACCGCAGGAGGGGAGGGGCACTTCCTGCTCTCTCAGGAGGAGCACCAAGGAGATGTCGCAGCTCCAGCCCCAACAGAGCCTGGAGGGGCTGTCGCCAGCATCAACATGCCACTGAAGCTCAGACGAGAGACTTTCCAAGGTCACGCAGCGGGAGCCCTGGTTCCCAACTCCAAGTCCAACTCTCTTTCCGCTCCAAGCACTGTCCACTATCGACTTGGGAAAAATGGGTCTGGATTCTTACCATTGACCTTGGGGTAGAGAGTCCCCTGGATGTAGTAGTTGAGCAGCGCCTCCATCATCTCCACCTGGTGGAGAACAGGAGAGGTGCACCGTGACCACGCGGGCCAGGGGCCCCCAGTACACAGTCTCACAGCCACCCAGGGCTGGCTGTGGTTGCCCACAGGGCGAAAGGTTTGAAAAACGCAGTTTGCAGATGAATGCCTACATCTTGCTGCTATTTTGCAAGTTATAACCATTTTGAGACGTACATTTATAGGTAAGCAAACAAATAGAAAAAATTTGAGAGGCTGTGGGTCACTGTGCGTAGGAAGAGCACCAAGCATTATCTTTAGTATTTAACTTTTTTTTTTAAGTGAGAATATCTTCCTGAATTACTTGTGAAATTTTTAAAAATTAAGTAAACCCAAACTGGGCTTCTCTACAAAAATTAGGACACACCACTTTGACATACTCACTATACGCCAGGAACAGGGTTCAGAGCTTTATAAGTAAGTATCTGATTCAGTCTTCACAAGAACCCCCAGGAAGTTCCTATTAACCTTCCCATTTCACAGATAAGGAAATTGAGGCCCACAGAATGAAAGTGACTTAGAAACTGTAGAGCTGGGTCTGGATTTGAATCTAAATTGATCTGGGGTGATGGTTGTTGCTCTTTATACTTTTTTTTTCTGAACACATTAGGATGACTCTGCGTCTTTACATGTGAATGCTTCACTTCATAGGACATTTTAACATGGTGTGTGTATATACACCCCCAGAGTATCATTACCTCACCCTCAATTCTCTGAAAGGAGTCATTCTTGGAACCCCAGGAGCAACATCCCTCCCCAGTCTGTGTTTGCTTCCAATTTGTAAGTGCTTAGGGAAAGTGGGGGAAGGAGAGCAGGGATGAAGTGGTCACTAATTTGAGCACCTGGATCCATCTATGCCTGAAACCTCCTGCCTTGGGTTTTCATTGTTATTGTTGTGATTTGTTTTTTAGTAACATGACCCTATTGGTTATTCTTCTGTGCTTAATACAGGTGGGGCTTTCTTTCCCTCGCAATAAAGTAATTGTGTCCAACAGATAACTTAATTATTCATTATCTTATATTGGGATGTAACCATTCTTGTTGCTATGTCTTGTGTTCTTGAGAAGTTCAATGCTTCCCTAGGGCCGAGATCTGCTCTTCTCTTTTTCTATTTCTGATGAAAGGTGCCACAGCAATTGCTTAGTATCCTAACCATGTCATAAATAAAAACATTAATAACTTACATGGAAGAATAATTAATAACTAATAATATATAATTAATAATTAATAACAATAACTAATAACTAATAATAAATTAATAATAATTAATAATTAGTAATCCTAACCATGTCATAAATAAAAACCTTAATAACTTACATTGAAGAATCCAAGTTTGGATTCTTTCAGTTCCACTTGTACCCTGTAACAAATCAGAGAAGACTCATAGATATGGGCGTGGTGCCCATGGGAACCTAGGCAATACGGGGGTCCCAGAGAGGAGGAGGAACTAGCTGAGGATGGGGGTGAAAAGGTAATTAAGTATCTAAAAAACAATGACACAACAATAGGGGGAAGACAGAGGGAGGTGGGGTGGAGGGAAAGAGCTCCATCTTTATCAGCTCAGGAAATTAATACAACTGGCGTCTATTCATTAAGAAAAAAATCATTTAGATTTCTAAATTCCTAAAGTAAATCATTTAGAAATTTGAAATGTATGGGGGGGTGGCAGGCTCAGCATGACAAAGGAATTAGGCCAATTGGAATAAAATTTAAATTTCCTCCCCAAATGGTTCCCCAACATTGACAGGAGAGAATCACCCCCCACACCCCCTACTCCCAGCCACAGAGGAGCAGCTAAGGTGTCAGAGGGAGCCGGGCCCAGCATCCCTGTGGGCAGGAGGAGGCTGATTTACCTTCCTGGGGTCAGGAGCCCAGTGATCTTGCTGGTATTGAAGGCCAAGGTGGCGGATATATTAGTGGTCTAGAAAAGCCAGGGAAGAAACCAGTTCTAAATGATGGCAGTTGTCAGGACAGTGACCAGAGCCAGTATTGCCTTCAACCAACAGCTCAGGGAGTCCAAGCAGGAAACCTGCCCATAGACCGACCGTAGACCCCAGGGGCACATGGTAAGTGCTCAATAAATGTTTGGACTTGGACTTGAATTTTTTTTACTTAAAATTGCTGACTATAGCAGCCGTTAAACCTTGAGTAGACTACCAAGAAGGCTTAGCATGTGTATCCCTGGAGAGCTCTAAAAAGGATCGTTACCAGCTACCTCCCTGCTATGAGTCAGCTGTCGTCATAATAATAATAAATTATATTTGATCTTAAGATATATGAACAACAAGAACAATTTTCACAGCAATAACAGCACTCTCAGCTTGCAGACGGACCCCCTGAGAAGAATTACCCCCTTGCAGAGATCTGACTTGTTGAGTTTCAAACCTGAAACAAGAGAGCCAAGTTCTCTGTCTGGTGAGCAGGGTCCTCAAAGAACTCAGAACCCCTTCTCTATTAGACGGGGTCCATCACAAAAGAAAAAAACTCTCTCAATGTTTCATGTAGAGAGAATTTAATGCAAAGCAGTGGCTATACAAGTGTGGAATGGCCAAAGGCTGAAATGAGTTGGTGAGGCTGCTCAGAGATAAACAGAGCCAGGAGGCTGCCTCCACCCCAGATTAGAGGGAGAGAGGGTGGAGCTGGGATTAGGAGAGCCACCACCCCGAGGGTGGTCCCTGCAGGTTCCGCCCAAGGCAAAGAGAGGGGGAAAATAAAGTCTGGCTTGATTCTTCCTCCCGCCTTCTCCTGATCCTGTCTCCCATTGGCTGATATAACTAGACGTCAAAGTGCAAGGGCCCCTGGGAAATGTAGTCTTTAGGTGTCAGCTACAGCTACAGAGCAGAGCAAATAGGAGGAAGGCCCCCAAACCTTCCTACACTTACATGAAACAAATATATATGCAAATAAATATATAAATATCTTGATAATAAACATTGTGAAGAAAAATAATGGGGTGCTACAGGAAAAAAAATGGCAAAAGGTAAGATAGAGTGGGGTTAGCACCGACAAGATAGACCTCTCTGGGGAAGTACACTGAGACCTGGAGGAATTAGCCAGATGGTGAATGGGGGACAAGAATTCAGGAAACAGGAACAGCATTTGCAAAGACTCGGAACCTTACCACACCGAGCCGGAAGACAAACTGCTTGAGAGAGTTAGGCAGGAGCACAAAGCCATCGATTCCCAGCTGGGGGGCCAAGGAGAGATTCCCAGGGCTGAAGGTCAGGAGTGGGGCCCGAAGCAGGGCTCCCTGGAGCTCCAAGTCCATGTTGGGGTACAGCTTGCCTATCTGGGGGGCAGAATTAGAAGATGATGTCAAGAGAAGAAAATAGGCGTGCAGAGTACAGTCACATAAAGCTGAGGTTGGTACAGAAAGGCAGGCTCTAACTTTTATAAAGTGCTGCAAGAAACAGCCTTCTGAGTCCCATCTGTGTAAAAATAATGGAGAAAAAGACACACACATTTAATGTTGTACACATAGGATATTGAAGAAGGAGATACACATCTGACCCTCTTAGTAAACTCAAGATGAGACCTGGGTGCCAAGGGACAGAGGTAATTGGGAGACTTTTTCATTCTATTGTATCTCTTGAATGTTGAATCATGAGAATTCATTTCTCATTCAAAAAATAATTTTTAAAGTGCCGCAAACATCCCTGACCCCAAGTAAGCCCTCTAGAGTTGTTAGGCGTTGCTAATTAGGGCGCCCTTTATAGAACACACCAGCACTCCTTGGATTCTAAGATGGGACACTCTGCATGGCCCCAGGAGACATGGGCCTCAGGCCTGTCACTTGGGCTCTGGCAAGAGCCCTGCAGCCTGCAGCTCCCCAACCTTCCGAATCTCGGCCAAGCTGAGAGGGAGGTGCAGGCTTTGAAGAGAAACCTTGGAAGTTTAGCACGTACCCACAGAGGGCCAAGGGACCCTTACCAGAGGGAGGAAGGCACGGAAGGACTTGGTGGTCAGTCGGATGACGGAGTCAGGTGGGATCTGCAGCAAAGAGACAGAGAAGTTTGGGGAGCTTTGATGCCTTCTTCTGAAAAATAGGCATTATAGTCACCCCGGCCTTTGGTCCCCTGGGAGGGCAGAGCACATAGTAAGTGCTCCAGGAAATGGTGGGGAGGGCGAATGAGACGTGACCACAGAGGGTCAATGCTATGAGGAATCATCCCGAGGACTAAGTCGCCCCATCCATTCAGCAGACGGTCCCCCTGTACAACAGGGTAAACTGAATCATCCGGGTTGTAGCACACTGTGTTTTTCCCATCACCCTGACATTCATGAGATCTCTAACTTTTATAAAGTGCTGCAAGAAACAGCCTTCTGAGTCCCAGAAAAAAAGATATGATTCACTATAAAATTGAGTCTCCCTTATACAAAGCCCCATTGGAGACAGTTGTTTTAGAGGTATCAGGAAGACTTAGATCACTAAATCATGTACCCTTTTCACTTTGGCTACAAGGAAGCTCTTAGATTTGTGATTAAAAAAAATCAATGAGTGGGCACAGTATCTTCCTAATTGTGCTTTATGTTTCACTTGGTCTTTATTTCATTTTCTGTGTGACCTAATGCCTTTATCAGGGTATCTATTGTTCTGCTTCATTCACAAACATGTTTTTAATAAACCTCCATGCATCATCAAGATGAGAAAAAATATAAACTAGAACAGGTCTAGACTAAGAGAAAAGTACTAGATAGACTGCAAAGTCTTCTATAGTTGGTATAAGGGAGAAAGAACTTTGGATTAGAGCTTCCTGGCAGCCAAAGTAATACAGGGAACTTGTGCTAACTTACTTTTTTTTTTTTCCTGGCCTCGATCTTTTAGTTATATAACTTACTGTTTTACTGATGTAAATAGGGGCAGAAAGGAAGGAAGAATAAGTTACATTGTCACCGGAGAACGTGTTTCTGTCACCGTCCTCACCATGTCATCTGTGATGGAGAAGTTCAGGTGCCCTGCTTGGTAGTACACCCGGCTGGCGGTGTTGAAGACATAATTAGAGACGGCAAAGTAGAGCATTCGGTCGTGGTCCTCAGGAACACTGATGACCGGGGCAAGGAAGGGAACTGCAGAGCGGTGATTAAGATGGAAAACTTCACCCTGGGGAGAGAGAGAGAGAGAGAGAGAGGTTCCAACTGGACTTCCCAAAGCCCAGGGACGTGGGAGCACTGGACGTGGGGGCCAGAGAACCACCAGCACGAGACGGTGCTGACACTGCCCACTGAGACGTCTTCCTCGGGGCCAAGTGAGGGGTCTCCCCTAAAGCTTTGGTTTATGAGCCCACAGGACGTAGTGGACGGCCCTCCTGGGGCCAGCTCTGACCCAGCCTTTCTGCAGGGCCGGAAGGGAAAGGAGGGGAAGAAGGAGGAGAGGACTCATTAGGAACTAAGGATGTGAGACACCTGGGAGTCTCCTAGCCCTGGGAACACTCGCCACTGCTCCATGTTGCCCGGCCTCCCTGCAGTGGGGAGAGGAGACAGATCTGAAGGTAGGAGGAAGGTGGCCCAGGACCCGGCCGATCCCCAGGCAAGCTTCCCTGGGGTTGGACTCACCCAGGGCCCTGCTCCAAGGGCCTCACCTTAAACATCATATCCAGCATGTTGGCGGTTGCCCGAGGGGCCTCCGTTAAACTGTAGTCGACCCCTGCGAAGCTGTCAATCTCTGCCATGACTGTGAACCCGAGAGGGGCAGCATTAGGGGCCAGCCGTGGCCTTTGACTGGTGGGGAAAGGGCAGGGCTCTGGCCCGCTCTGTGACTTTCTCCAGGGCCCTGCCCTTCCACCCAGCTGGGGGCACACAACCTCTTCCTAAAGACGACAAGTGGGTCTTGTCTCTCTGGTGGGTCAGCCATGGTGAGGGTGTGAGGCTCAGCCCAGGGCCGACACAGTGCCCAGGAGGAGCCCAGCCTGGCCCTGGAGCTTCACGCTGAGCTACACAACCAGGAAGGCTGAGCGGGTCCAGAGGCCCAGACGCTCCCCTCCAAAGCCCTGGGGGAATGAATGTCCCTTCTCAGGTCACTGTGCACCCTGGGCCTCAGGGAAGAGGGTGTCAACAAGTACTGCACGAGGACCTGGGGCCACAGCACCAGGAACATCTCAGACGCTTGGCTGGCCGACCCTCCAAAATTCACATTGCACCTGGGATCTGGGGTCTCTTCATGGAGCCAATTATTCTGCAGATACACCTCCATGTGGGCAGAGAGGCATATCCTGGGTGCCCCTGCAGCCCTGCTGATATTGGTAATGGATGGAAGAACCCCAAATGTCCATTTTCTGGGATCTTTAAATCAGGGCGCAGCCACAGGATGGAGTACTACACAGCTATTAAAAACAATAAAAAATGGAAAAGTCCAGAAAATTCTTTGGCAGGATCTTATAATGCCGAACCTACACACACCACAGTGGCCTGCAATTTCACTCTGAGGCATGTACCCAAAGACACGCAAATGTACTAGACCTTTTGTAGCAATACAACTAACAACCATCTAAAATAGTGGTTCCCCATGGCGTCGCATCCGAGTGGATGAATGAATGAAGGGACGGCCTCCTGGTGGCATGACCCAGCAAGAAGAACCAACCAGCTACACCGTAGGCAGCCACGTGGCCTGACCTCATACTTGAAAGATGAGCAAAGAGAGATTTGGAGAAAGACTCAAAACATGGTATGATTCCATTCCCGCCCTGAGTGCAAAACTATTCTTTGCAGGTAGAAGGTGGGATAGTGCTTACCCTTGTGAGCTGGGTAGTAAATGAAGGGGACGCGGAGGGGCTCTGGAAGACCAGGTGTGTTCTGTCTGGGAACTGGATGCCTGAGTGCTCAGCATGTGCAAATTCTGTAAGCTGCACACTTACAGAATAGAGCACTCTTTTCTATGCATATACTACCATTAAAGTTTTCAAAAGAGCTGGGTGCAATGGTGCACACCTGTAATCCCAGTGGCTTGGGAAGCTGAGATGGGAGGATCGTGAGTTCAAAGCCAGCCTCAGCAACTTAGCAACTCAGTGAGGCCCTGCTCATTTTTATTAATAAAAATTTTTAAAAAAGGTCTAAGGATGTGGCTTAGTCGTTAAGTGCCCCTGGGTTCCATCGCTGGTATCCTTCCCCAATAACAAAAAAAGTTTTAAAAAGCAATTTCAATTTATGTATACTGATAGAGAAGGCTCTCCAAAATACATAAATTTAAAAAGAACTAGGGTAGAGAACAAAGTGTATTCGGTATACAGTAGCAGATACAGATTCATAAGGATGCACTTACACATATTCATGAACAAAAAGGAACATAGAAATGCATGTTCATATGCTTATGTATACTTATATTTGTACATGCAAATATATATATATAATCTCTTGGAAGGTAAATTGGGGAGAAAAAGAGATTTTTGTTACTTTCTATACTTCTGTCCTATTTAAGGTTTTATGATATACCCATGTGCTTTTATAAAAATGAGCAGGAATAGAGTGTCCCAGGAGCGGGTGAGGTGCCCTACCTGGCAGAGTTTGGAGATAAGGCTGTAGGTCGGAGGTCACTGATTTATCAATCATACTGCAAATCTGAAAAATAAAGAATAAATAAGTAAAATTGGGTAGAAGCAGCCTGAGTGTTTCCAGCTGCGGTCCCCTGTTCTCATGGCTTTGGAAACATTGTTTCACGAGTTTGCACAGCGATCATTCACTCTGCAAGTATTAAAAAAGTGCTGATCATGCGCCAGGCACTGAGGAAAGATGAATGATAAAAAAATAATGCAGGTCCTTGGGGACTCCAGAGGGCCCAGCTGGACTGTTTAAGGCCTGTGCCCAGTGCAAGACATCTGAGTGAGGGGAGGACACGGGCTGGAGATGCTGCTGGAAACTCCCTTATTGAGGACATTTTCCCCCCCTTGGGAGGCTCTGGCCTCTGAGAAATCAGAATTTAGTAGCAGACCTAGAGAGCAGCTAAAACGGCCCTGCACATAAATGTATGGATAACGAGGTAATGTAGGGTTGTGGGTTTTTTTTTTTTTTTTTTTTTATACTAGGGATTGAACCCAGGGCACTTTACCACTGATCTCTAGACCTTTTTATTTTTTATTTTGAGGAAGGATCTCATTGAGTTGCTGAGGCTGGCCTCGAACTTGTGATCCTCCTGCCTCAGCCTCCCTAGTTGCTGGGATTATAGGTGTGTGTCACTAAGCCAGGTGTGAGGTTATATCCTAACTTCCCTTTGCAACTGCCCCCGTTTCTGGAGAAGAGGTTACGGGGGTGGGGGGGGGGGCGCGGGGAGCTGCCAGAAAGCAGAGAAAGGGTGGTGGGAGGGTTCCTGCAGGACTGCTGGGAACCAGGCCTCACCTGGGGTGGCTCTTCCCTTGTTCACCTTGGACAGCCTTCCATCAGACTAGCCCCCAAACCCTGAGCCTGGGTGCCCCCTCCTTCAGGAACCTGAAGGATTGAAGAGGAGAGGCATGGGGGCCTCTGTCCCATGTGCACAGGAGGGGTTCCTGGGGAGGCAGGGTTCGGGTGGTTGAGGAAGCAGCGTTGAACAAGCTCAGGTTCAAATTCTACTTCAATCCCTTTGCTTTGGGGTCCCTGCCCACAGGATATGAAGAGCACAAGTGCTTCCCAGGGATGGGGTGAGAGAAGTGGCCGTGAGTCTGCATCACACAGAGTTGCTATGCTTCTTGCCTCTGCTGGTTCAGAAACCAGGCCCCACCCCGAGGTGGGAATCAGCCTGGTCCCCAACCAGGCTCCTGGGAGGAGGTTTCTAAGGACCCTCAGGATCAGGGTCCAGGGAGATCCCCAGCTTTCCCACCCCCAAGCCCCTGCAAAGCCTTTGGCTGAGGGGGCTCCACATCCCAGGGAGATCCTAGCCCAGCCTCCCGGGAGCCAGGTATCACCTGGCAAGTTACTCCGCCTCTCAGAGCCTCCACTGTCATACGTGTAAAGTGGCACTGACTTCAGAAGGGGAGGTCAAAGTTGGGTGTTGTGGTGCCTGCCTCTATTCCCAGTGACTCAGGAGGCTGAGGCAGGAGGGTCGCAAGTTCAAGGCCAGCCTCAGTGATTTAGCAAGATCTGGTCTCAAAATGAAAAATAAAAAAGGGACTAGTAATATAGCTCAGTGGTAAAGTGCCCCTGGGTTCACTCTCTGGTACTGCAAGAAAAAATTTGAGGTCAAGATCCAGGAGGCTGCATGTCCCAAGTGTTTAGTTCATTATTCCTGGCTAAAACACAGGCTCAAGAAACAGCATCCATTATTTTATAAATGCAAATATTTATGCAATAACATATTTCACATTCCTTGTTTTCATTTACAAAAAAATATTATATTACTTATTATTGTGATAACTATTATAATTAATCATAACATATTACTATTGTTGTATAATATTATTTATAATTATTATAACCATCATCAACTGGGGAGTGTAAGTTAGTAATATGGCAACAGGGGCCTAAGTAGGAGGCTGGCATATTTCTCAAGTTCACTTAGACTCCACAGCCCAGAACTAGAAAAGAAATATCACAGTGTGGGGTCTGCCTGCCATTTCTGATTCAACCACTAGGGGCTGCTCAAAGCCAAACCAGAGGTTAGACCTGCAGCAGGGTGTGTGTGTGTGTGTGTGTGTGTGTGTGTGTGTGTGTGTGTGTGTATGTTTGTGTGTGTGTGTTCCCCTTTCCTCCTTCATCTTTTCTCCTTCTCTAAGCTGTGTTTTAGGCATAGCTCTGGTGTGCAGTACTTCAGAAATGGGATTTTAAGGTGAAAGTGTTTGGAGGTACTGAAAATTAACGAAATCTGAAGTGAACTCTTTTTTTTCTTCAGTATTAGAGATTGAGCCCATTGAACCCGGAGGTGCTTTACCACTGAATTATATCCCCAGCCCTTTTAAAATTTTATTTTGAGACAGGGTCTTGCTAAGTTGCCCAGGCTGGCCTTGAACTCATGATCCTCCTGCCTCAGCCTGCAGAGCAGCTGGGATCACAGGCGTGTGCCACTGAGCCCCACTCACATAATTTTTTTTAACAGAAAAATCTGACCTGGTGTCTCTGCCTCCCCATCCAGGACAAGTGCTCAAGGGCTGGGCCGTTTTCTTCCTGGTTTAAGTGCTCTCTGAGAGACCTGCCTGGTCTCCTCAGGCACTGTGTTGACTTCCTTATTGACTTTGGGGACTGCAGGACAGTGTGGGGCAGTGAGCAAGGCCAAGCAGGGGGAGGGCTGGGGTCTCCTTGCTCCTACCTCTCTGTTTCACCCTTGGCCAAACATGTAACCATTTTCGGCCTGACCAAATGGACTTGGAATTCAGAGACCTGCGTGTGGTCCCAGCTCTACCACATATCAGCTCTGGGACTAGGATGAGTCATTTATTCTCCTTCAGGCCATGGGCCCATGCATGTCCAAACAAGGCCCCATGGCCCCAGCTGGGGCCAGAGCCCTGTGAGGACACCCATGGCCCTCGCCTGGCTCCGCAGGCATCTGGTGGCCTTGACCTGCTTACCTTGGTTTCCAACATTTTTCGAAACTTGGACTCGATCTGGTCATGGAAGAGTTTCAGCAGCCACCTGGCAGGAGAGCACAGTGCACAATTGGTCACTGGGCAGCAGGGGCAGGGGAGCCAGGCCCTGCCCATCTTGTGCCTTGCTGAGCCCCAGAGTCCTGGCACACCCCTCCTGGCTCCCTGCATCTGGCTTTCTAGCTACAAGCTGTGCCATGATCAAGTTCAGTGGCTGGTGGTAGTGTGGGTGGGCAGGGGTGCTGGCATTGTGGGTGGGCGGGGGTGGTCTCAAGAAACCACAATATTCTGAGCAAGTGAACTGAGACTCTGAGAGAGGAAATGCCTGGACTGTGGACTTGGGTATTTTTTATGCTCCTCTTTAGCCAAGAGCCTCACTATCCACTAACAGCCAGATTTCATTTGCTTGACAGTTCCCTAAATTATGTTGTTGTTGTTGTTGTTCGTAGAAACCACACAAGAGCACTCCTGGCTCGAATCTGCATCGGTTCTTTGCAACAGGAAGCCCCTGCATTATTCCCGGAGCTGGGTGAGCCTCCCACCTGGAGGTTCTCCATTCTCAGGGCTGGGCTGGGGGCTGGATGGGGCGTGAGCCGTAACCAGGGGTCCAGCTGGCAGCGTCCCGATGGTGACTTACCTCAGATCTCCTGAGATGTCCACATCCAGATCACGGATGTGACTGTTGCAGCTGGAGGTGGTGACTGTGGGCCTTCCCAAGTCCTCGCTGCCCAAGAGCAGTGTGACGGAAATGGTGATGCCCTTGACATGCACGTTGAAGTGGCCGTCCATCTTCCTGGAAGAGACGAGAGGAGCCACGGCTGTTTCCAGGCCAAGCTCGGCCACCATTTGGAGAGGAAGTAGAAAGCTCGATTTTTTCCCTCCAAATCAGTGGAGCTGAGCACAGATTTAAGATTGAATAATAAACAAGAAAGATTTAACAAGTAGAAGATCTGGAAGAAAGCCCGGGGCCAGTATTTATAGTCAGGGACGGACACAGAGATTTCTATCGTGATCCAGCTCTACTGAACCATAAAGGAAATGACCGACAAACTCACAGGCATGGAAAATTAGAACTTCAGTGAATAAAAAATGCAACATACAAAGTAAAAAAAAAAATCGTATCATGGGACAGTCAAGAGCTGACAATAATAGACAAAGAACAAGTTAATAAGGAAAGGATGAGACTACTGAAAGAAATTGTAAATAATCAAAGAGATGAATAGCACTTTCAATGACAAATAAGCATAGGAACATAACAATGAGGCCAGGGTTCACCTATGAGACCAAAAGTGAAGTCTTACTACCTAGTGCCGTGAAGACATGGGAGACAGACCCTGCAGATGTCTGCCTGATGTCTCCCACTGGGGTTGGGAGGGCACCTGGGCACCACTTTCCCGAGACACCCAGCAGGATGGATCCTAATTCGGACACACCTATTCTTTGGCAATTTCCCTTCTAAGCCTGATCTTGTGGCTCTCCCTGCCCAGATGGATGAGCGGGGCAGCTCGCTTTCAAAGCATCATGGGTGACGACAAGAAATGAAGGGACAACCCAAGGGCCCGTGAGTAGCAACGGGTTGAGTAAGTTGTGGGCATCCACTCTCAGCCGCCTTTAGCCACCTGGGGCCAATCCTGCAATGGAACCACATTCATCATAAAAAAACAAAACCCCAAAACCCAAAAAACAAAGCCTAGTGCAAGCTATGCTGTGGGTGAGCCTCAAAAATATGCTGAAGGAATAGGGAGACTCCCGGGGACAGCATGCAGGTTGGGGGTTCCCTGGGGCGGAGGCAGGGAAACGTGGAGTAACTGTTGAAAGGCAGGGAGGTTTTTTCCTCGAGGTCACCTGGCTGAGAATGGCCAGCTCTTCTGCTATGGCCTGAATTGTGTCCTTCCCAAATTCACACGTGGAGGTGCTGAACCCCAGTAGCTCAGAATGTGACTGTATTTGGTGAGAGAGATGTTGTGCTAAGAGGCCCCCGGCCGGGCTCTACTCCAGTCTGACTGGGGTCCTCCTAAGAGGAGATCAAGACCCCGGCTTCGAGGTCAGAGGAAAGACCATGAGGGCCCTGACAGCGGTGCCATCTGCAAGTCCAGGAGAGAGGCCTGAGGAACAGGCCTGCCCACTCCTGGATCTAGGACTTCCTGAGAACGTTCTATGGGGGCCCCGCTGGCTGCTCCTCCTGGACCCTTGGTGGCCAATATACCTTCTGTCCAAGCTTCTCTGAGGTCAGAGGACTGATCAAAGTGCGGAAGGGTCGGTGGCCCTGAAGATGGCCTTGCCTAATGGCACAGGAAGATGGGGTAAAGCGGCTGAGCTGGGGTAACTCGGGGGCGTGTCTGCGGCTCCCCACCCGCTGCCTTCCCAATCACACACCCCCGACCAGGCCCACTTCCTTCCCCGCCAGGCTTCCCTCCTCCCCGCTGTGGACGTTGGCTTAGAACACCCCCCCAGATACAGCCGCACCTGGAGGTCTTGCCTCAGGGGTCTGGGGGTCTTGGTGGGAAGTTCACGTGGCCCCAGGGGGCAGGCCTGGCCCCTTTAGGAGACAGAGGCCATGCCTCCAAGTGCCAGGGTTTGAACCCCTGTCTACTCTGGGGCGTGGGCTCCCTCTGTCCATTAAGTGGCCTTTGATGAACCAGGAACACTGTGGATTCAAGAACGGCTGAAGGCCCAGGGAAGGGCCCGAGGACCTGGGCGCAGAGCCAACTTACAGGAAGGACATGCGCACCTTCCACCTGCCCTGGACCTGGACGGAGGAGTCGGAGATGGTCAGACTCAGGCCCCTGCCAGCCAGGGGCTTCAGAGCAGAGCCGCTCAGCTCACAGCTGGGGATGTCCAGGCTGCAGGGAGAGACACAGAGGGCGGTGTCAGTGCTGGGCCTGGACCCCGCCCCACCAGGGACTTGCTCCCTCCCGGCCCCAGGAGACTCCACCAGCGGGACCTGCTTTCAACAAGCACCTGGTTCCCGTCTCCTGAGCACCTGCCCGTGCCAGGCACGGGGTGTGTGACCAAGCCAAGCACCCTCCTCTGTCATTCAGGGACAGACACAGATTTTATTCTCCCCCTCAGAGGACCAACTAGAACCCAGAGGGAGAGACGCCATTACTCACATTAGACCTCACGGATCTCAGGGTCCGGGGTAGTGTCTGGGGTGGGGCCCATAGACATAGCCCCTGGGCTTGCAGCTCCTTCCCCAGCACCCCCTCCTCAACCCACCCAGGCGGGGGAATCGAACTGAGGATTGGGAAGAGGCCATCCTGGGGGAAGAAGGGTCAGATGCATCTTCCTTGCCTGGCGCATAACAGGAGCTCAATAAATGTTTGCTGACAAACTTAATTTAAGGACGAAGAAAGGAATGAAGCAGTCAGTCTGACCACCCTCCCTCCATGGAGCATCTTTCAAAAAGCCCTTGGCGCCTCTTGTCAAGCGCGAGCGGCTCCTGCCTGCTGACCCCGGGAAGGCTCGACCCCAACACCAGCCCCCATCGACGAAACGCAGCAGTGGGAGTCGGGCTGCTGTTTTTAACGTTTGTCTAGTTTCCCTTCTGGGCTATTGGATCCTGGATTATCACTCTAAGGGGGGGAAGCCGCATCGACCCATTTTGCAGATAAGGAAAGTGAGGCTGAGGTCACACAGCCAGTAGGTTTTCTTTAATATTTGGCGTGTTAAGACCTCTCCTTCGGAACTCCTTGAAGAATTATCCATTGTGTGCCCCAAAGAGGTCCCCCCCAGTCCAAGCCTGGGGTTCCTTCTCCCTCCCTCTCCAGAGACCTCCCCAGCCACCCAGGAGCTCCAGAGAAGGAAGAGCGTCACCTGTGAAACTCATAGTGCCCACGGCCCACATGCTTGATCCTGAAGTCCCCGAAGAAGTCAGGCAGTTTGGTCTCACGCAGCTTCTTCTGCAAGGTCACCAGCCCCTCTCTGGCCGCTGTGGGCAGGAAAAAAAAAAAAAAAGAAGAAGTGGCTTGGTCTGCCTGCTTCCCTCCCCTGCTCTAAACTCTTCAGTGGCTCCCTCTTGCCCTGAGGAGAAACATGAACTTCTTAGTACTAGTCACAGTTCCGGGTTATGAAGTCCCCCTGTGCCAAGTAACAGAGAAACCCTTGGGGCGTCCCTACATTCCATATGTTGGGGTGTATAAATACAGGATAACTCCAAGGCTTTGTTTAGCATCTTTTAAAACCATAGTCTTACTTTTACCTGTTCTTTAAAATCATGAAATAATATTCGTAAAATACCTGAATAAGCCTCATCTTTAAGGTATTGCTAAGTATAAAACAGGCCCAGCAACCACCACCCAGTGCCGCATGGAGCCCTGCCCCCAGTCTCTACAGGTAACTGCCATCTGACAAATCTTGGTCCCCATCTGCTGGTGGGGAACCCAGCTAATATAAGTAATGTGCCCAAGTCACAGAGCTGGTAGGTGGCCAGGCCAGAATCCCAGCCAGAGCTGCCTGACCTCGGGGAAGGGCCTCCCCCAACCCCCGACCTGAGGGGCAGAGCAGTCTGGGCCCTGGGCAGGCTGATGTTGGGAGCACTGGCTCCGGCCACCAGGCAGCTTCTTACCATACTCCAGGCCTTTGTCAGTGATCCTGGCCACCAGGCCCGGGTTGGTGCCCAGAGCCCCTGGGGCAGGTGTGAGCAGGATCCCCAGCAGCACGGCCAGCAGGGCCCTGGCCAAGGCCGCCATCCTGGATTCTCAGCAGAGTCAGCTGGGACTGTCACAGGTGGCCTGGGCCTGGCTCTCTTAAGTAGCCAAGGCCAGGGGCGGTTCCGGAGGGAGGGCGGGCTTGTGCAAGCGGGAAAGGGAGGCACAGGGACTGGAACCTGTTGCGACACTGTGGGAGCATTGTGGTCACGGTCACGCTTAGACGCCTGCTATTGCTGCTTGGGTTGAAGCAGGCAGGGGCTGGTCCCAAGTGGTGACCCTGCCTGGCCTCCCCACACAGGACCCCACGTCATCAGAGGTCCTGACTCCCCCCGGCCCCTCTCCTAAGAGGTCCGCTGGGAAAGCTGGGAGGTACCGGCCCGGAGACCAAGGCTCAGAGGGCCTCTCTGCTCACTCAGAATCGCTGGGAGCTTCCTGTCTGGGCACAGGCTTTTGGAGCTCACGGTGTGCTACTTGCCGGAATGCAACTTGGCGAATCTTTAACCACGAATCCCCAGCCCACAAAAATCACCACCAACAAAAAACCTCTTTAAACAGCCGTGTGCCCTCTGACCCAGCAATCCCGCCTTTGAACTCGTCCCTCAGTACATATGAAGTCAGGTGCTAACAGGTCACTGCACTGGGTGCCTAGTGTTGGGACAATAGGCAGGGGGAGTGAGACCCAACCTGAGGTGTCCAGGAAAGGGCCTTGGTGGTGTGAATTATGAGCCAGCCATTTAAATGCAGAAATACATGCATCTCTTGATAAGGAAAGAAGTTCCTGAGCCATCAGTTTCCAATGGCACCAGATAGTAAGGGTCTGTGTCTTTGATCAAAATCAGTCTGGGAGGAGCTAGGAGGGGTTGGGTGGGTAAGATCATGGATATTTAAAAACTCTTCTTGCTGAGCATATATTGCATTTGCAGTGAGTAAAGATATTGAGATTTTATTTTGGGAAACAAAATGTGTACTGGGGATTATATCTGATTTTTGGAGTTTTGCCCTAGCATTCTCTATATTTGTGAGTTTTGTTCTGCCTCTGCCACCAGGAAGTCTTCCATGACTACCCCCATGTGTCCTTGGGTTAGAGAAAGGTCCCAGAATCCTTTACACTTTTTCCAGCAGAGTGTTAACCCCTTTCTGCCTTTTAGTAATTGAGGTCACTTAGAAGTATGCTCACAGGGGCTGGGGTTGTAGCTCAGTGGTAAATCACTTGCCTTGCATGCATGAGGCACTGGATTTGAATCTCAGGACTATATAACAATGAATAAATAAAGATATTGTGTCCATCTACAACATATATATATATATATATAAAATACACACACACACACCCACAAATTCTCGGACACTCATTTCATCCAAAGGGGAGGTGTCTGTCCTCTTCCTGTGATTGGGAGGCCTTTGTGTCTGTCTGAGACTGAATGTGGAGTCACAGAGTGGCTTCCCAGTGGCTCACAGAAGGCCGTGGGGTCAGGATCAGAACCTTCCCTGTTCTGCACAAGGAACTACCTGGGCCTCTTGCTCCTCTGTCTCTGGGGCTGAGGTTTGTGGGGGCCTTTGTTCCCTGACCCCCATCCCACCAGCCTGGTTGCTCCTGGACTGCGCCTTCTGCACCCCCTCAGCAGGAGCCAGAAGGACATGGATGCTCATTGAGCACCTACTATGTGCAGGTTAAGCCTCACACACCTCTCATCTCTCCTGCAGCCTGCTAAGTAGGGATTCCAGTCTCATTTTCAGATGAAGAAAGGGAGGCTCTGAGGGTGAAGTCCTGCAGGCTACTGTCATCAGCAGGGACCTGAGCCCAGGGCTGCAGGATGCCACTCCAAGATGGTGGTTAGGGAGGGCCTCTCTGGGTGGGGCCCAAGCAGAGTGAGTCCCTGAGGATGAGGAGGAGCTGGCCTTGGAGGAGCTGTTCCTGACCCAGCAAGGACAGAGGCCTGGGAGCAGGAAAGGGCTCAGGTGTGCCTTGGGGCCCCTGCTCCCTGGACCTCAGCCCTATGGGAGGAAGCCACCCTGCCCAGCCCTGTCCCACGACACTGTGTGGCTGCAGAGGGCTTCCTCCTTGGGGCTCAGCTGTCCCATGTCAAATGTCAGGAGAGAGCAGGTGGCTCCGTGGGCCCCTCTAGCCTCGAGAGTATGAGAGAGGACCCCTGGAGAGTAGGGACTTTGTGGGAATGTCATTGTCCTTCCTGGCAGTTTGAGGATGTCCCTAGATGCAGGCCACTTACAGGGCTGGGAATTTCCCACAGCAGTGACCTTTGGACCTTAGCGCTGCCCCACCATGTCCCCTGAGGCCCAGGCCAGGCCTCCACCCCCGCAGGGCCTGACCGTGGCTGGTGACCCAGGACTCAGCAGAGGCCCCAGGGAGCAGCATGACCCCAGTGCTGGCCAAAGCCCGGGTCCTTTCCCTTACCAGGCTGTCCATCCATGTCTGCAAAAGGGACAGCTGTCATGCCAGGCACCATGGCATGCGCCCGTAATCCCAGGGACTAGGAGGCTGAGGCAGGAAGATCTCACACTCAAGGCCAGTCTTAGCCACTTAGTGAGACCCCATCTCAAAACTGAACGACAAAAAGGGCTGGGGATGTACCTCAGTGGTCAAGTTCAATCCCCAGCACCAAATAAATGAAATAAATAAATCAACAGGATGAAATTGACCGAATTATAGTTACATTGTGTGGATGCACAAACATGGAACATCAAATCTCATTGTCATAGATGGTTACATGCTAATAAAAAGGAAAATGAAAAGTGAAACACTAAAAAAAAAAATTAAAATAAATAAATAAGAATGGCCGGTGGCATCAATAGAAACGCCTCCTGTGGCCAGGAGGAAGGGTGCTTTTTTGCTAAGGATGGTGGTCAGTTTCTTCTGACTACAAAAGTGTTGGGTGAAAATCTGGAATTTGGAACCAGCAGTGCCCGGAATGCCGAGCAGCACACAGTAGGTGATTGTTGAGGGAACGAATGAACTTGATGTCTAACTTGGTGGACTCTGGTGCCCATGGCCTAGTTTGCAATTCTGACTCCCCTCGTGGGTGTCCTTGGGCCCTGTATGACTCAGTTTCCTCATCCATAGTTGCAGCATGACAAGAGGTCAGAGGTCAGGGCACCTTCTCTGATCTCTCCTCTTGGATGAGTCCTGGAAAGAGCTGTGCAGCTGTGTGTCCGCCCCACCCATACCCCTGGCCCATGGCACCTGCCTTCACTGGGTGCCTGCTGATCCCTGGCTGCTGTGAGCCTGGGTGCTTGTCCTGCTAGGTTTCTTTACTGTGCATGTCCCCAGCTCTGCAATCAGCCCTTCATGCAAACCCCAGCCAGTCTTGGAGCTGGGTTTGGGTCCTGCCTGGACTCTGATTAACAGGCTTAGGGATCTTTAGCAGCAGGTGTCTTCCTCTCGGGGACAGCTTGGAATACTTTTCCAAAGTCCCACGGGGACAGTAGACTGCTGAAGACAGGATTCAGAACACACAGCTCTCTGTGTTCTGCCAGGGTCCTGGGGCCACTGAGGCAGCTTCATGGAGAGGGTGGCGCTGGCTGGAGCTGGAAGGTCACATGGAGGTTTTGCTGAGGTGGGAGGGAAGGGCAGGTCAGGGAGGGCGAGTCAATGTCAAGGCCTGGGAACAAGCAGGCCCGGGTCCCTCTCAGGGCTCTGCTCCTGCCAGGCCGTGAGACCTGGGAACAACTCAGCTCCTCCTGGTCCCCCCAGTGCAAATGAGGGCCGGGACTAGAACTGTGACTGGGGAAGTATGATGTGGCAGCAAATCCCCCAGAGATCTTATTTAAATGCAAATTCGGACTCACAGGGTTCCTGCATTTCTAGTGTGCCTGATGCTGCTTCTAGAACTGGGGATGACAGGGCAGCAGGTTCCCTCCTAGCCCAGCGATTCTGTAACCCTGCTTCAAGTTCAATGCAGTTTTCTAAGATGGGGCCCACATTCCTGAGAACATGAGCTCTTGCTGGAAGATGATAATCCTAGGAAGACCCGTGGCATGGATCGCTGCATGTTGCTTCGGGGTTAGGGGTTTGACTCTGCAGAACTACACTCGCACCCAAGCTCACATGCAGGCACTGCTCGGGACCTTGAGGCATGTAGATTTGCAAAATATAAATAGTAACGCCAGTGGTAATCCGGCAAGGCTTGCAAGTTGTGGACATCTACCTGAGATGCTAGGAGACCCCACGAGCAGGGCTGGCCACCCAGATCCACAGCCCCTCATGCCAGAAAGAAGTTAAGGAACCTGAGGCTCCTTCCCTCCTCCTTCCGCTCTTTGTCCCTGAAATTGGCAGCATCTGAAATCACAGCACTAGTTTCATTTTACTGAATTTTGATGGCTTTGGGGCCCCGAAGGAGCTTCTGTTAAAATGGAAATTTCTCAGCAAGAAGAAATTGTTACTGAACTGTGAGGAAGAGCAGTCCTATAACCAGTGGGGCCCTGATTCCCGACCCAGGCTGGTCCAGGCAGATAGCGCTGGGCATATCTGGGTCCCTGACAGAGGCTTTGGGTCACATCGATGTGGAATCAACTCCTAGGTCACTGTTTTGTTTATATTTACAGCACTAGGCATTGAACCCGGGGGTGCTTTCCCACTGAGCTGAATCCCCCTCCCTTTTTATTTTTTATAAATAAATAACAGGCTCTCCCTACGTTGTCCAGATTGGCCTGGATCTTTCAATCCTCTTGCCTCAGCTTTCTGAGCCGCTGGGATTACAGGCGAGTGTCACTGTGCCTGGCTAACACCTAGGTCACTTTAAAAATTCATATTTATGTGGCAGGCTTGGGAATACAGTTGTGACAAGCCAGATATCATCCTTAGAGTAAGGTGAGAAGAATGGGGCTTATGAATATTTAGAGCTAACTCAGATCATCCCTGTCAACTCCTGTCCCACAGATTTCCCATGCATTTGATTTCTCATAACAGTAGGTACTATTCTTCTGCTTGCTCTACAGCTGAGAAAATTGAAGACCAGAGAATCAAATGAACTGCCCAAGGTTACACAGCATGAAATAGCAGAGCTGGGGTTTGCAAGTGAGGATTCTGGGAACACAGCTCACACTCTTCATGACTGAGTTGCGAGCTTGTCATCTGAACCAGTGATTCCTCCTGTGACCTCATGCCAAAGAGGAGGGCAAGAGTTTATTTTATTTTTATTTTGAGGTGGGGTCTTGCTATATTGCTTGAATTCCTGGGCTCATGATCCTTCCTCAGCCTTAGCATGTTGGTACATGCTAACTGGGACGATAGCATGTACCAACAACCACCCCCCCCCAAAAAAAAAAAAATCTGAGACTGAGATTTTCTCTTTCCTTTGCAGAGGAAGAAAGTAGCTCACGTAGGTCATGCAGCCTGTGGGGGCTGATGTTTGAAGCCAGGTTCAAGTGACTCCATCACTAGAATTTGGAACACTGAACTGAGCTACTGGGCAGGCCATGTGACCTCTCTATGGACTCTTCTGGAGAATGACAGCCACCCTGACTACCCTTGGAGATTGTCATGAGGATTAAATGGGATAATTAACCCGAAGAGATGGAAGCAGGACAGGGCTGATCACCGCCACTAATGGAGTCCAGCAACATGGCAAACCTGGGGTCAGTGTCCTTGTGAGCTCTCCCCTTCCCTCCCACTAGAGGGCACCTCCCCTCACATTTGATAAGTCAGCACTTCCAAAAGGAACCGCAAGAGGGCGATGCTTGCTCATCAGGAAGCTGCTGTGACCATGAGCTTCCAGGCAATCCCGGGTGGACACTTTTAGAAGCATTTTAAAAATTTTTTTGCAACTTTATTGACATACATTTTAGATGCCATAACATTCACTCATTTAAAGTGTCCAGGGGCTTTTTGTGTGTTCACAGAGTTGCAAAACCAACCCCACCATCTAACTTTAGAACCCCGTCAACGCCCCCAAAGAAACCCGATGCCCATTAGCAGGCACGTGGAGCAGGCAGTGATGGGCTGCTCTAATCGTGGGTTTGGAGGCCGCTTGGCAGATCCCCTGGGGCACATGGGGGTACATGCCACAATCCAAACCTGCAGTGACCATTATTTCCTGCCACAGGAGAGAGGTTCCCGCGGGAGAGCATGTTCCACTCCCCAGTCTTCGGGTCCAAGATCTAATTGCATTTGTTGTATAGAGAGTGGGGCAAGAGCTGCCCACGTGTTCCGGAGAGCAGAGGGGAGGTGCAGGAGAGCTCCAACTACCTCCAAGAGATTCACAGGAGCAGGTTGGGGTGGGGGAGGCAGCAGGGTCCTGTCTCTGTACCTTGCAGCTATTCTTTCCACAGCAGCCAGAGGGGGCTTTCAAAAAATGGGAATCGGATTGTCTCATTCTTGTGCTCAAAGATCTGATGCCTTCCCCTATCTTTGGGGACAAAACTCAGAGTCATCATGGCCTCCCAGACTCATCATGGCCTCCCAGACTCATCCCAAGTCGTGCTTCCCTTTGCTCTCTTCCAGCTTCGCTGGCTGCTCTCCTAGTCCTGTGCAGGGCCTACACCAGCCTTTGGCAAATAGAAACAGGGGGACCCTCTTGGCGGACAAAGGAGAGGGAATTTTGCTTCCCCGAGACTGGTGCCTTTTTATAGTGTATAACCTATGCAACTGAACATAGAAGTCCTGCCTTAAACACACCAAACCCCTGAAGAAATAGGATTTTGACATCCATGAGAAGTGAAGAGAGTATGGGCTCTGATGGCAAAGGGATAAGAATCCCAGCTTTGCCACTGGCCAGTTGTTGATGTGGGGAGAATGATTCAATTTAAGAGGATGGAGCAAGTCCCCCCTGGGAAGATGTGCTGGCTCCCATGAGTGTTTGGTCAATAGTCCTCCTTCCCGCGTGGCCCTAGAGCCTCAACTCCATTCAGCAAAAACGGACGATAACTGACCTATGTGTGCTAACATACCTTTCATCTGCTTTTCTTCGGTACAAAGGCACCTCTCCATCCTCCCCACCGCCAGCCCGGCTGAAGTCCGAATAACAGATCAGGTTCCTAATTAGCACCAGCTCCTTTCCATTCGTATCCTTCCAAAGCTTCCAGATGGCCCAAAAGTACCATTTTGGTAACTCAATTTGGTGGTGTCTTCCTCCACGACCCCACCTGCTTCAACCCATTAGGTGTGTTCTTGCAGGTTCTAGTTTCAGATCAAACATTCCCAGCTCAGAGAGGCCTCCCAGGACTGCTGGACTGGCAGGAAGTCCATCTAATGGCTGGGATGATCTCACTGGTGTCCCATGGCAGGAAATGCCACCCCCACACACACCAGGACATCCACCACAGGCCCAAGGCAGTCTGGGCTGGTGATCTGGCTTCCATGTCAGGTCGGGAGAGTTGTGGGGAAATGCACCCAAGGATGGCCTGTCTTCCCAGGCCCAGTGTTCCATAGTGGGCACCATGACAGGGCAGAAGGGCTTGGACCAAGGGAGCCATCACTTTGGGCTGGAGCCCAAAGGCACTGCGGGAAGCCGGGCTGTGCAGGACAGCTGTTCAACAGCGACACTGTGTGGTGATGACAGGAACCAGCACCCCAGCGTTGGCGACACAGGAATAAACTGTGCAAGATCATTATTAAACAGCGACACCTTATGGCAATAGCAGGAACAACAGCCCAATGGGCTGACCCTGGAAAGCGCCCTCCCTTTGGACTAAGAACCCCAAGAACACTTGGGGTGCAGGGGACTTTCTGCTCATGTAAACATGGCGGGGGACTCAAGATATTAGTCGTGGAAATGAAGAGGCAATCGTATCTGAGCTGTACATTGGCGTTACAGGCCATGCTGTTATAGACAGTGAGCGAATGAATGAACATTAAAAAAAAAACCAAAAAACAAACAAAAAAAACATAGTACCAACACACAAAATCACAGAAAATAAATAAAGGTGTTTGTTTTGCCTTTTTTTTTTTTTTTGGAAGGGGGAAACCCAAAGAGAAATATTACAGTTACAATCAAAACGCGATTCCTGGAGGATACATTGTGAAGACGACGTTGACAGGTGCCCAGAAACCTTGAAATACGCAGCACACTCTTTTCCAATGATCAGGCTCCCCATGTTTAAATCATTTCTGGATCTGAGTTCAGAGAAATTTGCAAGGGGCTCTCAATCAAGATCTAGCTAGGATTCCCTGGAGAAAGGTGGCCCGGGCCATGGCCCCTACCCCGCTGTACCCCCGATGACCTCACACAAGGTTAACGTCGGCTCCGAACTGCAGGAAATTCTGGGGAGAGACAGAGTGTTGTCAGCAGCTGGAAGCAGGTTTGGGGGCGGCTGCGTTTTTAAGAGGGAGGCTTTGGAAGCCTGCCTGTCGGGCTGGAGAGAGCCACGCGGGGCCTGTCTGCTGCCAGAACCACAGAAGCCAGCAGGGGCACTGGGGTCTGGTGCTGGGTCTCGCATCAGCAGCTGGCAGCCTGGGGATGCGACGGCCGCCTCCCCGGCAGCTGTTTCCTTCTCTGGCAGAAGACCCCCAGGCTGTTTGGGAGCCTTCATTTGTCATCCCTGCCTCATGGCAGCTCCAGGGAGTCCCTGTTCCAATCAAGGCTGCAAAACCACTTCTCTCTGCTCCTTCATGCCCTTCACTCAGAACTTTCAGAAGTGAAGAAATTAAATTGCACCAAGGGTTTTTTTTTTTTTTTTTTTTTTAAAAAACAACAACAACGATGAACTTGGTAAAACGTGGGGATCGCAGAGGAACCCCTCCTCCACTCTCTGGGTTAGTCTCCCCCAGTCCCCCAGGCCCAGCAGCTCCTTGCTCTAAAGAATTGGGGGTTGACTGACTGGACATGGAGGGTGGGTGGGGTTATGGGGATTGAGGAGGTGGGTGATGTGGGGGCTTCCCGGAAGGGCCACATGTTGTCAGGACCGTGACACTGGGTGACAGCTTTGTTGTGGAGATAACAGCTCTGTAGGGGTGTGTTGTGGAAGGGGCCTGAGGGTGGTGGGTGGGGCAGATGGCAAGTGCCAGAGGCAGGAGTTGGGGGAAACTAAGGAGGCTGGGGAGTGGCCGGGCGCTGGGTGGTCCAGAGGTGGCAGGTGAGGTGAGGAACTCTGAGTGACCAGGGAAAGCCAACGGTAGGGAGATCTCCAGCACGCAGGGGAGGGGGCTGGGAACAGGAGACTCCCAGAGGGGGAGAGAGCTGGGGAGCCAGGAGCAGAGGGGTCCAGAGACCAGCACCCGGGACGGGTGGAGGGCAGGCTGGGCAGGAGCCAGCAGGGGCCTCCTCGGCTGCCCCTCAATCGGCCAGGCGCTGACCCCACTTCCCACCCCACCATGCCTACCCCCATGCCAGGGTTGTGAGGGCTTGGCATGGCACCAAGGATGCTTCATGCCAACAATAAGCTGTTGCTACGGGACAGGTGACCTCGGGACACTTGGGGGACTTACCTGGTGGGACTGAAGCAGCAGGTTGTAGAGCTGGACCCGGGCAGGCATGGGGAGGGGGAAGGCTGTCTTCAGCTTCTCTGTGACAGATGGTGAGGGCCAGGGGAGGAAAGAGGAGGCCGGGGTGCCGGCTCGAGGGAGGGGCTGGCATGGGCGTGTCCCCACCATCTTGTCCTCCATTGGCCTCAAGGCACCTCCTAGGACCCGGGTGGGTGTCCACCTCGGTCCTCCCGGGAGTGCAGGGCCACTGGTGTGCGCCAGGGGGCAGTAGCTCGCA
Source organism: Callospermophilus lateralis (assembly GCF_048772815.1). Lineage (NCBI taxonomy): Eukaryota > Metazoa > Chordata > Mammalia > Rodentia > Sciuridae > Callospermophilus > Callospermophilus lateralis. The sequence goes on along the minus strand of NC_135307.1, from coordinate 179,119,701 downwards.
GTGGTGTGGGCAGGGCGGGGACCTGGGATTAGGGGTGTCTGTGCGCATGTGCGCGCAGCCTCACTGCTAAGCTGGGAGCTGGAGGTGGGCGGTGGCCGGGAAGGCTCTCCCTGTACCTCCGCTCTGGAGAATTCTGAATCCCAGTCCGTCCCCCAGGTCACTATGCAGCTACGTGTGTCAAGGTAGGAGGCCAGATCTTACTCCATGTGATATTTGGTCGGCCTGGTTTATAGTTTGCGAATACCCAGGTCACATGTGAGTGGCCCTCCACTGGTCCCGTTGCCCCTGGCTCTCAAAGGCGAGGGGCAGGTCTCCTGGAGTTCTTACAGCTTGGTGGGTGTGACCTTTCAGCAGAGGTTAGCAGGAGACTCCAGCCTTTCTCCCAGAGTTGGAGAAAGATGGCAGCCTCTGGCTCCCGAGCTGGGATCAGACCCAAGTTCCACCTCTCGCCTGCTCTGTGACCTGACCTAGGCCACTCCACCATTCTGCTCTTTCACTTCCTCCTGTGAAACCTAGAGATGCTCACGATCCCCATCTCACCAGGACGTTGGAAGGACCGACTGAAGTACCAGCCCACATACAGGAACTTTGGGGTTCCACCCCTTTCTAGGTCAGATGCCATTTGAAGTTCATGTGGCCTCAGAGCTGAACCAGGCAGGAGGTGTCCCTTAGACCATCAACCCCACTCTCTTTCCAAAGCTTCTTACCGTTGACCCTGGGCAGCAGCACAGTGTGTACTACATAGTCCATGACAGTCTGCAGCAACTCCACCTGGACACCAGGAGAAAGGCCCATGTGGTCAGGGCAGCAGCCCCCCAGCCCCCTGAACCCCACCCAGGAGCCTCAGCAGCTCCCAACAAGGAAAGCAGCAGCCTGACAGAAGCCACATGATCTCTTCTGTTCTCAGCTTTCGGGTGCAAGAACCTGTTCTAAATTGTAAGATGCATCACCTTCAGCCCCACAGAGATGATGACGAAGGACACCAGCAAACCTTTGCTTTAAAAAGAGTCACTGCAGGCTAGAGGACAAATGGAATCACCCTTTTTAAGGGCTATTTGGTCCAGTTCATCAAAAGCCTTAAAAACCTGTGGGCCTTTGCAGCCAGCAAAGGTGCCTCCAAGGTGTTCATCCCAGGCACATGATCTAGCAAAGATGCTAACCAAAGTGAAAAAAGTAACTCCAACCATAAACTGAGAGCAATCTACATGTCCAACAATAGGGGAGTCACTTGAGAGAAATGAATGGTACATTGATGCAAGAAATCGTTAAAGTAACACGATAATCAACATAGAGATATGCTCACTCTATGTTTAAGTGGGGAAAAGGCTGTTACAGAAATCACAAGATGCCTTTAAAAACTTTTTTCTTTTTGGACCTGGGGATTGAATCCAGGGCCTCACACGTTAGGCAAGTGCTCTGTCACTACTGAGCTATATACTCAGCCCACATAATGCCATTTTTTCCCTCTGGGGTACTGGGGATTGAACCCAGGGGTGCTTAACCACTGAGACACATCTCCAGGCCTTTTTGATTTTTGATTCAGGTTCTTACTAAGTTGGTGAGGCTAGTCTTGAACTTGTGATCCTCCTGAGTAGCTGGGATTACAGGCATGTGTCATTAGGCCCTGCCACATCATTTCATTTTTTTAATTAAATAGGCAGAGCAACAGGTCAGGGAGGATATATTCCAAATTATGAACTAAGTGGGGGAAATATGAATGACTTTTATTTTCCATGTTTGGTAAACTTGCAGGTTCTGAATGCTCTATAGTGGGGAGATATATATATATATATATATATATATATATATATATATATATATATATATATATATTATTTTTTTTTTTTTGCTTTGGCAGTAATAAAAAAATTCAAAACCAATATGAAGCCATCAAGATGACTGACCACAGAGGTGACATTTACAACTTATAAATGTGTATGTTTTTGTTTTTGCAACAATTGAGTTTCCTTTCCCGGGCTGTAATTCCCTGGGCTCACAAACGTGGTGTCCTCCTTCATCTGAGTTCTGGGAAATTCACATTTTGATTTTCTGCAGAAGCAGAAGCCAATTCCTGATTCGGTCACGCGCCCCAGGAGGCGTGGGCCCTGCACTCCATGGAAACACTCTGGGGTTCCTCTCAGGCTGGATGTGACCTCTCAGGATGGAAATGGCCGGCGGGATTTTGATCAGATTTGGAGAGGGGGTTGCCAAGGTCTGACTCCTGGGCTAGGTGGCTTTCAAGGCTTTGTGATGGGGACCTCAGGGGGCATCTCAGGGACCTAACGAGATGCTCACCAAAGCAATGAAGGGTTCAACCAGAGCCCTGCAGGGAATACAGGCCTCGTGGCAAGACCCTGGACAAAATCCACCCCAGGGCTTCACGTGTGACACAGGTGGCATTTGAGTGCCTTCTTAATATGGGTAGCTGGTTCCCAGTGCCCCAGTGAGGGCCTCTGGGCGGCTCTACTTGTTGGTGACCAGTGTTTCCCAGGAAGTAACCATCCAGTTGGGCTGAGGAGATACTGTCCCCACCACCTGCCCCTTCTTGCCTCGGCATGTGACTCTGCTACCCACCGCTGCTGAGCCAGGAGTCTAGATACACCTCCGCGTCCTGATCACACCTCTCACACTTGCTCTCCTCCTCACTGTCCCCCCCACCCCTGTTCTGGTTTTCATGGCTTTGATCGCGATGGAAGCAAACTTCTTTCCCTGCTGCCCATCTCCTCACTACTGCATAAGGCTCAGCACATCACCATAACTAGGAAGGCACCTGGCACGTAGTAGGTGCCCAATAAAGTAATCAATCTGTCCAACAAATGTTTGTGGAGCAGTTTTTTTGGGGGGCGGGTACCGACTGTGTGTATTTAGCCCCATTTAAGCCTCAACACACTCACTCAGGCCAGGAAAGTCTGGGGCTGAGGAAAGGCCTGGGACTTGCCCTCGGCCTCCCAGTTTGGAAGCTGGAGCAGGGACTCCATTTCAACCACCCTCCGCCAAGTTTCCACACCATTAATTCATCTGCATTATATGCAAATGAACCAGTGGCCTCATCAGTGAGGCCAGGAAGGGGCCTGTGAGCCGCCCCCGCCAGGACAGGGGAGTGGCCCAGGCCTCAGACTCACCTGGAAGGGGCCGATGTTGGAGCGCTTCAATTTCAGGATCAGCCTGTGAGAAGGGAGGGGACAGTGAGGCCACCAGTAGCCGGTAGTGGGTGCCCAGGTGGGGGAAGGCTGAGGGCTGAGGCCACCTGGCTTTCTACCTAGTGTCCCCCACCATCTTCCCGTGCAGCCACTGTGCCCTCCTTTGGGAGAGGCACACGTTCCCTGCAGAGCGGGGGAAGCTGACCCCACTTGGCCCCTGGGTGCGCTGGCCTCTGGGTGTGCTGGCCACAGGGCGTGGTCCCCTGCTGCAGTCACAGCTTCGAGGATGGGCCTGGGACCCCTGGTGGCCCAGCAAGGCTTGGTCCCAGGACCGCTAGAAAAACTGGGCATTAGCTGCTCTTTTCTACAGCCAGACAGGAAGCTGCACTTGGTGACAGCCTGCAGGACGTGAAGCCAGCACAGGGGACAGCAGAGTCAAGCACAGAATTTGAACACCTGCGTCCCCTCTGGCCTGAAAGTCTAGGACTTTCTGGTCCCCTGCCCTTGACAGCCTGCACAGCATTTTTTACTGGGATCACAGAGAAAAAGGGAGATCCAGAGATCCTTATGGAACCTACTATGTTGAATGCTGTTCCCCACTGAATTCCTGTCCCATTCCAAAAGGCAAAGGCCACCCTGCCATCTTACAGATCAGAAAATTGACACTCAGAGAGGCCAAGCAACCTGCCCAAGGCCACACAGCTAACAATTAGCAAAGCAGGATTTCCAAAAAGTCTCTTGGGGGCCAAAGTCCTGTTGTGTCTAACACCCTTCAAAGTTTAAAAACTTGCTGGCCTCAGTGACACACTCCCGTGATCCCAGTGACTTGGGAGGCTGAAGCAGGAAGATTAAAAGTTTGAGGCTAGACTTAGCAACTTAGCAAGATCCTGTCTCAAAATAAAAATAGAAAGGGCTGGGGATGTAGCTCATGGTCTAGAGGCCCCGGGTTCAAACCCCAGGACGAAATAAAAAAGTGTCGAAAATTTTGCTTGTGTTCCCTGTGGCTGGGCAGCAGGGATCCACACTCCAGGGATTCTCCCACAGACCCTACCCCGCCCATTTCCCAGAGTCTCCGCTCCACCCAGCTGTGGCCTCTCTGGCTGCTCAGCTAGAGAGGCCTGTGGTGTTTCGAGGCAAATTAAATCCACATGTTTCCAAAGCAGTAACACTTGTCAAATGATACCAGGAGAAATGAACAGCATGTAGACCTCAGGGGCTGAGTCAAGGTTAAGAAGGACAGCTTTGCGCTGGAGAGGAGGCGGGGACAGACAGGCGGGAATGTGGGTCAAGGCTCATTCCCAACAGAAGGGTGAGGAGGCAGACGTTGCGCCAGGGACCCACTATCAGGTGGGCACATGGCCCCATCTCTCCCACCTTCCTCTCTCCCTCCCTCCATGTCAGTCTGTGGCTCCTCTTAATGTGCTTCTCCATCTGTCTCTCTTTCTCTCCAGGCCTTTCCTTCCTTCCTTTCTTCCTTCCTTCCTTCCTTCCTTCCTTCCTTCCTTCCTTCCTTCCTTCCTTCCTTCCTCCTTTGTGTCTCTCTGTCCCTCTCTCTGAATGTCTCCCTCTTTCTCTGGTTTGCTTTCTCCATATCTTTTTATGTGTCTTTCTTAGGCCCTTCTGTTAATTGAGCACCTATTATATCCTATGAAGTGCTCCAGGCACTTCCCCCCATATTAATAGCTCCTCCCGGTGATAGTGTTGGCCAGGAATACTTAGCAGGCCCATGGTACAGCCAGGAAGAGGAAGTGGGGAGAGTTTGGTGCTTGCCCATCAAATGCCAGCAGCCTCCCGTCAGAGCTCTGCCCACAACCTCCAGGGCTAGGATTCACACCCAGTCATGTGACTATCACGTGGCTCCCATGTGGGTCTGGATTGTCACCTAGCCAGCAGGGGCTGGGTGTTGAAATCCCAGGGACAGGGCAAGAAGATGAAGTGGGATTTCCCAGTGCCAAGAAAGGCCAGGGACAGGGGGCGCTGGGCACTGTTGTGGTTCACTGTGGCATGGGCCTCAGAGGGCACCGCCCCTCCATGTGCCAGCCTGGGATGGACAGGTGTCCTAAGATGCAAGACTTCAGTGCTAGAACTGGGACATTTCCTTGGCAAACTCAAGCGGTTGGTCATCCTACGACATGTGACATCTCTGAGCACGTCACTGTCTGCAAACGGGCAGATTGTGCCCATTGCCCACGTGAGGGGGGAACAGAGGCAAGGACATGTGCTTGGTACCTGGTAAGGTCACTGGTCTCCATGGACCCCAGGAAGGGATGGGCAGCCTGGCCCTCCTGTCCCCACTCACCTGTCCACCTGCAGCTCTCCAACAAGCCTGTTGGACCTGGCACCGACCTCCAAGGCAGCACTCGCCGTCTGCAAGGCAACAGCCCAGGATGATGAGCCTGAGCCCGGGGCCTGGGGCTCTGCAAGCCCCCAAGATGGGGGAGAGGGTTTGGCTCCTCGAAGGCTCTGCACAGCAGCCTTCGTGGCTAGTCCCCAAGGATCAGGGAGGTCTGCTTGTGCTCCGTGGTGTGGATTACTCCAGGACCATCAGCCAGCATCCATCCTCTCCCCCAGCTCTGGGAGTGGTTCAGAACTCCCCAGCCACTCTGGGAGGGACCATGTGAGACAGACCTGGGGGGGGGAGTCCAGGCCAGCTCTGGGTCTCACAGCGCTCACTCAGGGATTCACAGACTCTGAGCTTGATGACCCCCTGAGAACCCATGTTATCTGCAAAGTGCCTCTAAGTGCACCACCCCCCCACGGATGGGGAGAGAATCTGGACTCATCCTGGAGGCCACACCAGCTATAAAGCAGCCCTTGGGCATTGTAGGAACCCACCCTCCCAAGTTTCAGTGGAGCAAGAAGGTAGCAAGTGAATAAAAGTGCAAACCAGCGAGGGAATGAGATCCTGAACATGGAGGACCAAGCACATCTGCAAATAGAGGGGAAAGCAAGGAACGCACAGTTCGGAGACAGGAATGAACGGAAGATGGATGAGCACACAGACAGATCACAGATGCTACAAAGGCGTGGTCGGTGAAGGTGGCGCCGCCAACGAATAATTACCAGCAATGTAATGAATAATTGAATGAATGAATAACTGAGTAAATAAATGAATGAATGGGAGAAAACAATGCACAGATGCCTAATTAAATGGCCACAGACGTGAGTGAATGAATCGGAGTCAGCAGACCTGATTGAATGACAGCTTGGGTGGTTGCAAAAGTAAAGACCCAGTGGGTGCCGGGTGAATGGACGCAGGTGGGAGCCAGGAGCCAGCGGGGACAGTGGCTCTGGTCTGAGGCTCTGGAGTCACACTACCCAGGCTGGAATCCAGGTGGGATTCATACCCGGTCCCCTGACTCCAAGAACAGAGCTGCCCTCTGCCCTCACCCAAAGCAGCTTACCATGCTGAGCAGGAAGAGGGGCACCAGGGAGGAGTTGGGGAGGATCACAAAGGCCTGGACCTCCAGCTTCGGGGTGAGGGTAAGGCCTGTAGGCTGCGTGTTCAGCTGTGGTGGGGTCGAGACGGAGACCTGGAGCTGCACCTTCATGTTGGGGAACATCTTAGCCACCTGCAGCGCCCAGTAGGGACAATCAACAAAGAAGGTTTACATTTTACACACATGTTCCTAAATTCTATCTCGCCCTTCCATGGCATAAGCACCTCCAGTGTCTTCCCATGTCTCTTAGAATAAATTCAAATAACCATGTGGTCTGGCACCGGCACCTGGCTGACCTCCCTCCACACCCCTCTGTTTTTGTCCTCCATCGCTGGGCACATGGAACTCTCTCCACTCCTCCAATGCAACAAGCACTCTTGCATTCTCTGTTCCCTCTCACTGGATGCTTGTCCATCATTCTTCCCTATTCTGGCTCTTTCCCTTCCTTCAGGTCTCAGTTCAAATGTCACCTCCTCAGAGAGCATTAGCGGCTTCCAGAAGAAAATAGGAGGGTCTTGGAGACCCTCCCTGCTCTCTGCTAGCTTCCTGTTCTTCCCCAGGTGAGCCCAGGCTGAGTAAAACTAATGTAACTGTTGCTGGGCTCAGTGGCACATGCCTGAAATCTCAGCAACTTGGGAGGCTGAGGCAGGAGAATCTCAAGTTCTAGGCCAGCCTCAGCAACTGTCTCAAAAAAAAAAAAAAAAAAAAAAAAAAGGCTGAGGATGTTGCTCAGTAGTAAAGCACCCTGGGTTCAATCCCCAGTACTACTACTACTAATACAACTATAATGCAAAGACCACCTCAAGACAATTCCCCCAGGACCCCTACCAGCCAAACATCCCTCCTAACACCAGTACTTCCCCTCTATATAAATTTCTTGAGATGCTGCCATGTTAGGGTTTGGATCTTGAATGTCCCCCCAAAGCTCTTATGTTGAAAGTGTGATTCCCAAAGGCAGCCAGGTTCAGTTCAGGCATTGATTAGTGAGGGCTCAGACCTCATCAGTGGATTAATCTATTTGGTGGATCAATCCACGGATAACTGAATGGACTGCTGGGGGGTGAGACCTAGTTGGAGGAAGTAGGTCATGGAGGTTGCCCTTGTCTTAGCCCCAGCCCCTTCCTCCTCTCCCTCCCTCTGTCACCCTTCCGCCATGATATTCTGCCTTGGGGCCAGCTCACGGTGGACTGAAACCCAAAACCATGAGCCAATACAAATATCAACCTCCTCCAAGTTGTCTCTCAGGTATTTCAGTGACAGTGACAAAAAGCTGACTAGCAGTAGACAGATTGTTACAGTGGAAAATCTTGTCCCCTCTTTCCCTAAACTCAAGTGTTAGAGCGCTGACCCCGGGTGTGGCTGTATTTGGAGACACGGCCTGTAAGGAAGGGAGTTTTGCTAAATGAAGGCACGTGCATGGCCCCGGGCTCACGGAATTAGCGCCCTTATCAGAAGAGACCCCAGAGCTCTCCATCCACCCCAATGCGCGCCCTGAAGAAAGGCCACCCAAGTGCAGCAACCACATCACCAGGCATAAAATCTCCACCTTCTGTCTCGACTGCAGTGAAGCAGAGCTCTGCTCTGAAAGCCACCTGGTGCCGGGTGTTTTGTCCCAGCAGCCTGAGTGGGCTCGTTCAGAGTTCTGCCGTGGCCACCTTCACCCAAGCCGCCTCAGCCCCCTGGGTTGTCACTTGTCACAGCCTGTCTCGTTTCTCATCATCTTGTGAACTTAGATATTTCTCTCTCCCCACAGGGCGAGGAGCTGCCGCGGGCAAGCACATGGTCTGATTTGCTGGGCACAGCTGGGCACGCAGTGAGCATCTGTCCAGGGGCTGAGTCCCCTGTCCCCCCACCCAGCCTCAGCCGTGGGGAGCTGGGTGCCTATCTCTGACCCAGAGGGGCTGCATGAAGCTGCCTCCGCCCTCAGTGGGGGGTTGTCTCTGGGTCTGGAGGGGCCTCAGTCTCTCCAGGAGCCCAGGCTACCTCGGGAGCGGAGGGCAGGAGAGCGAGCCCTTCATACCTGAGGAAGGACGTTTCCAAGGGACTTGGTTGTCAGTAGGAATTTGGATCCATTGGGCATCTGTAGGGAGAGAGGAGAAACGGTCCTTGGGGATTCTGTTACAGGTGGGGTGGGGGGAGAGTGGCTATGCCAAAGCACAAAGCCCAGACCATAGGTGATAATAGCACCTTGACCTACAGCCTCAGCAGCCATCGGCCAGGTTGATGGACGTGGCCAGTGACTGCCAGCTCCCTCACTTCTTGCCCCTGAGAAGCCTCAATCTTTGGCCCAACCGAGGACGTGGGGCACCCCCTTGAGTCAGCTGTCCCATGCCAACCACAGCACAGGGCTTCCCTGTCCTCGCCAAGACCCCGTTCCCACCCACCTTTGAACAAGTATTGGGGTGGACTCTCTGCTGTGAACATTCAGCCTTTGGGGTCCCCACGTGGGTGGTCTCCGTTAGAGTCCACAGTGAGCACGTGGGAGCTCACGTGCCTCTGGCACCCGGAATCTGATGTCTGGGGCAGGAGCAGCATGAGGAGCCCCACTGGGGGGTGGCCGGGTTGGGGTCAGGCTGTCCCTAGACCCTGGAAAGGAGGGTCATTTCCTCACATATAGAGAGGTGACCTGACTGTGAGTTAGACTCAGCCATTGTGACAGAGACAATGAAGAGGAGGAGGGTTGTGCAGAATGAGGCTGAGACTGGGTTAGCCTCTGACCCTCCAGGTGCTCAGCGGTGGCAGCTGCTGGATTCCTTTCTCATCACCTGCCCTGGGCAGGTGCCTCTGAGGCATCATATCTCATTTAACTCTCATGATGCTCTAGGGAGGAGGGTGCTGTTATTGACGACAAAACTTAGCTTCAGAAAGGTTGAGTGACCCCCCTAGAGTCACCCAGATGTAGAGGACTAGAACCAGCAATCTAACTCAGGTCGGTTGAGCAAAGCTGCAAGTCCAGAAGGTGTGGCTCCTGCGAGCGCTCCGCTCAGTCTTACCATGTGGTCCTGGAGGGTGAGCTTCAGGGCTCCAGCCTCTTGGTACACAAGCCCGGCCGTATTGAAGAAGTAGTCGGAGATGCCCAGGTACACCATGCGGTCGTGGTCTTCGGGGAATGCCATTGCTGGCGGGGTGAAGGGAGGTGGGCTGCGGTGTGCCTGGCTGAAAAACTCCCCCTGGAGGTGGAGGGACAGGGTAAGCTTCAGGAATCTTGCAGAAGGTCTAAGTCAGCATCTCCATCCCATGGGAAGATGGGCTGAGGACCCCGCTCAGACCAAGGAAAAGCAATGACCAGAAAACTAACCACAGCAGCAGACTCCTCGTGGGGGCTGATTTCCAGGAGCATGTCAATTGTGGAGGGTGCAGTTCTGCTCATTGTATGGGAGGGGACATGGAGGCACAGGGAGGTGAAGTTACTTGCCCAGGTTCCCAGAGCTCAGGAATCAAACCCAGGCTCTCAGGGTTCAGTGCACACGCTCTTGGATCCACCCCACTGAGCCCCGCAGAGCCCATCAGGAGAACAGAGAGGCTCTGCTGTTTCCTGTTAGGGAACTTGAAAAGAGCTACACCAGTTAGAGTTCTGTGTGCATTTTAAGCTAACCCTGCTCCTTTTTTGTGAGAGGGCTCCTATGTGGCTGGGGACCCGTGTTTATTTCTACAGAGCCATTTGATCACAGGTTACAAAAGTAGATTGTTTATTTAGCTTGAAAAATAATGTTGAGCTTTGAAAAGCAAATTATAGAAGGATCCATAGGGTAGGAGACTAGCTATGTAAAATGTAAAGGTCGATGAAAGTATAAAAACACCGGCCAGAAATAGACGTGCCACTGTCAGCACGCGTCCCCGGGTGAGGGGTGCAGAGGCAGGTGGGCGGGGTTGGCAGGGGGTTGGCCACAGGGGCGTGGGAAGTTATTTCCACAATTAAAAGGAAAAAAAAATCAAATAGGACAAAATGTCACATTTTTCCAATCTGGGTGGTGCATACCTGGACTGTACCATTCTCTGCGCCTTTGAATAGTGCCATCGTTGAAAATGAATGGCCACAATGCCCCTACTATGGGATACCCCCACAGGACTCTTAAACATAATAAGAAGAATGGGCTGTGGTTGTGGTTCAGTGGTAGAGCGCTTGCCTAGCACCTGTGCAGCCCTGGGTTCAATCCTCAGCACCACGAAAAAAAAAAATGAAGAAAATAAAGCTAATTAAAAAAAAAAAAAAGAAAAAGAAGAGAGACCTGTGTTCTGCCAGGAGCCATCTCCCACAGTTACTGTTAGGTGAGAAACGCAAGCAGGGTGGTCCTCAGCAAGACCTAAGTGTGGGTGCCTAGAACCTAGGACCTGGGACCCGGGTGGCGGACGCCCCCACAGGAGCCCAGGAAGTCAACAACCTTTCCCATTCGCTGGGGTCATTACAGGTCGCTTTGACCTTTTACCTCCATCTCATCACTTACCTGTGTGTGTTTTAAGCATGCAGCCTGCGCCAGCAGCTGCACTGATAGGAAGCATTTGAGAATGGGCAGAGACACAGCGGGGGACTGAAAGCCCAGGCAAAACCTGAACGACACCTGCTCACCTCCCTTCACCTGGCTGGACTTCACCTGCCCTTCCCTGCTTTCCTAGAGGTCACCTGCAGGACCTGCCCTAAGTTAGCCTCTGGTGGTCTTCCCCTTCACCCAGCCCATAAATATGCCCACCCCCCCGGTCCTCAGGGAGGCAGATTTGAGACTTGGGCTTGGGTCTTCCGTATCCCCCACACTCAGCCACCTCGTGCATGATTCTCTTGCAAAACTCATCCTTCCAGTGGTGGCATACTGAGTGACAGGCAAAAAGGCCAGTGTGGGTAAGAACTGGTTAGGATTGTGGGAGAAAAAGCAAAGAGTCCAGATGTCGCAGTTGGGGGCCACTGTCCACACACCTTATCCCAGGCTGTCCACTGGAAGACGGAACAGCCTATAAAAGGACATTTCATGGAGCTGGGCATGGTGCACACCTGTCATCCCAGTGGCTCAGGAGGCTGAGGCAGGAGGTTTGCAAATTCAGAGCTAGTCTCAGCAATTTAGTGAGACCCTGTCTCAAAATAAAAAAATAAAAAAGGCTGGGGATGTGGCTCAGTGGTAAAGCACCCCGGGTTCAATCCCCAGGACCAAAAAAAAAAAAAAAAAAAGATGGCGTGGGACGCTGTTCCCTTTGTACATTTCTGTTCTATGCTCTGGAAAGCAGTGTGTATACCATGACTTGTGCAAACACGTATGTGTGTGCATTTCTGTTTCTATACGTGTGGCTTCGTGTTTCTGCGCCTGGGCGTGTGCGTGCATTTTCCCATGCCTTGGTTTACACCTGCAGTGGGGCATCTGCGCTTGTGCATTGGTAGTGCTGGCTCTGGGTTGCAGGTTTGGGTGATCTCCACCCCCTTTCTCTTCACCTCTCCATCCATGCCCTTCCCCTCCTTCCCTTCCTTCTTCCCTTCTGTTTATTTAGCTCCATTTCTCCATCTCTCTGCAGTCTCTCAATTTTCTTTTTTTACATCAAATATGTTTTCGCCAAATGTAAACAAGGGAGCAAATCACCAGTCACTGAGGGACTGACGGAGCTCAATCCGTCCAGAGTGAGTTTCAGGGGGTGAGACCCAGAAAGCTGGGTGGTGGGGACAGCTGCTCTGGGAGCCACAGCTAAGCAGAGACCCGCTGGAGTGGAGGCAGCAGGGGCTAAGGCAGAGGGACAGCTAGGACAGAGACCCTGGGGTGGGAGCGAGAGCTGAGTGTGTCTGGTGGCGCATCAGGGGAAGTAGCCCCAAATGAGACTCCATCCATCCGTCCACCCAACAGATATGACTGAGCTCCTATTATGTGCCAAGCAGGTTCTAGGTGCTGCACACACAGCCCCTTCTCTCTGGTCATAGTGTGCGCATGTGTGCACATGCGTGTGTGTACATGCTGTAGTCAGCTCTGCTGAGAGAAAGCACAGTGTGGGAGAAGGGGGGTGCTATTTGAGCAAAGACAGAAAGGAAGCAGGGGAGACTTGTGTGAATTTCTGAGGTGGGGGAGCACCCCCAGCAGAGGGACCGTCAAGTGCAAAGGCCCTGGGGGATAGACAGAGTGTGTCTGAAACAGCAGGAGGCCTGCGTGCTGGAGCGGGTGACAGGGGAGCATGGAGAGAGAGGGAGGAGGACAGGAAGCGGGGTGAGTCTGTGGGAGACTGCTGTCCAATTACTACGGGGGCTCCAGGGTGGGGACGGAGGTTGAAGTGTGACTGGATGGACTCTTGGGGTCAGCCTCACCTTCAGCTGCCCATCCAGGTTCTCAGCCGTGGTTATCGGAGGTGCCACCAGACGGTAGTCAATCCCAGCCACAGCATCTATTTGGGTGGTCACTAGAGGAGAGAGGATGGACCATGAGCTGGCTCCCAGCTGGGAAGCAGGGGCAGTGTCCCCTAAGCCTGGATCAAGACTGAGATGCCACCTCCACTCCCCTCCTCCAGAGAGGCCTCCCTAACTCCCCTTAAAGGAAGTGAACCCTCACCCCACATTCATAGAACCGTCCCATGCCCTTCTTCCAACAGCCCCAGGATGAGTGACCCAACAAACTAACTAACAAAAGATGCCCTACAGGGTGAGGGGAGAGACATAGGTGAGAATGGACTCTGCGTGACCTTGAACAAGTCCTTGAGCTTCTCTGAGCCACTTTGGGTCATTTGTAACATGGGGGTGGTACCCATCCCTTAGGTGCTGGAGGACCAGGTGAGCAGGTGCCTGCCCCTGGCCCTGTCCATCATAGGTGCAGACCCCAGGAGGGATGTATCAGCAAGGGTACCTGCTGACTGTGGCTTGGGTCTGCAGGGTCTCTCTGTTTCCCAGGTGACATCAATGAGAACTTAAATAAACACCAGACCCTCCTTTTGCCCTTCCTGCCCAACCAGGGGAGAAACTGAGGCTTAGAGTTCGGGGTGTCCTGGAGGACCTGATCCTGAGTCAGGCCAGACCTCGACCTGCTCCTGCTCTGAGCATGCCAGCGTGGGCCTTGGCAGAAGAAAAAGCATCTTGACTGATCACCTGCAGGCTCCGCGGGGAGGCAGCCCTGGTGGCCGCTGGAGCACAGAGGATGAGCTCCAGGCAGGGATTCTGCAACCTAAAGGCTTTGTGACCTTGAACAAGTCTCTGCTCCTGTCTGAACCTCCCTTTCCTGTTTCCTCATGGGAAGTGGAGAGTAGTGCCCAGCTGGGGGTGGGGTGGGGAGGCTGAGTGTCTGTAACTTGTTGAACACTCACCAGAGGAGGTCCCCTGCCTGCCGCTGCTCTTGGCAGCTTGCCACAGGCCTGTCCCCATTTTAAGGCTTTGGAAACCGAGGTCCAGAAAAAGTGACCAGATTTCAGACCAATTACGTAACTGTGGCCTCAGAAAGCTGGGGTATCTACCTGGGAGCAGTGGTGCACACCTGTGATCCCAGGGACTCTGGAGGGTGAGGTAGGAGGCTCAGAACTTTGAGGCCAGCCTAAGTGACTTAGCAAGACTGTCTCAAAGTAAAAAATAGAAAGGGGCAAGGGATGTGGCTCGGTGGTAGAGCACCCCTAGGTTCAATCCTCAGTACTGGGGTGGAGGCAAACTGGGGTATCTGGCCTTTGGCCCCTGCTGGGCTGGGAGAATGGGCTGTTCCATCTCATGTCAAGGACCTGCCAATTGAAATTAGCTCTGTCCCTTCCCATTCAGGACCAGGCCTGTCACACCCACTCTGCCTCCCTCCCCCTCCCCTTTATATTCCTTTCTATCCTCAGTCTCCACCCAACTCTCACCTGGAAAATTCTTGACATAAGCTTGCAGCTTGGTGGACACAGAATTGGCCACAAACTTGCAGATCTAGGGAGAACCAAGGAAGGAACCTATAGTGGGAAATGGTCTTTGGACACAATGGTGCAGAGACATGCTGTCTTGGTCCATTTTCTGGTGCTGTAGCAAAACACCTGAGACTAGGTAATTTATATAGATAGATAGATAGATAGATAGATAGACAGACAGATAGATAGAAGGTTATTTAAATCCCAGTTCTGGAGGCTGTGAAGACCAAGAGTGTGGCACTGGGCTCTGCCTGGCCATTCAAGGAGGACCTTCTTGCTGCATCCTAACATGGTGGGGGGCTTCACATTCCCAGATAGAGCCAGCATTCCAGCTGAGGTCCCGCCACCTCTTCTTACAAAGCCACTATTTTATCATGAGGGCCCGGGTCTCAAGTCCTCATTTAATCCTAATTCCCTCTCAAAGGCCTCGCTTCTAAACACCACATGAATGTCCTCCTGAAAATCATGTTGCTAATCAAGTTTCCCTTTCTCCTTTCTGTGCACCAGGAAGCTCAGAGTTCAACAGGCAGCTTAGAAATAAGAACTGTATACAGTCGTGTGACCTGCATTGGGTTTCCCTGGTGTGGCTCTTCCCTGATGAATTTTAGGTTTTCTGTGTTGTAAGGTGGGGTTCTTTGTTGATGGCTGTCTTGTTTTTCTTGTGTCTGTTTTTGTGGTGTCAGATTCTTCATGGAATGAGGTGTGAAGACACAAAAACACAAGGTAGCGTTATGATTTGTATCTGGAATATGCCAGAAAAGCTCATGTGTTGAAAGCATGGTCCCTAAATTTAGCAAGGTTTAAAGGTGAAGCTTTTAGACCATGATGAGAACTGTAACCTCATCAGTGGATTAATCCATTGGCTAGACTAATAATTTGAAAGGACTGCTGCGTGGTCACTGTAGGCAAGCGGGGCGTGGCTAGAGGAACTAAGTCTCGGGGACATGCTCTTGAGGACTGTTAGGGTTTGGCTGTGAGGTGTCCCCCAGAAGCTCACATGTGAGAGAATGCAAGAAGGTTTGGAGGAGAAATGATTGGGGTAGAGTCTTAACCAATCAGTGACTCCATCCCCTGACTGGGATCAGCTGATTGGTAGCTGAAGTGGAAGGTGTGGCCGAGGGGGTGGGAGCTGGGGCGTGGCTTGGGGTATATATTTGCATCTGGCCAGTGGAGTCTCACTGCTCCTCACCACCACGTGAGCTCTTCCTTCCGCCACCCTCTTCTGCCATGGGGTCCTGCCTCCCCTCCAGCCCTTAGAATGGAGCCTCCAAACTTCAGGCCAGGTGCCTGCTGTCTCTGCCCGCACCACATCCGTCACTTAAACTGGGACCACAGTGACTGCCAGCCCTACATGCACCTGGCCTGGCTCATCCCCCTTGAGACTGAGGCAGGATTTGCAGCCGCCTGTGTCAAAGTCTCCAGCAGCTGCCATCCCGTCGGAGCCAGGGGCTCATTCCTAGGATGGACTGCCCCCCACCCCTGCCCCAGGCCAGGCAGGAGCAACTGTCCCACGGGAAAGGAATTGTCCAAGGGTGGGACTGGAGACGTCGTGCCAAGTGGAATAAGCCAGTCCCCCAAATCCAAAGGCCAAATGTCCTCTGTGAAGCGGAGGCTCACACACAACGGGGGGGGGGGGGGGGGGGGGAGGGGGGAGGAGGGGCTGAGGGGGAGAACAGAAGTTCATTGGATCAGACAAAAGGGAACGAAGGGAAGCAGGTAGGAAAGGCAGTGGAACGACTGGGACCAAACTCTCCCATGTTCATGTGGGAACGCACGACCCGGGCAACCCCACACCGGCGACAACCACAGGCATGGGAGTTCGGCTCTGCGCTTGTATAACATGTCAAAATGCAGCTACTGTCATGGGTAGCTAAAAACAACAAATGAAAAATTAAAAAACCCAAAAATGAATGGTCCCCTTCCAATATTGCAGGTCTGACAGATGCATCCTGAGCAGCAAGTGGAAACTGTCCCCTCAAGTGACAAAAGGATTCCCTGGAGCCACTCACAGCACTAGAAGTGACCATGACCCACAAGAACACACTGTGACCAGGCCTGCGTCCTCCTGCAGCCCTCTGGTTAAACCCACTAGTTAAACCCCCAGCTCCCGACAGCGCCCCCAGGACCCCGATGTGACATAGGCTCTGACGCTCCTTCCCGTGTGGCTGGGCACAGCTTCTCTCCATCACCTCTCTGTCTGCTCTGGGGAGTCAGAGGCCAGAGCTGCTCTGTGGGACCCTGGAGTCCTGTCTCCTGCCTCAGACTCTGGTGACGAGAGGTGTGTGGCTCTCAGGGCCTCCCTCTCTGGCCCCTCCTACCTTGCTGTTCAAGGTGTTTCGAAGAGACGACTCTATTTTCTTATGGAAGAGTTGAATCAGCCACCTAGGGGTTGACACGTAGGGTCACACGTGTGGCTTCCAGGTGTCCCTGAGCTGGACTCAGGAGGTGTCTCACCTGGGAAGTCTTCCCCCTCCTCCAAACAGGCCTTGGCACCCTCGGCCCAGGCACCTATTGAGCACCCCCCATTGGACATGTCTCCCCCTGTTTGTAGCAATCTGCTATGGGGTTAGTTCCTTGGTAGCTGCACAGCCAGGCCCCTGCCCCCATCTCAGTCCCCTTCCTCACCACTCCCCACTACTCTGCACACTGGTCTGCCCTATCCTCTGTGACATGTACTTCCTCCCACCCCAGTACCTTTGCACATGCTGTTCTCACACTGCTTAAAACACTCCCCCTCCATCCCTAACATCTGCCTAATTAACTCCTACTTAATCCTTTTTATCTCAATTCAACTGTCATTTCATCCGGAAGAACCAGCCAGCCCAGTTCTGAGTCTGTTCTCCCTGTTCTTTGTTCACTGCGTGTTGTACTCTTCTTCTTAGTTTTTATCTCCTTTTGTAATTACAGGTGAGCCATTCATAAATGCAATGGTGTAATTGATGTTTGCTCCTCCATTGAGCTGGGAACATTAAGAGATCAGGGCTGTGTGGCCGAGTCTGGGACAGAGAGTCCTGAATTGAACACTGACAAGCTACAGAAATAGGCCACTTCCCATTCTTTCTGTGCCTTGGTTCCCCGCCCTCCCGAAAATAGGGTAATAATTGCCCCACGTCATCAAGTCACTGCGTGCACTGACTGAATACAGTAGGTGCCACAACAGCGCCTCGCCCACAGGAAGCCTCTGCTGGATGCTCCGTGTTACCAAGTTTTTATGAGGCACCCCTGTTTCCTTGTGTGCCGTCAGGGTCTGGTGCACCCCTGATTCTCAGTAGATACCTGTGGAATGGACGATGCACTGTGCCCACACACTTGGGGCCATGTCCTCAGCACAGACAGAAGGGGCTCGGCACAGGCCTGGGGCATGGGAAGGGCCTGTAGCCTTGCGGCAGGGACAGTGTCTGCTTCTGCTGGACCCACCCTCCCAGGCCTCTGGACCAGCCTGGGGTGGGGAGGGCCCTGGAGGTGTGTTTCCTAGACTCGGGGATGGAGGGGACGGCTCTCCTCCCGTCCCTCCTCCCAGCCCTGCCCCAGGAGGCCCTACCCCACGGTGCTGCCCCAGATGCTCAGGCGGGTGTTGCTGATGTGGCTGCCGCAGCTGGAGCAGGCCACCGTGATGTGGCCGGAGGTGGGGTCACTGCCCAGGTTCAAAAAAGCCGAAATGGAGACGCCTTCTATGCTCAGGTCAAACTTGCCACTGGCTGAGCTGAAGGGAAACAGAGAAGCGGCTTGAGAGGGTTTTCCCTCCATACTTACACTGCACACCATGGCTGGAGGTGGGCTTCCCTGGTATCCACACTCCAAGGCAGAGGGGACAGGGCACAGAGAGGAGGCCGCTTGCCCAAGGTCACACAGCTCTGAGCAGTAGAGTCAGGATTCTAACCGGACTTCTGGACCCCATGTCTGCCTGGCAGATCCCTCAGCCCCTGCCCTTGCTGTGTGACTTTGGGCAGGTCTCTTAACTTCTCTGAGCAGTGCACTTCATCTGTGAATGCTTGTGTGATGCAGTATTATTATTATTTTTTAGTCAATATGTGAAATGAGAGATGCAAAAGAGCCCGTGGCCAAGAACTGGGTGACTGTTCCGGAGGGGAGTGGCAGACCCACCAGTCCTCCCTTCACCTGGTGTGCCTTCTCTTGCATTTCCTCCTCAGGTTCCCCAGAAGGGACATGTCCTCCAAGTGATCATTTGGTCTGGGCCATAATGACTAGCAGGGCAGGCTCCTGTGTGTCAGGTGGTGGGGATCAGTATGTTTTCTTGCTCTTGACTTTGAGGTTGGCCAGGTAACATGCTTTGGCCAATGAGATGTGAATAGAAGTGACCATGGGCCATTCACAGCCTAGGCCTTCAGAGGGCCTGCTCTGCTTCCTTTTGCACCTTTACTACCAACAAAAATGGGCCCTGGAGGGGAGCCAAAGACGAGGTGCCTCAGCAAGGCGGAGCCTGGATCAGCCAAGCACCAGTTAGTGCACAGATGCATGATTTTTTTTAAGCCACTGTCCTTAGAATGTTTTGTTACAGGGCATTAGCTAGCTGATGAATGAAAAGCCCCGTTTGGCTTCCCACCCTGAGCCATAGGACCAGGGGCCTCGCCATGTTGCATGTTGAGATACAGACAAATGCTCAGCTTTCCACCGAGCGTTATGTTAAATCATCTTAGGTGAGAACTTCCCCCGGAGGAACTCTGTGGCTACAAATGGTAATTTGGGCAAAAGTATGGCATTGCCTGCCCCCTGGATCTTATCCCTTCCCAAATCACTCAGAGTGCACCCAACAAACCCCAGGTGTAAGACGCACAAGAAATTCTTTTTTCCCTTCCACTTCCCACTGATCTTCACATTGGCTTTGCTGATGGAGAGTCTGAGGCCCACCTGGGGCTCCAGTCTTAACTGGGGACTGGGAAGCTGGAATCCGAGGATGGTCATGCTGCAAAGGAAAAAAGTTCAGTCAGCTTCCTGGGTGCCTGCCTGGGGACGCAGCAAAGCCCTTCACCCCACCGGTTCCAGGAGGAGCCATGAGCTCTGAGAACAGTCTCAGGGATACCTGGGCATAGGAGTGGCTTGGGCTTCAGAGGCAAGACACACCTGCATGTGACTCTCAGTCTATGATGTCCTGTTGTGTGAGCCTGGGTCTATCATGCAGTTACCCTGAGCCTTAGTGTCCTCATTTGTAAAATGGCACAGTCACCTCTGTTGTGCGGGGGTGTGTGACTATCAATGAAGCCACCAAATGTTAAGCTACTATGTGTCTCTGTAAAGGGTAGAATGTGTGGTCTCCACTATAGCCCCAGAGCCTGCAGTGTGAGACACACAGTAGGAGCTCAAACAATTCGTTGAATGAAGGGGGTGTGTAACACTGTAGAGAACGTCTTCTGTCACTATCCCCAACCTCTTGTGATAACTGAACTGCCTCATTCTGCTTTGGGGGAGCTCCTCCCATAGCTGTTCCCTGCCTCTCCGAAGAAGGTTGACGTCCACGTTCAGGAGGTGGAGCTTGTAACTTAAGCTTAGCCAATGAGTGAAGTCTATTCCCCTGGCCACAGCGATTGGTTCAGGGGCAAGTACATGACCTAAGACAGGCCAATCAGAACGAGCCTTGGGGTTTTGCTTGAGTTCTCAAAGAAGGCCCTGTTCTTCAGGGACTGAGAGTGCTGAGGCGGTCAAGTGAGAGTTACTGGGGGCTACCTTGTCTCTGGAGAGGGCACTGTGCCCCAGAATTAGTCCTCTCTGAGAACATGATGCTGTGCTGAGATGGCAAGAGAGAAACAGGGTCCTGTGACATTTGAGCCTGGCTCAAGCCGAACCTGAAGTCAGATAAGACCAGAGACTTTGCAATCATATGAGTTCCTAACTTCTAAAGTTTAGGTCTTTTGAGATTAGTTTTTTTTTTTTTTTTTTTTTTAAACCAGGGATTGAACTCAGGCACTCAACCACTGAGCCTCAGCCCCTGCCCTTTTTTAAAAATATTTTATTTAGAGACAGGTTCTTGCTGACTTGCTTAGGGCCTTGCTAAGTTGCTGAGGCTGGCTTTCAACTCTTGATCCTCCAGCCTCAGCCTCCCAAACCTCTGGGTTACAGGTGTGCGCCACCACACCTGGCATGATTTGACTTTTTGTCTTTGAAACTCCCCCAAATTCTGATACGTGGACCTGACAGAGTTTTAGGGTTTACCACATAGCCCCTGGGAGTTGCGGAGAGTTCCAGAAAGGCAGCTTTTGCAGCTTCCTCCAGAATTGGCTTGGGGAGGGGGGACGGCATCCTGTTGGAATGGTGTCAACACTGGCTTTGGGATCCCAGACTCCAGGAGTTGAGGAGCTTGTGGCTGTGGTGGCCCCAGGACAGTCCTGCCTAGAGAGGGCTAGGCGTGGACAAGCCTCACCTGTAGAAGCTGTAATACCCTTTCCCCAAGTGTTGGATCTTAAAGTTTCCAGAGAAGTCAGGAATCTTGATCTTTTCCAGCTCCTTCTGTAGCATGGCTACTCCCTTCTGGCAGGCTGAGGGGAGAGAACAGGGTGGGCACAGTCAGGGGCACAGCTTGGGAGCCGGAGTGGTAGATCAGGGCGGCTCTGGACCCTTGGTCCCTGTCCACAGCAAGGACAGCAGGACTGGAAGGGTCTAGAGCAGGTGTCCATGATGGTTTTCTACAAAGGGCCAGTTAGTGGACAGTTTCAGCTTTGTGATTTGTACTGTCTCTGTCACAGTTATGCCACTCTAATGTCACTGAGCAGACGCAGCCACAGACAGTATCTAAATGAATAAATGTGATTCTGCTCCCAGATTTTACTTATGGACACTGGAATTTGCATCTCATACAATTTTCACATCGCTAGAGTCAGCTTGTTGCCAATGTGACCAAAAGACCTGGTGAGAACAAATTTAGAGGAGGAAAAGTTTATTTGGGGCTCACGGTTTTAGAGGTCTCCGTTCACAGACAGCCGACTGCATTGCCCTCCGCCAGAGGTAAGGCAGGACCTCACGAGGGCAGGGTGTGGTGGAGGAAAGCCGCTCAGGACATGGCCACTAGGAAGCAGAGAGGGTGCTGCTCACCAGGGACAAAACACAAACCTCAAGGGCAGGCCCCCGGTGACCCACCTCCTCCAGCCACACCCTACCTGCCTTCAGTGACCACCTCCATACTTGAGGATTCATCCACTGATTAGGTTATAACCTTTACAATCTGAATGTCCCTGCATTGTCTCACACACGAGCTTTTTTGGGGACACCTCATATCCAAACCAGAGCACACAAAATGTGAGATATTATTCTTTTTTTTTTTTTTTAGTTGTAGATTCACACAATACCTTTAATACTTTTATTTTATTTATTTTTATGTGGTGCTGGGGATCAAACCCCGTGCCTCACACCTGCTAGGCAAGTGCTCTGCCACTGAGCCACAACCCTGGCTCCTAAGGTGGTATTCTTATTTGAGTTTAAATAGTTTTAAATAAGTTTAAAAACATAAAAACCATTTTTGGATCATAGGTCACACAGAAACTTATAACAGGCTACATTTGTCCCATAGGCTATAGTTTGCTGGCCTCTGGTCTCAATGTCACCCCAGGCAACTGGTGGGGGCTCATGGGCATTCAGTACCCAGCCTCTCCATGCCTGGGTCTGCACTCTGCCCTCAGGGGCCCCGGGACTCTAGCTTTCTGATGGTCTCCACAGGCTCCTTGCACATGCCATTCCTGCTGTCGAGGACACTTTTCTCCCATATTCACCTGGCCAACTTCTAGTCAGCTCCATCATTGCTTCCTTCCAGAACCTTCCATGACCCAGTGGAAGAGAGAAACCCCCCCTCCCCACTATCATAGTCACAATGCCATGATACTCCTTCAGAGACCCCATTACCATCTGTAATCACACATTTATTCATGTGACTCTGATTCATGTCTTGCTCCCGCGCTGGATGTAAGCCCCTCCGAGGTTAGCGGAAATGTCAGTTTTATTTATTAATGCCTCTCCCACATTTACCACAGGGCCTGGCACTTAATATTTGTTGGATAAATAAATGCCCCAAGGTAGGGGTTCTGCATCTGTTGCTATGTGGCTAAGAGCGTAGAAGAACTGATTAACACAAACACGCCGCCTGAGGGGATGGGGCGAGGGAGGCTTGCTACCCAGGCCTTTGTTCCTCAAGAGCCAGTTGGGCCATGACAACAACAACAACGATGGGCGTTCAAGCTCTTCTCTGTACCAGGCACTCTGGGCTGGGCACATGTATTGAGCTCTTGCATCTGAAACAATCCCAGGAGAAGAAGCCCTGTCCCTGCTCCCATTTCATAGATGAGGAAGCGGAGGCTCAGGAAGGTATGAGCTCTGTTCAAGACCACACGTCTGACCAGTAGAGAAGACAGGACTTGAGCTCAGCCTTCTAGTCACAGAGCCCTGGGGTAAGCCTTCTTGGGGCTCCGAAGTAAGCCATGCACATGTGGTCACAGCCCAGAGGGGAAAGGAAATGTGGGGTGGCCATGATCTGTAAGTTCACAGGAGCCAAGGCCTTGAAGGCTCTCAGATGCCAGGCCAGAGGGTCAGGGTGGCTTCTGAAGACCCTAGGGAGCCACTGAAGGGGAGAGCAGGACTCTGCATGATCAGATTTGCTGCATTTCAGAAGACTCACAGGGAGCATGAATAGAAGGGGAAACTGACTGAGCACAAGGACTTCTGGTTTTGATACCCTCAGTTGAGCCTCTGCTCCCCAGAAGCCTTCAGGAGCACCCCAGCTCTGGGATGCACAGGGCCACCCTCCTTGCTCCTAGCTCACGTGGGGCCTCCGTTGGCACCCTGGGACTTGGAGATGGCTTGCCTGGGCTGAGGTCCTGTCCTGTCATTCCCCAGTGGTACACCAACTGGTGAGGACCTGTGTTCCCCTTGCTTTGATTTCTCTGGTACTGGGGATCCCCCTCACACCTGCAGTTCATCTCTTTGCCAATGGGAGGCAGCATGGAGCAGCCCCAGGCTGGGGCATTAGACAAAACCAGGCTGCCTGCTTCTCGCGTGGCTCTGACTCTCAGGCTTGCTGGCCTGTAAACATTGATAAATAACAGCAAGTCCCACCCACGGTGGAAGCAAGGATAAATGAGACTGCATGGATAAAGCTCCCAGCCCAAGTCAGAGCAGGGCATTCACTCTATTCTCTCCTCTGGCTGGCCCTGGATGAAGGGCCTGCAGGAATACTCTCAGGGTCACCCAGACATGTTGGGCCCAATATGGCTGCCAGCCCCTGCACTGTGGAGACCACTAAGGAGGGACCCTGCCCACACACCTCTCCAGTCTTCTCAGCAAATAGAGGCAAATGGACTTTGGAAAGGAGGAGGGTCCTAGGAACCTGAGTTGGGTTGGGGACAGGGAGGGGATTGTGCACATTCAGGGGTTTGGGCACTAGACTTGGAACCTTCTAGACCAGTGTTTCAGTTCCATCCCTGTCCCTTCCCAGCCCTGGGGTCTCCGGCAACTCACTTTGCCACGGTTTCTTTGCAGGTTAAACAAGGGTGAGAGGCCTACCCTGCAGAATGGTGAGGACCAGGAAGTGCTCAGGAAGGACTCCTCAGGGGTGGGAGAGGAGGAAAGGAGGGCATCCAATTACCGTAGTCCAGGCCCTTCTGGGAGATCCTGGTCAGGAGGCCAGGGTTGGTGGCCGCTGTCACAGCTGTGCCTATGGTGGTCAGCACTACCAGGATTGCCCACTGTGGCATACTGTCAGGGCCCCTGGCCATTCCTCCTTTGTCCTCCGGGGCTGGCAAAATGTCAAGGCCTTGGAGGAGAACCAGAGACCTACAGAGGAGGCGGCCGGAGAAATGCAAGTCGGTAGCAAGGAGGAAGGAGCTGGTTGGAGGTGGAGAGAGGGAGGGCAGCCGCGGTGCCCCACCGAGTCTGCCGCAAGTGGAATCTGAGAGCCTGCTGTGCGGGTGCAGGGGTGCGTGTGTGCTTGTGTGTGTGTGAAAGGGGGTCTGGGAGGTCTGGGTGGTTCTCCTCCCTGACCCCCGCCATCCCCTGCCCTGAGCCCCCAACCAAATTCCCACATTCCAGGACTTCCTTGAAGCCGGGTGGTGGGTACGTCAGAATTCATTATATTTTTCTTTCTACTTTCAATTTCTTGGGTATTTTTCATACTAAAACATTGAAGAAAACAGATTCTTTGGTGCTTGGAGTCCTCAGAAGCTGTAATGGTAATGATTAAATGCTCACTTTTTTTTTTTGGATTAGTTTCTTGACTGTGGTTTTAAATCAGAACTCTGCCACTCCCTGGCAATCTGACTATAGGCAAGCCCATTAACCCACTCTGAACCTCAGTTTCCTCTTCTGTAGACGGAGGGGCATAGTAGTGCCTTCCCACTCTAGATCACTAGGAAGACAGAATGAATGAGCTTTAAACCAGGATAATGCATCCAGCATGGTATTATCATAAATAGCCAAATGCCAGCTATTAATGTTACTCTGACTTCAAGTCATCCATGTTCTTTGGCCAAAATTTAAGAATGATGAAGAGAATAAAAATTACATGGAATCCCATCTTCAAGAAGCAAGCAGCAGCTGGGGGTGGTGGTAATCCCAGTGGCTCAGAGACTGAGGCAGGAGGATGGCTAGTTCAAAGCCTCAGCGAAAGCCAGGTGCTGAGCAATTCAGTGAGTCTAAAAAAAAATACAAAATACAAAATAGGGCTGGGAATGTGGCTCAGTGGTGGAGCGCCCCTCAGCTCAATCCCCAGTGTTTCCTCTCCCCCCCAAAAAAGAAGCAAGCAGAATCGCGTTCTCTCTCTCTTCCTTTTCTTTTTGGAAAGCAGACACAGATGGTTGTGTTTGTTTGTCTTTCTAACAATCAAAAATAGGATCGCGCCGGTCGCTTTCGGAAAGTTTCTTTCGATCAACAAACAGGTGGCCTTCTCCCGGGCTTTCAGCATCCCGTTGCTTCCTCACCCCTCCTCTCCATCCTTCACCCGCCGACAGCTGCAGAACCCGGGCTTCGCAGGGGGAGGCGTTCTTCCCAGGGACGCGCGGCTCGGCAGGGTTGGGGTCCAAACTCGGTGGCACCCAGCACCAGCCTGAGTCGCGCAGCCCGTGGGGGTCGAGGGACCCGGGCAGACACTCCCCGCCCCGCCCCAGCTCCCCGCCCTCGCAGGGCTGCAGCGCGGGGCTGGGTGGGCGGGTCCGGAGGGCAGCGCGCGGTCTCAGGTGACACCAGTGTCTGTCCCGCTGGGTCCCCAGCAGCCCCCTGGCGCCCCGTCTCTCCGACTCTGATTTTATGAAAGCCTAATGTACCCTTCTGAGCCCAGCACGAGAGACCTCGGGAGCGGTGCTTTTCTTTTTCTTCTTCCCGTGGTTCTACCTGGGCTTCCCTCCCAGCTCCCTCCACCTGGAGGCCGGGGGCTTGTGCGCCAGGTGCGGCCTGCACTGTCTCCAAGGCTTACAGCAACTGAGGGATAGGGGGACAGTTCCCTCTTTCAGAGACGAAAAAACTAAGGCACGGAGTGATTCAGTCGCTGTCATGGTCACTCTGATTTTCAGGGAGCCAAGACTCCCACCCCCTACCTTGTGGCCATGCCAGGGGCACTTGTCACCCTGGGTCCTCATCCCAGTTCTACCTTCCTGCAACAACCTGGGCAAGGACAATCGTTCCAAGAAGCAACCAGAGCAGAAAGATCGTGACTTGTCATAAAATAGGTTTTTGAAAAATAATCTCGCACTTTTGAACCTCTCCAGTTCTTAACTGTCCAAAGTCCCCGAGTGCCACCCCCATCCCCAGGGCCCAGCAGATATCGAATCGGTGAAGGTGTCAGGAAAAGAGCATTAAGGTGAAATCCCAGGATGATGACTTCCGTGGCTATAAAATTAGGGTCTTAAACCGTTTCTGAACAAGCCACCCCTCCACTGGCTTCCAGTGAAACCTATCAAGTCCCTCAGTGACCCTCCTCTCCAGTCCCCTCTCAGCATTGCCCTGGCCATGGAGACACCGCGCTGCTCCAGATCTGACCCTCGATCCTGTCTCAGTCTTCAACCAGGCCACAGAATCCAGCTCACATCAGCTCTATAATAAGCACATTTATTATCTCAGAGAAGTCTGTCTCCAGGGAGGGGAGGTTTGAGACTCTCTTGACACAGCACCTAACCAACTCCACCAGTTCATCTCTCCATCTCTGCTCTGCCATCCCAGGGGCTCAGATTGGCCCTCTCATTGGCTTCTTTCTTGGTTACAAGATGGCTGCAGTGGTACTATCACACCTAAACCGCTCCTTCCTAAGTCTCCTCCTCCTCTTCCTTTTTGGTTCTTTTAGAAACTTACTATAAACTATTTAAAACGTCTAGATAATAACAAAATATCTTCATTTGTAAAATCTTAACATTATGCCATATTTGCTTCATTATTTTTGATCCTATGAGTTTATTAGTATGTTATAGTTATATATAATAGTTGGGTTCATTTTGACAAAATCATATGTGTATGCAGTTTCATTTACTCCATTTCGGTCCCCATCCCCCTCCTTTCCCTTCCCTCCTCCTTCCCCCTATTCTCCTTCCTCTGCTCTACTGGTCTTCTTTTCACTGATTTAACTAACTAATTTAATTTTTTATTAGCTTTGGTACTGGGGATTGAACCCAGAGGACTTCTCCACTGAGTGTCACCCCTAGCTCTTATTTATTGACTGATTTGAGACAGGGTCTCACTAAGTTGCTTAAGGCCTAGCTCAGTTGCTGAGCCTTAGCCTTGAACTTGCAATCCTCCTGCCTCAGCCTCCCAAGTCCCTGGGATTACAGTGGTGTGCCACTGTCCAGCCTTTTTATTTTTGATTGGTGACTTATATTCACTGTGGTATATTTATATATGTACTTAGCATGATTTTTGTCAAATTCATTCCACATTTTAGTCCTATAGATTTTACTACCTGTATAGATATATGTAACCGGGACCACAATCAGGATATTAAATAGTCCCATTATCCCCTCAAACTCTCTCCTGCCATCCCAGCTCAACTAAGAGTTGGTTGTCTCAGCAGGAACTCATGGATGGGGCGGTCAACAGCTGACTGGTCCAGGGGCTGTTTCTGTCCACTCCCCTGCTCTCTGTCCTTATTCTGTTGACTTTTGCTAAAATTGGGGTGAGCGTCGGGTAGACCTGGGTTCTTGGCCCCAGTCGTATTTTCTGCTTCCTGGGTGAGTCTGGTCCAGTTCCTTGCCCCTTCTGGTCCAGTGTCCATTCCAAGATGGGGAAACTGACCATCTTGTTGTTGGTTGTTCCAACAGTAAAGTGAGATAACAGGTGTGAACCAATTTGCGCTGACCGGTGTGCAGTTGATCATCAGGGTTCAACCTTGGTCAGGAGCTGGGTGGAGAGCGGGCCCGGGCCTCCAGGAAGCACTCCAAGGCACTGCAATGAGCTCCCGTCCTCAGGCCTCTGGGGTTGGGCTAATCAGTGCAGAGATAGAGGGAATCCATGGCTTGTGTTGCCCGGTGAACCCTCCACTTGGAGGAGAAGCAGCCATCTCCTGTCTTCAGCGGACCCTGGCAGCACAGCAGAGCAGCTAAGGATGTGGTGGTGGGACTTACCTTCCTGGACTCAAGCCTCACTTCTGCCTCCTGCTTGCTGGGTGCCTTTGAGTTTGTGGCTGACCCTTGCTGAACTTCCGTTTTCTCCCTTGTCCCCATGTTCCATACTTAGATGAGGTCTGCTTCCATAGACCTGCATGCTCAGCTTTTCTGTGGGGCCATCCCTGTGGTCTGTGGAGGCCTCAGGCCTCTCCCTCTGCCTGGACCCCTTGATTCTCCCGCCTTTCCCTCCACCAACCTCCCGGGACCCAGTCCTCTGAAGCCTGCCTTCCAGGGCATGTCGTGGGCACTTCTGTGACCCAGGGTTGAGGAGGAAGGGACAGGAGGGATGGGATGGATCCTTAGGGTGAAGTAGGGAGAGGAACAGGCCTCACAGGGATCTGAACTCATCATGGGTGAAGAGGTGTTTCCAGAGAAGTGTCTGAGGAGTTCCCGGGGAGAAGGAAGAGCTTGGCTCAGAAGCTGCCGGGTTCCCAATGTATGTGACAGAATTCTAGCGTGCTCCGGGCAGAGCCACAGAGAGGGGTTTCCTTAGGAAAGCAGAAAAGCAGAATTACATTCAAGGGGGGACATGGTCATTTGGAGAGGAGATGCTTCTTGGGGTTCCTGACTTTTCTTTGAAAGGAAACCTGGTGGGAGTGGGTATAGGATGGATGTAGGATATCAGTCTGGTGGTCTCAAGACAGGTTGTAGGGTCTGGCCAATCTCAGGATCCTCAGGCTGAAGTGGTGTCCACTATCTGATTAGTAGATGGTGCTGGAAAGTCCCCTCATTATGAACTTCTCAACATGTTGTATCTCTCTTTACTTAATTTATTTATGGGGGATGTTAATTAACAGCACATAGGTAGATGTACAGATTTCCCAGACCTGGAAAGGGAACCTGGCTTAGGGAGTGACAGGGCTGGAAATGTATGTAGAACTTCTCCATTAAAATGGTATTTCCTGGACCCTTATCTCACTCTGCACAAAATCCAACTCAAAATGGATCAAAGACCTAGGAATTAGACCAGAAGCTAGGCAACTCCTAGAAAAAAGCGTAGGGTCAACCTGCCAGGCAGCAACTTCTTCAATGAGATGCACAAAGCTCAGGAAAACATGCCAAGAGTTAATAAATGAGATGGTATCCAGTTAAAAACACCTTCTGCACAGCAAAGGAAACAATGAGAAATGTGAAGAGAGAACCCACAGAATGGGAGAAAACCTTTGCTAGCTGCCCTATTGACAGAGGATTAGTATCTGGAATAAACAAAGAACTCAAAAAACCCCCACAAAATCAAATAACCCAATTATTAAGTGGGCAAACAAATTAAAGACTCTTCTCAAAAGAAGAAATACAAAGGGCCAGCAAATGCAGGAAAAAATGGAAAAAATGTTCCACATCAGTAGCGATTAGGGAAATGCAAGTCAAAACTATACTGAGATTTCATTTTATACCAGTCATAAGGGCAGTCATCAGAATACAAATAATAAATGTTGGAGAGAACGTGGAGAAAAAGGAATTGTTTTATACTGTTGGTGGGTCTGCAAATTAGTACAACCATTGTGGAAATCAGTATGGAGGCTCCTCAAAAGACTAGGCATGGAACCACCCTACGACTCAGCTCTACCACTTCTCTGTATTTATCCTGAAGAATTGAAGTCATCTTACTACAATGACACATGCACGCCCATGTTTATAGCAGCACAATTCACAGTAGCCAAACTGTGGAACCAGCCTAGGTGTCCATCGATGGATGAATGGATAAAGACAATGTGGTCTATGTAAACAGTGTTTTTTTTTCAATTATGAATAAAAATGAAATTATGGTATTTGCAGGAAAATGGATGGAACTAGAGACCATTATGTTAAGCGAAATAAGTCAAACTCAGGAGGTCAAGGATCATATGTTCTTTCTCCTATGCGGAAGCTGGAGAGGAAAAAGGAAAAGAAAAGTGGGGGTGGATTTCCTAAAACTCAAAGGGAGATCAGTAGAGGGAAGGGAACAGCAGAAGGCAGGAGGGGAGGGAGGGAGGAGATGCTGGGGAGTGATTTTGGCCAGTTTATGTTGTTCTGCTGTGTGCATGTGCGAACATGCAGCAACAAACCCCATCAGTATGTGCAACTATAATGCATCAGTAAAAAAATGTGGGGGGAAAATCTTATTTCCTCATCTTTCCCGTAGGTCTCTTTCTACCTGCTTCTTATTTCTTCAGTCTCCATCAGACACACAGCATGTACCTAAAACACCACCAGACATTGTACTCTGGAGATAAACTCTTGAGAAGGGACTCCCCTACCAGGTCATGCAAAGAGTCTCCTCCCCGGATTCTGCTCTCCTGAGCTTGCCTATGTCGGGTGCTGGCTCACCCTGCAGGCCCGGCCTCCTCCACACCAGGGAGGAAGAAGAAGGGAGAAAGCAATAGGCGGGCAGTTGCCGAGGGTCCCGGGGCCTCTGACACTAGAGTGAGTACGCGAGCCACACTGGGAAGGAGGCCTGTGCACACAGAGCCTCAGGAGCCCAGGACTTGTCCCATCGTGAGCTCCTGCTGGTGCCGCCCTGTGCAGTGTGAGCCCAGGCTGGGGACCCAGGCAGGCTGGGCTGATGTGAGGGACAGCGAGGGAAGAGCCTGGGGCTGAGCCCTGGTCTCACCTCCATGAGGCTGTTTGTACTTGGCCCATTCTCGGCTCCTCTCTGGGCTCCAGGTCCTCATCCATAAATAAGGAGCAGCCACCGACTTGGAAGGGTTAATCTATACCAGAAACCAAGCCCAGCCCTCGGCGGACATTCTTTTTATTTTATTTATTCACTTTTAAAATACTTTTATTTATTTTATTTTATTATTTTCTTAGTTGTTGGTAGACCTTTATTTTATTTATTAATATGTGGTGCTGAGAATCGAACCCAGTGCCTCACACATGCCAGGCAAGTGTACTTACACTGAGCCCCAGCCCCAGCCCTGACATTCTTTTTGAATCCTCACCCTGAAAATAGATATCCTGGGTCCAAAAATAATACAAAAAATATCTACATAGACTTCACTCAAGTGGTTCAATGACTGATATTTTATTACACTGTCTCATCATCACACATACACGTGTATGAACCCATGTGTGTATAGATGTAGGTATTCAAGCATTTTTTTCAGGATTACCAAGGGTCAGCAGTCTGGCCTCTCTGGCTGCTCCAGTGCTGGTGGAGTCTAGCCACAGATATCTGCCTCGGACTTCTCTCTGCAGCCCCACATGAGCACCCAGCACCGTTCCTCCCCTTACTGTGGCAAGGGACAAGTGCTTCCTGAATAGGCCACCCATCTGCTCTCCTACTGCAACCAAAGTAGAGCCACACAGGAGTGTACCAAAATGCACATTTTCAGTCAGGTGTGGTGGCGCATGCCTGTAATCCCAGATGCTTGGGAGGCTGAGGCAGGAGGATTGGGAGTACAAAACCAGCCTCAGCAAAAGCAAGGCACTAAGCAACTCAGAGAGACCCTGTCTCTAAATAAAATACAAAATAGGGCTGGGGATGTGGGTCAGTGGCCAAGTGCCCCTGAGTTCAATTTCCAGTCCCTCCTCACCATGCACATTTTCAGATCTAAGCCCTACACCCCAGTTTTCCGATGGAGGAGGTGGAGGAAAGGGCTTAGGGTTCTCCCAGTTGGTGCCATCCCTCGAGAAGCACCAATTTACAGGAATAACCTTGAACTCAGGAGCCTTGTCACCGTCCCTCTGAATGTGAAGTCACTAGGAAGAGCCACTCCCTTAGTATCCCCATCTATGAGGTTGGGATGATTGTGCCAGATTCAGTGGGTCCACTAAGGGGGTCAGTGTGACCCGGCTGGCACTGAACACATGCTGATGAGACCCGGCTCTCTTCTCCCTTCCTGCCCAGGAACTCTGGCTCTTCCCACACAGTGTACACGGGGGATGGGGGTGGGTGGGAACCTGCTTCGGTGGCTCAGGTGACTGAGCTTGGTCAGGTCTCCGCATTCTCAGCTTCTGTATTTGTGAATTCAGCCAACTTCAGGTCAAAAATATTTGGAAACAAAATTTCAGAAAGTTCCAAAAAGCAGAACTTGAATTTGCCCCACATTGAGTACCATGCTGAACCCACTCAAAGATGGATCGGGGTGCCCTGCTGCAGCCTCTCCCATTTTGCATATCCCCCACACCCACAGCCTCTTTCAACCCTCACTGTCCAAATATTGTCACCCCCATCTCTAGGTAGGCAGGCGATGATGGCTTCCTATCTACTGAACATAGTATTTTTTTCTCTTCACAGTTTCCCAAACAATACTGTTTACAACTATTTACATGGAGTTACATTGTATTCGGTATTATAAGTAATCTAGGGATTAAAGTATGCAGGAGGATGCACATAGATTATAAGCAAACACTGTTCCATTTTATATGAGGCAAATGAGCACCGGAAGATTTTGGCATCTGTGGGGGGGTCCTGGGATTAATCCCGCTGGAGGATCCTGAGGAACAATGCTATGTTCATGCTGGGAAGCTTCCAGGTCAGGAAGTTGGCTCTACCCCCTCCACCACCCAGAAAGATCCTCCTACCCAGGAGAAAGGAAGGGAGGCCCAGCAATGCTCCCCCTGTCTACACTGCTGGTCCTCATTCCCAGAAACTTGTGGCTCAAAGGTCTGTCACCATCCATGGCCAGAGTCCTGGGGGAGGGGCTGACTAAGCCAAACAGATGCTTGATGGAAAATCCCATTGAGCTGGCTGCTGGGCAGGGCCTGGAGGAAGAGTGTAAGCAGATGTGAAGTTCTGGAAAATTCTGTTTGACTGCTGTGTGCAAGATGGATGGTTGAGGATCCGGAGACTTCCAGAGGCCATGGACCTCTCAGCCAGTAGGAGCTGCCTCTGAGCTAGTACCTCCCCTGGGTGGCCTAGGACATGCACGGGAGAAGGGCAGGGTCAGCGGAGGGAACCCTCAAGCAAAGGCACCGGAGCTGGACATCCGAGGTGGCTGCAGTGAGATTGCGAGGAAGGAGGAGGCGGGGACTGGTTCACAGGGCCATGCTTTGGCCTTGGTCCTGTAGGTCAGTAATGCCCCTGAGTTTTTTAAGTGTAAATTTCTTCCCAGAGAAGAGTTCCATTTTCAAAGCACTGATTGAAAAACAGTCACAGTAAATTTTATGATTTTTTTTTTTTTTACAGTACCCAGCTTCTAGATTTTTGAAATGAGGAGCCCAGGAACATGTCTCATGGCATTTGATAGAGTTTGGCTAGAGGGACCCAGGAGGAGAATGTCCAAAACCTGCCCCGCCAGTTCCCTACTGCTGCTCCCCACTCTACCTGGGGACTGAACCCATAGAAAACCAAGGGCTGAGGTGGCTGGCAGCTGGGCCAGGGGCATGGCCGGGGCCGGGGCCTCTGCAGCCCAGCCAGGGTAGCTGCCTGGACAGATCCGGGGGCCAGCCCGCCTAAGATGATACCAAAAGGAGAAATGAGCTTTCTGCAGTTTGGGGGAGCAGCAGCTAGCTGGCTCCCCACTGGTGGCTCCTATAGAAGTAGCTGCACCTGTGCGGATGACAGTCCGTGCCAACAGGCAAGGCCAGCTGCAGCTCCCTTGGCCTGGCCCCGGGCAGTTTCCCTTCTCAGCCTGAGGAAGTGCAGGATACATAAAAGCAGTTATCCGGAAGTTGATTTTAATTTTAAAGCAAACAATTCACCTCTGCTTCCCCCCCACCCCCACCCCCCAAGAAACCCCAGCAAGGGCGGACCTGGGTGGAGGGAGAGAGGGAAAGAGAGAGCAAGCTGGGCTCAGGTGACTGGGCAGGTGGTACACAGAGAAGAACAGGGAGGAAGGACACCTTTCACCTCCTGCCTACCAGAGAACAGGTCCCAACCAAGGTCCTGGGAGCCAGCCAATCAGAGCAGCGGTTGCAAATTCCTAGGGGCCAGAGGGGCGGAGGGCGCTGGGCTGCTGCCAACCCTGTGGGTGCGTGGATGTTGTTCAGATTCAGAGCCTCTACTCACCCCACCCACGGGGTTAGGGCCCAGAGGCCACGATTGTTCGGGTGGACAACTGGAGCTATAAAAGGGTTTCAGGTAAAGGTGTCACATGATAAGATGTGCTTGTATGATTATTAGAACATTTATTGAGCACTTACTGCAAAGCACAGTGCTAAGTGTGCATCTCAACTAATTTTAATAAGGTTCGCCCTGCCTTTTAGGGAGAGGAGAATTTCCTGTGATTCCATAAATTTAAATGATAGCTTTTTGATAAATTTCCTTTCTGCTCAAATCAGCCACAGTGGCTTTCGGTTGCTTGCAATTAGGAAGCCTGGTTGCTACAATGTCCGTACATTTTTGTGTGGTGTACAAGAGCAGGCATATGTGGCTTGATTAATTGAGGCAACCACAGTAATGAGAACCACAAATAACAACATCCCAGGGTCTGTTTCCAGGTGCCTAATTAATAGTCTGAAGGTGGAAGTGTCCTTCCTGAAGGAAAAGAGCGTACAAATATTTACAGTAGGATTCCCAGCAGAATATCCCCACCAAGGAAGAGGCCAACACTTGCATGTTTCAGATGAAGACATTGAGGGTCAGGGTGGTCATGGAGGCCTGGTAGGTACTCAGGGGTGGAGCTGAGGACAAGCCAAAACCCTGGTTGTCTTCTGCTGCACACTGCCCATCTCATGGGACTCAGAGGTACCTGACTGGGTGGGAGAGAGGCAGGAGAGGACATCAGAAGGGATAGAGCACTGTGCCCATGAGGTCCCTGTGACTTTCAAGAGTTGGACTGGTGAATGCCACCCTAGCCCCCACCCCACGTCCACATCATCCAGGCCTCATCAGGGATCAGCCCACAACAGGCTCTTGTGGTCCACCAAGAGCCCGTTGTGTACCTTGTCCTGTGCTGCACACGTCCCCAGTTATGAATTGCTGTGGGGCTCTGTGTCCAGAAGAAGCTGTCGATCCAACATGACCTGCAAAATGAGACCAGATCTCTGAGCTCCCGCTGGGCTGGTGCCCTCCACTGGGAGTGGGACCCTCTGTTGAGCCCAGCCTCTCTTGAGCCTGCCCCATGGGAGGGTCTGGCTTTGCCACTCAGCTCCTTCCTCCCTGCCGCCCTGAGGAGGGAGCTGCAGAGTTTCCTTGTGTTCTAAGAAAACAGAAGGAGGCAGAGTAGGGGAGAGAAGAGAAAGGCCAAGGACCTGGGACCAGCTCTGATGGGGGTTGCTCTGTAATTTCCATGGAGTCAAGTTCTCAACTTGTTTCCCCCCCCACCCCCCGATCTATTCTGGGACCCTAAACCAGATGCTGGCTCATGGTAGATGCTCAATAAACACTACTTGCTGGGCACGGTGCCACAAACCTACAGTTTTCTCCACCACTGAGGTGGGAAGATTGCAAGTTTGAGGCCAGCCTGGATAACATAGCAACCATCTTTTTAAAAAACCACAAAGCAGCAATAACAACAATGACAACAGCAAAGCCCACCTGAGTGATTGAAAGGAGTGTGGAGAAGGGAGTCCCTCAGAGTGGCAGTAGTTGAGAGAAGTGGCCAATGAGAAGGAAGCATTAGGAAGCATTTCTAGAGACTGTGCTTGTTCCCTTCAGAGAGCTCAAAAGCACAATTAAAGCCAGCCTCGGTGGCATGGCCTGCAATCCCAGCAACTTGGAAGGCTGAGGCAGGAGGGTCACAAGTTCAAAGCCAGCCTCAGTAACTTAGTGAGGCACTGTGTCAAAATAAAAAGGGCTGAGGATGTGGCTCAGCAGTGAAGCACCCCTGGGTTCAATTCTCAGTACCAGAAAACAAGCAAACAAATGTAAAGTACTTAAGTCATTTTAAAATTATTTTGGGGGTGTCTATAATCCTACAACCCCCACATGCACTGAAATGGCACCAGAAGCCCCAAACATTTATCAGCTGGATTTTCTTTTATTTTCCATGCTGGGAATCAAACCCAGGGCCTCATGCATGCTAGGCAAGTGCTCTACCACTGAGCCACAACCTCATCTAGCAGCTACAGTTTTCACTACAATCCTCCCCAACAATTACTGGGCAGGTAAACAAGGCTAGGCACTGCTCTCAGTTCCTTGCTCCTGTGCTCATGCACATACAACACCTGGAACAGGTAGCCCCATCTTTATCCTCAACTTACAGAGGCTCAGAGAGGTTGAGCCACTGGCCCAGGGTCAGCCCGTTATGTGATTACTTGGGATTCCATCTGGTGGGCACCCTCTTGACCTCACACTCCTTCACACGAGCCTGGGCATTGGGAGGGCTGAGCAAGGGGAGCCGCAGTTGGGAGCTGGCCAGGCTGCCTAGGCATCTGAGAGGGACTCTGAGCCTGATCTTCTGCCCATCCCTCCAGACTTCCGCTTCATCTGCCCAGGGAGAAAAAAATGTTGACAGGATGGGGCCCAGGGTTCATCTGGGGGTTGATGTTTTCCCAGCTGTGGAGGGGCCACCTCCTCCCAGCCTCCCTGAGCCAGCCCTGGACTCCAGCAGCTCCAGAGAGCCAGGATGGAGTGTGGTCATCATGGGAAAATTAGGAAACACAGGGAGCTAAAGAAAACAAAGATCAGTGGTAATCCCTTCACCCAGAAAGACTCCTTTCCACCAGCGTGTGCACGCATGAGTGTGTGCACACACGTGTATGCCTGCCCTATGGATATACTACATGGATATTCATTTGACAATATTGTGAATGTTTTTCCGTACTATTAAATGTTCTACATTAGTTTCCCGAACTTTCACATGTTGATTTATGTTAACTTGCAGAGGTATTATTACTTGCAAAACCTTTCAGATTTGCATTCTTTACTGAAGTGTAATCTGCATTAAAAAAATTCACTCATTCTCTTTTGACAAACTCACATCGTAGTCACATGATCCTCACCATTATCAAAATGTAGAACAGTCCCTTCACCTGGAAAAAGTCCTTTGAGCCTCTTTAAGGTCAACTCTCCCATAAACCCAGTCCCTGCTAGTGTTTTTATTTTCCTACAAATTGGCCTTTTCCGGAATGGATATAAGTGGATCATGGGGGTTCTGAGTTTGGGGTCTGGCCTCTCTTACTTAGCATAGTGCTTGGAAGTTTATCCACAGTGTTGCATCTTATCAATCTTGCTGCATTTTATTGCATGGATGGACCACTGATTTTTTCTTCTTATTTTTTGTACTGAGGATTGAACTCAGGTGCGCTTAATCACTGAGCCACATCCCCCAACCCTCTATTTATTTTGAGACAGGGCCTTGCTAAATTGCTGAGGCTGGCCTCGAACTTGCAATACTCCTCTCTCAGCCTCCCGAGGCACTGGAATAACAGGCATGCACCATTGCACCCAGCTCCACAGATTGTTTATCCATCCACGAGTTTTGGCTGGCTACGAGCAGAGCTGTAATAAACATTCACATACTGGCTTTTGTGTGAACATAAGTTTTTATTTCTTTTGAGAAGAGACTTAGGAATGGGCTGTTGGACTCAACAGTACAATCCTAAGCATATGCAACTTCATTTTTTTCTAAACACAGAAAAAGCAAATTGTGTTTTAGTCATGGTTGTCTGAGAGCATTATGAAAATTCAAAAACAGAGATAAACTGCTAACAGTTTAATATAAACCCTTCCTTCTTTGTACTGTGTCTGTGAACATCAAGAAGATTGTACTGTGTGTGTGGCTCTACGTTCTGCTTTTTTCTATATTTATTTCCATGTTACTACATAAAAACTTATCACCTTTTTTTTTTTAAAGATTTCTGCATTATAATTATAGATTACAACATTCCAATGCATGGAGGCACAAAAATTTATTTAAACCATTCCTTCCTATTGAATATACAATTAGTTTGCTTTCTGGTTTGGGGCTCTTATAAACAACAGCTTTGAGCAAGATCTTTTTTCACATTAGATTTCTAGACAGGGGGATTAGTTGCATATCGCTTTATTTCACTGGACTTTTTCCTTACATTTTTTTCTTCTTGCCTACCTGCAAAGTCCATCCACCACACAATTTGCATTGCAAATTTAGGAGGTAAGCATGATCTTTCTAATCAGCCATGCCAGAATAGTTAACTATTCTTATGGAAGAGAATAGAAATGACTCCTGATGCCATACCACACATTAAAACTCCATTCCAGATGGATCAGAGATTTAAATGTTAGTGGTAAAACTTTATAGTTTTAAAATAAAATATAGGAGAGCATCTTTATAGAATGGTCTTTTATAATAAAGCTTTTCTTAAATGATATGCAAAAGTTTAAAACAAACATTTGGTAAGATTGACTATGAACAAGTTGAGCGTGTCTGTTCATCAAAAGACCCCCAGGAAGAGAAGGAAAACACAATTTGCAATCTGCAGTTGGGTATTTGCCACACATAACTAACCAAAGGGCAGCATCTAACAAAGGAACAGAGAAGCACTCATCTTCATTGTCAACCAAGGAAGAACAGGTGAAGACCAATGAGATATCATTCCGTGCCCTACCCATTGAGTATGCAAAAATTTAAAAGCCAGACAGCACTGAAGCTAGAGTCTGGAAGGAGCTGATGGGCATGTTAAATCTGGAAAACAATTTTGTGTTTTTTGTCAATAAAGCTATGGATGCTACATTGTGGTTAGGGTGCACATATACACCTGCTTCCACTCCCAGGTGGCCCAAAAGAAGCTCCTGAAACTGAATATTAGCCACCACACAGAAACACTCAGGAAGCTCTGTTCACCGGGAAGGAACTCAGTATCCATGAGCTGTAGAAAATAGATACATTGTAACATGCAGACAATGAACCAGACAGCAGGGAAAATGAATGAAGCTGTAAGCTTGTGTCAATGTGGACCCATCTCAAAAGCAGACTGTTGAGAGGAAAGGCAAATCACAGAGGAGTATATTCAGCAAATTCCATCCATATAGAGCTTGAAAACAGACAAAGCAATGGAATATTTTGTTTGGGGATTTTTTCTTTTTTTCTTTCTTTCTTTTTTTTTTTTTTTTTTTTTGTGTGTGTGTGTGTGTGCGCGCGCGCGCACGTGCACATACACATGCAAATACACAAATTGCAGAGAACAGTAAGGACATGGGAAGCAGAGGCTTGGGGAAGAAGGGGTTGGCCAATTTTTAGAGACAGCAAAGGGCTTGTCTGGGAGTGCTGCCAGAAAAGTTCTGAGAAGTTCCCAGAGAGGGGGACCTTGACTCAGAATAAGTGGGGTTCTGGGATTTTTGATTGTTTGTTTTTGGTATTGGGGATTAAACCCAGAAGTGCTTTCCCACTGAGCCACATCTCAGCCCTTTCTATTTTATTTATTTTTGAGACAGGGACCAGAGGCTGCCCTCTAACTTGCCATCTTCAGCCTTGGCCTCCCCAGTTGCTGGGATTACAGGCGTGCAGCACCATGTCTGCCTACAAGTGGGATTCTTGACAAACATCTGAGAAATGAATTTAAGGACGCATCAATTAGAGACATGGGAATTTAGGAAAGTTAGAAAAGCAGAGATCCATTCAGGGGAGAATGAGGATCATCTTAGAAGTGAAGGATGCTTTGGGGGTTCTTATGTTCCTCTTTCAAAGAGAATTTGGTGAGGGGTGGGCAAGGGAGGCATGTGGGGGTGACGTTATCTGGAAATCACAAGACAGTGTGTGGTGTCTGGTCATTTCCAAGATCCTTAGGCTGACATGGTCTCTATTATTTGCTCAATAGGTAACATTGGAAAGTCCCCTAGATTATTAGTTTCTTAAAATTCATATCTTTCTTGGCTTGATCTATTTATTACATGGACCAATTAATACTACAAAAGCTGATTTTCATAAGTGGATGCATTTATGGCAACACTAAGATTTATAGATTTCTCAGAAATTTAGGAGAGACAAGCCTAGAAGGAGAATTTACTTGAGAATAGATGGGCCTGCAAAGGCATGCAGAATTTCAGATTAAAGTCACATTTCCTGTTCTTTTTGTTTCCTATCTTTTTTTTTTTCTATCCTACCTCAATGGCCTGGCTTGCATTTTCTTTTCAACTTTTTCTTTTTTTTTAAGTTGTAGGTGGTTACAATACCTTTATTTTATTTTTAGGTGGTGCTGAGGATCGAACTCAGTGCCTTCCACATGTGAGGTGAGTGCTCTACCACTGAGCTACACCCCCAGGCCCTGGCTTGCATTTTCTAACCAACCAGTCCCAAGCCTATACCAGCCCCTTGACCTGCCTCTCATATTCCAAGCCAGTAGTTCTGCCCCGTGTCATGCCAGAGCCTGGCACTAGGTAACTAGAGAGCACCCCTACAGCCTCGAACCTGCTGGAATTACTCAAAGTGGCCATTCCCAGGAGGATTGCTCTGCCCTGTCTTGCCTTTCCCATGGAAACCCCAATCAAACCTCTGGGCTTGGCTCCTGCTTCTGCTTCCTGGCCTGACCTCATGCCTTCCCATGTGGCCCCATGTGGCAATGCCTGTCCCCTTCTATTGGGAGTCATAAGTAATAATTGCTTCTTTCAGTAGCATTAGCTTCTCCAAGTTGTTACCAGTTACCTCCATAAACACTCTCAGAGTCAATGCTTGGGATCCTCCCAAAGGGAAGCACAGGAAGCTTTGAGGGTGACAGTCACATCACAGGACTAAACAGTTCAGGGTCACTCCAAGTGAATTTGGGGACTAAATAAAGACACAGACACAGAAAGTACGTTTTCTTTGGGTTCAGTGACTGCTCCCCAGCTGCAGCTCCCATAAGGGGGGCAAGACAGGCAAGAAAGAGAGCGAGGAGCACGTGCTGACCCCTTTTATTGGGGAGAAGCCATTCAGATGAGGCAAGGGGTCAGGTTCCAGGGGGTTGAGTCTAGCTTCCCGGTGTCTCTCTGTCAGCAAGTTGACTGACACCTAGGAAGGCCACGCCCATCTCATGTGCTGTGTGGGGATCACAGGCAGAGGGAGGGAAAAGAACCATATGTCGCCAGCCCAAACATGGGTTCAGTCCCCTGTGCACTTGGTGCTCATCGTTCACACGCACAGCCCAGGGCTGGCTTGCCATGTCTCCCGGCTCTCATCGCTCAAGGCTAAGGGGCGCTCGGTTCCCATGTGGCAGCTCCCGACAGGTGATAGTAATGTTCAGTTTCTTAAATACGTTGTTGTGTTCAAGGGTATTAATCATCATTCTTCAAATGGTACATGAACGTCTTGTATCTGTGGCATGTTCTACAGTAAAAATGAAAACAAGATCCACAGTCATTTTATTCACTCTAGAAGTAATATATCATGTGTCATTATTAATTTCTTAGTTTTGATAAATATGTTAACACATGGAGGAACAGGTGGGAAGTACGCTGGAATTCTTCATACTGTCTTTGCCATTCTTTTAGAAATCTAAAATTAATTCAAGATAAAGTGTGTGTTTTTTTTTTTTTTTTTTTTTTTTTTAAGTAATTTGGGTGCTGGACCATGCAGGGCCTGGTGGCCTCTCTGAAGAGTCCGGATTCCATTCTCTGAGCTGTGGGATGTCCCAGGAGGATTTTCACAAGGCAGGGCTGGATCCAGCGATGTGATAAGATACAGCACAGTCTCTAAGGAAATTCAAATATCATCCTAGATGCGAGCCAGAACTTCCCTGACCAGATGAAGAATGCCTTCACCACGGGCTTGAGGTCCCAGGTCATGGAGGCAGGGGTGCAGGGGCGGAGCCAGAGAGAACAGAGCAATGTTGATGGATGGCACAGCTGGGGTGGGGGAGAGTCCCAGAGGCCTGAGAGATGGGGAGGGGAAGGAAGGACAGAAGATCAGGCTTGGGGAGGACCAGACAGGGAGTCCAGGGGCTGAGAGACGACGGGGAGCCCCACCCTCAGATTCCAGAGTCCCCCACCTTTTCCCTCCGACACCTCAAGACACCTGCTTCTCAGCAGCTCCCCGCCACTCTGTGCACACGCAGCACCCCAAACCTTGTCCCCCACCCCAGTGCAGGAGGAGGGCCACGCCACCCACTGGGGACTCGCCCTCCCTTTCTAGTATTTCTTTGATTCTTTTCTGCTTACAGGTTGCTCTATCGTGAGGTCAGACCAGACTGCCCCTTGATTCCAGGTCTCCCCTTGATTTCCTCCTCAGTGTCACTATTTCTCTGCTCAACCCAAATTTGTGCTACCCTCCCCCACACACAGACCAGGTACACAGAATGTGGCCTTATTTGAAGAAATGGCCTTTACGAAGGCATTTGAGTTAAGAGATCATTAGGATGGGCCCTAAGCCAACAGGACTGGGCCTTATTAGCGGGAAATCTGGACCTGCCTGTGTACAGGAAAGAGGCCGCGGGGACATGAACATGGCTGCCCACCAGCCACGGAGGGAGACCTGGAACAGCTCCTTCCCTGTGGCCTTCAGAAGGGACCAACCCTGCTGCCCCTGGAGTCTGGACTTTGGGACTATGAGAAAATAACACGTCTGCGGTATGGTGTCTCGGCAGCCTTTGCAGACTAACCCGCTGAGGAGGGAAGCTGAACTTTGCTGTGTCCATTTCACCATTTCCCGTGCCAAAAACAATACTTGGCACACAGCAGCAGCTCAATAAATATTTGTTGTTCGAATAAATGAAAGAAAGCCTTTCCCAACTCAGCGGATACTCCTTTTGGCCATCTGGTCATTATTTAAAATATATTTATCAGAGTAGGGGAAAAATGTAAAAGACTCTGTTACTCTGCTTTTTGTTGCTGAGACCAAAATACGATTTAGAGGAAGAAAAGTTTATTTTGGCTCACAGTTTCCCAGGTTCCGTTCATGGTTGGCCAACTCCAAGGCCTGAGGTGAGGCAGAAGATCAGGGTGGAAGTGTGTGGTGGAGGAAGGGTGTCAGTTCATGGCAGCCAGGAAGCAAAAAAGGGGGTGGGGGGAAAGTAGAAGGACCCAGGAACAAAATATAATCCCTAAGGGCGCACCCCCAGTGACCTACCTCCTCCAGCCATGCCTTACCTGACCATAATCACCTCCCAATAATCCATTCAAATGACGCACCCGTCAAATGGATTAATCCACCGGTTAGGTTACAACTCTCATAATCGGATCATTCCACCTCTGAACATTCCTTCATTAACACATGAGCTTTTTGGGGGAACTCCTCATACCCAAACCATAAGAGACACGAAAATGTAAGCAGTGAAAAGCATTACCTTTCAGACACAACTAATACAACTTTGAAGGCAGTCCTAGGAAAATACAAGCAAATGGTTATCATATGTTACATGGATGGGTGGTCTTTTAAAAATGTCCACAAATCATTCCTTGCCAAGCAGACTTCTTCTACACTTTCTTTGTGGAAACTAGCGTGCAAGATGATCCCCTCCCATCTCTGCCTCCCACAGTGAACAGGGCTGATCTTGGTAGGATATTGAAGAAATAGCGTGCAATTCCAAGGTCAAGCCATAAGACGTTATGGTGGACCCCTTGCTCTCTCTGGGGTCATCTGCTCTTGGGGGAAGCCAGTGGCCATGCTGTGTGGACGCTCAGGCAGCCCCTTGCAGAGGTTTAGACCAGGGGGAACCGAGGGCTTCTGCCAACAGCCAGCTCCAGTTCATCAGCCATGTCAGTGAGCCACCTTGGAAGCAGATCTGTTAGCCCATCAAACGTTCAGATGACTGTAGCCCCGGCCAACGTCTTAATTGCAACCTCATGAGAGACTCTGAGCCAGAACCACCCAGCCAAGCCATTCCTGAATTCCTGACCCACAGAAACGGTGAGACGCCATAAAAGTTCATGGCTGTTTTAAGCCGCTGAGCTGTGGAGTCATTGGGTGCCCAGGAATAGGTAGCTAACACAACTTTGAAGACAGTTCCACATCAGTCCTCTCTGTTTACTGTAGGACAGAATTCCGTGGGCCTGTTTGAGTTCTAGACTTGCCAGGTCCCTGAGCAGCCTTAACACTGCACGCCCCTCTCCCATCAGAGTCTCCTTGGTTCCACTTGAAAGACTCTTCCTCACTTTCCTTGGGGGGAGACACCTCTTTCTCTGGCTCTCTTTGGGCTTCAAGTCCCTCCTTAAACCCTGGGGCTTTCTGGAGTCTGGGGTTCTGTCCTGAGCCCCCTTCTCTCTCCACTCAACAGTCACAGCCATCTCCAATGCCTAGTGGGCCAAGCCTCTCCTCAGGCGTCCCCCATACTGCCAATACCTCCTCCTATCTCAGATCTCTCTAGAGCTCCAGATCAGCATCCCCTGGTCAGGGACATCTCACAAAAGCCTCAGACTCAGGAATTCAAAACGAAATATATCTTTTCCCCCGTTCTGCTCATCCTTGGGCACTCATCTCCACCTAAGAAGTGGCCCTGCCACCTACCAGTCACCTGGCCTCTCCCTGACGATAGTACTTCACTTAGCCCCATGATTCTTGCCTCCTGGATAGTGAGTTTAGCCTTTGTGCTCCTTCTCCTCCCCCCTGCCCCCCGCCCTCTGCCCACAGTGCCACCCATTGTCTCCTCCTGCCTGGGCCACCACAGCAGCCTCCTTACTGGATGTTCTGTTGCTGCCCTGTCCATTTCCTGCAGGGCAGTCAGAGCAACTTTGAAATCTAAACTTGACTATGCTCCTCCCTGGCCTAAACTTTTTGATGGCTTCTTACACTTTGAGGAAGAAGAAGAAGAAAAGAATTCTTACCATGTCCCATAAGTTCCTCCTGAATCAGACCATCAACCTCCCTCCTGCCTCCTGCCCCTTGTCCTGCAGGACCTTTGCGCACACTGCTCAGTCTTCCTGGAACACCCCTCACTTGATTTTTTC
This sequence comes from Callospermophilus lateralis, assembly GCF_048772815.1. NCBI lineage: Eukaryota > Metazoa > Chordata > Mammalia > Rodentia > Sciuridae > Callospermophilus > Callospermophilus lateralis. The sequence goes on along the minus strand of NC_135307.1, from coordinate 179,075,078 downwards.
CATTCTGCTTTACTTCCTTCAAGTCTTTACTAATGACCGTTTCCCAAAGAAGCCTTCCCTGCCTGCCTTTCAAGAAATGAGAACCCTCAGCCCTTCACCCAGGTCTAATCCCACCCCGACACCCATTTCATCACGAATCTTATGCAGTTGTTTGCTTATCAGTGTGAATTTTTCTCTCTTTCCCACTAGAATGTGAGGGTCCAGACGGCAGAGACTTGGTCTGCTTTGTTCATGGTGCCCAGCACCTCAATTGGCTCATCATGTTAGAGGACATAATAAATGAGTGGATTTCTTTCCTCTTCCTGCCTCCAACACTGGACTCCAGAGACTCAGATCTGCTTTTGGCCGCCCACACAGCACGCTGCTTCTCACCTTCAAGCCTTAGCGCATGCTGATCCATCTGTCTGGGCCCTTCCTCCTTTGCAGTCTACTCCTATGGCTCCTTTCGGATTCTGCTTGAGTCACCACCTTCTCTGGGCAGCTTTCCCTGATCACTGCCTCTTATTTTGGTGGTGGGGGTACCAGGGATTGAACTCAGGATACTTGACCACTGAGCCATACCCCCACCCCTATTTTGTATTTTATTTAGAGACAGGATCTCACTGAGTTGCTTAGCTGGCTTTGAACTTGCAATCCTCTTGCCTCAGCCTCCCAAGCCACTGGGATTACAGGTGTGTGCCACCGCACCCGGCCTAACCGCTACCTCTTGGCCTGCTAGGTTCTCACTTCCTCCATATGCCCATTCCTGGCCTCCTGCCCAGGACATTGCAAATGAAGTACTTATTGCTGGGCTTTGGAAGAATGGGCTTGTTTGTTTGCTTTCTTGTGAGCGTCTTATGAGCAAATCCCCTCTCTGGGAAATCCTTAGCAAAGGGCCTGGTAGAGTCCGTGCAGAGTGAATGTTGTGATAAATGAGTGAATGAGTCCATCGGTTAGACTGGGTCCAGCCACGCCGAAGCAGCCATACCTGTGATCCTAAGAGGTCCCCGTTCCTCTCTGTGTCCCGATGTTTTTCAGTCTTTATAAACAAGGGTCTAATGTACTAGCTATGTTTATTAAAACTGCAATTTCTGGTTCTGGCCCTTAGGATTCTGAGCTTCCCAGGGAAGCTCAGAATATGTGACTGCAATGAACCCCCCACAGGTCACTCTGAAGTGACAACACCTGGAACTCTGGCTTTGGAGCCTCTTCCCATGCTGCAGACCCGAGATCCTGCTTTGTAAGAAACCAGAGAGCAGAAGCAGCACTTGAGGGCCTCAGGGGACAGTCCTGGAGGACTCCCAGGGTGGGGACAGGAAGAAAAGTGACCGCCTCCCCCACCCCCTCCCCACCAGGGCTGCAGACTGAGTTCAGGAAGAAAAACAAGCACAGCTGCCCTGGACAATGGAGCCCTTTCATGGGCAGCTGGGATCTCAGCTGGCTGCAGGGGTGAGGCCAGCGTGACCCCGGCCCCCTCCCGTCACTGGAGCACCCGCCCAGTTTTTTCACACTGAGGGAAGAGGTCTGGGATGTCCTTGGGTGTCCCCGGGTCTCTGAAATGGGGCCATAGAGAGGAAAGGAGGTTCCGGAAGCTGAGGATTCTGGGAGGGAGACATCAGTGCTGGGAATCCCGGGGGAATGAGGAAGGCTGGCTAAACCGAGGTTTTTGGGGGAGGTGGCTCGGGGACTATTTTCTTTTTTTGTTTTGTTTTAAGAGAAGTTTATTATTGGGGTGGGGAGGTACTAAGGATTGAACTCAGGGGCACTCGACCACTGAGCCCCATCCCCAGCCCTATTTTGAATTTTATTTAGAGACAGGGTCTCACTGAGTTGCTTAGCGCCTCCCTTTTGCTGAGGCTGGCTTGGAACTCATGATCCTCCTGCCTCAACCTCCTGAGCTGCTGGGATTACAGGCGGGTGCCAGGGCACCGGCTTGGGGACTATTCTTTGCAGTTCTACTCCTGCAAGATCATGTGGGCAGATTCTACAATCCCTCCAAGCCCCCAGTGCACCCCAGCTTCCCTGTGAAGTGAGTGAAGTGAGTGCCCTACAGCAGCAGCTCTGATGAGGCTGGAAAGAGGTCTCCTGGGCACCTGCCATTCCCAGCATTCCACAGTTTGGGGCTAGATCCCTGGGCTAGAGGTCAGGATCAAGGATTCAAATCCTGACTCTACCATGGACATTCTGTGTGGCCTCAGAGAAGACGGTGGCCCTCTCTGTGCATCTTGCAAGACAAAAGCGGTCAAAATGGAGGGCCTCTGTACCCGTCGGTGCACGGTATATCAGCGTATATACTGTCCACAAGACTTACCACTGTGGAAATGGACCCTGATCACCTGGCTGAAGTCATATTTGTCAGTAGTCACTCTTTTCCCCCTTTCCCACAGTATAGCCTTTGGGAGGAAGTCACTAAGTGCAGTTCACACTTTGGAGCAGGGAATTGTGCTCCCTCTCCTTGAGGGTGAGGTACCCACAGGGATTACTGGGTGTTCTTCTGCATGGGCGATTTGTCTGTTCTCATTCACTCACTTACTTCTATCAACATAATGCTTTATTTCCTTGCTCAAATCTTTCCAGCATTGGTCATCAGAAGGTCTTTCAACTGTTTCCTGTGTCCCTTTGTCATTCCTCCACCACTGTGTGGGGCTCTTAAGTCTGTTTTAGCATTTGCTAACCTTTCGATGCTATGGGATGCTCCAGGGTCATCTTGTATATTTCCTATCTCAGACCTAGAACCAGGTGTTTTCCCAAGGAGTCCCGGTTTCCCTTACTGGAGAATGGGATTAGACACCAAGATCTGGGGACTTGTGTGCTCATTGCTCCTGGGATGCCAGGGACTTCTGAGCCCCCTTTGGCTCACTGAGCAAGAAATACATGTGTCTATGCTAACTTCTGTATAAATATTTTGTATGTATCTATCAATCTACCCCTATCTATCTCTCTATTACTCTACCATCTCCAACTCTAGTCTGTAGCTCATGAATCAGCCTACTTCCTTACTTGTTTGTAATCTCTTGCTCAAACAGAGAGAGCCCAAGCCCTTCTTCTGATGATCAGATTGTGAGAACTGGGGCTAGAGGGAGCCCCTTGAACTTGGCTCCTCTTGACTTGGCCACGTTAGTCCTTGAGCTCACTTGCTTTGTGACGCGGGAGGCTGGACTCTGCCATTTCTCCAGGGATGATGGTTTCGTTGAGTGGAGAATGGCACTTAGGAACCAAGATCTGGCACCAAGTGTGCTCACTGCTGTGGGGATGTTGCTGTTCCCTGGTTACTTGTGCCAAATTCTCCAACTACAATTCAAAGACACACAGCTTCCCCCTTTCCCTATTTTTAACTTCCTTTCCCCATAGTAAGAACTGTAATCCCTAAAACATGGATGTGTCTATCCCTTCCTTCCATCATACAACACACAGATAGTGATTTCAGAATTACAACATCAATGCACTAGAATCCTAGGGCCAAAGTTACTTGAATTCATTATTTTCTTTGTGTGATTATGTTATTAATTTGATAGTTAAGTTCATCTTTTTTTCTATTCTTTTAAGTTTAGAGTTTACACTACTATCTTTTTATTTAATTATATTTTTTAATGTATATTTACATGGTTAAAAAGTCAGGACCATATAAAAATATATTCAGGGAAATGTCATTCCCTTCTCTTTTTTTTTTCTCCATTGCATTCCCACCAAGTCTCTAAGAGCTACCATTTTCAATTAGTTTCTGTTTTTTTTTTCCTTTCTGAATTTCTTTTCCATAATAAATTTCTTATAATATTTTTATTAAGTGAAAGGTGGCATATTATATACAATCCTTTATACGTTAATTTTATTTTTTTTGCTTAACCATATATGTTGTAAATCCCTCTATATAGGCCATGTGCTTAACATCCGCTTGTATGATATCCTAGTTTTTTCATCCAGTTTTATATGAATGGACATTTTGGCATTAAAATAATGCTTTGATGAACTTGATAATGAATAACATTGTGTATGAGGTGATTGTTGCTGTTCTTCTTTTTTTTTTTTTTTTGTACTGTGGAATGACATTGCCAGTGTAGTATATCCTAGATGTAAAAGTACTGGGTCAGAAGATAAATGCACACATTGTTTCATCGGATAGGACCAGTTCCCTTTATAAAGGCTGCGGCCACCTGGCATCTTCAGGGGTTGGTCAGTTTTCCATTACTGTGACAAAATACCTGAGATAATCAGGTATTATAGAGGCCATTAGAGAGAGAAGGTTTATTTTGGCTCCTGGTTTCAGTCCACAGTCAGAGGGTTCAGTTGCTTTGGGGGCCTGTGGCAAGGCAGTGCATTATGACAGGAAGTATGTGGTAGAGGAAAGCTGTTCATCTTATGGTGGGGAAGTGAAAAAAAGAGAAATAGGAAGGGGCTGAATTCCCAGCACCCTTTGAGGGCACCTTAAGACCTAAGACCTCTGCCTAGGCCCACCTTCCAAAGGCTCCACCATGTCTTAACAGCACCACGTTGGGATCCAAGCCCTTAACACATGAGCCTTAGGGGGACATTCCAGATCCAAACCACGGCACCCACCCACAATGCACGACTGTGACTCTGTGCCCAGAGCCTCCCTAACACGTGCTGTCTGGCTTTGAACACAATAGATGAGAAATGGCATTTTAACCCAGTTCTGAGTGACATTGAACCTTCTATGGCTCAGTCCCTCTGCATCTGTTTCTCCAGGACGTGAGCTGCGTCATTCCAAACCATGCTGACACAGTGGGCCTTAGGGTGGGCCTAGCCCTGAGGGTGGTTGGTGACTGTGGCAGCCACCAGGCCTTTGGGGACTCTGAGGTCTCCAGAGGGTCACAGCTCCTCACGTCCCCTTGCTGATTCTTGAGGGCCACCAGCCCTGCTGTGAGTCCCCACCAGCTGAGGGAGGAATGCTCCCATGCACAAAGAAGGCTCTGAGTGAGGAGGGTGACGAGGCTCCTGAGCAATGCCCGGGGCCTGACCTTCTCCACTGTTCAGAGGCCCTGCCAGGTCGAGGGCCCTGGGGTGAGGACAGTGGGGCTGCTGCTGGGGGAAGCTGGGCTTGGAGACACAGGGCACCCTGTCTTCCAGGATGGTTGGCCCATGTTTTTGTTGACCCTTTGGCTCAAGGCTCATCTACTCTATCCTCCCCTGCCTGGCTATCTCAGTGACCAGCCTAAAACTTAGAGTGACCATGGCACTCCTGGATTAGAAACTTCTTCCAGCTCTCCAGGGCACCAAACCCACTTGAGATTTCCCTAACTTTCCCCATGGACCCTCCACTCTCACCTAGTACACCTTTTATCTGTGCATCCATCCATCCTTCCACCCATCCATCCATCTATCCATTTGTTGTTAGTTGTCTATTGATACTTAACAAACTATTTCACAACTCAGAGCCAGAAACAGCTATAAACTCATGGGTTTCCCATAGTATCTGTGGATCTGGTGTTTGGAAGCACCTTCACTGGGTGGTTCTAGTTCGGGATCTCTTGTGAGGTTGTAGTCAAGTTGTGGTCTGGGGCTGCAGTCATCCAAGGCTGGGCTGGGCTGAGGATCCCCTTCTAAATGCGCTGGGCTCACTCACATGACTGGTAATTATGCTGGCTGATGGCAGGAGGCCCCAGTCCTCACCACCTGGGTGTTTCCACATGGCTGCTTGAGTGACCTAACAAGATGGTGGCTGGCTTCCTCCATAGCCAGTGATCCAAGAAACAGCAATGTAGAGGCCATAATGACCTAGTCTCTGGAGTCAGACACCATCACCTCCTCCACATCTTTACAGGTCTCAGAGTCCAAGCCACACTGAAGGGGACTTCACCTTTTAAAGGAAGGAGCATTAAGATATTTGTAGCCACCCATCCACCTACTTGACAAGCACTGAGCTCCTGCTGTATGCCTAGACCAGCAAACAGTTCATAGTCCAGAACCTGAAGGAGCAGCAGCATCGCTAAATCAGGGGTGAAAACTCAGAAGTCCCAGCCTCCAGGAAGAAGTGTGATGGGCCAGTGAGCCAGGCAGGGGCTCTGGAGAGCTGGATAGTGGTGCCTGGAAGGAGGACGAGGAGTTTAGGTGAAGCCTCCCAATTTCCAGATGTTGACAACTCTTTCCATGTTAGGCTTTTTAAACTTCTGTTTGCCTGACTTGGTGTGTGCTCTGCCAGTTGGCAAACTCTGATGCAGCCACACCAGATTTCTTAATCTTCCCTGCAAACATTCAGCCAGTCAACAAACATTTGTATGCACTGGGCCCCTTTTCACGCATGGCAGTGGCGAGCTGTGAGCTGAGTCTTTGGCTTGACATACTTTTCCATCTTTCTCCCCATAGGGAACTTCCAATCCTTCTATTTCAGTGCAAACGTCCCTTCCTCTGGGAAACCACTTCTGGCTTGACCTCGAGGGGGTCACTGGTTTCCTCCTTGAGGCTGCTACCATATTGCTCTCTAGGACTCCATCAGTGCCCCCTGCCTCCCCATGAGAGGAGAGGTGCTGCTAAGCCGAGGGAGGAAGGTCACCTTGGACCCCAAGGCAGAGGGAGTCTGGAAAGAGGCACAGGACATGCAAAAAGGGAATTGGGGTGGGGTGGGGGGAGGATGAGCAAAACCAGAAGCAGGGAAGCGCTGCTCAGGGCTGGTAGGGTCCCAGCTCCTTCCCCTCTAGACCCCCCCCCCAGCAGCTGCAGGGCTATGACTCCCCAGATGACGAGGGAGGAGACCTATAGGCTCCAGGAGCCCAAAGCCACCAGGGGCCAGAGCAGCTGAACAAGAAGCCCAGGTCCCGGATGAGTCACTGGAGTTTGTCCCACAAAAACAAGAAAGGGCTGGACTGGGACGAAAAGAGGAACAGCAGGACCCAGGGACAGAGGCTGAAGGACTTGTGGGTTGGGACACTGATTGGCCCTCAGTGTCCCCTGCCTCGAGGCCTCCAGCCCCCAATCCTCCTAGAACCCTAACTCTTGGCTTCAAATACACTGGGAGCCTAACCCTCTCCAGCCCCTGGGCAGCCCCTTGCTGGCGGAAGTCCCTGTGTCCCTGCCCCCTCCTGCTATCTCTTCAGTAACTAGAAGAATCTTTTTTTGGAGGGGGGGCTAATCTGATAATCTGATCATATAACCACCTCTTTAATTTCCTCTCACCATGGCTTTTTGTGGCTCTAAGGGGAAAATTCGAATTCTCTGGTCTGCAGGCCTCGCCCAGCCCGCTCTTCTCTGTCACCCCTGAGCCTGTCACTCTGGGCCTCTTCTGAAATGCTCTCGTGCCACAGGGTTTTTGCATGTGCTGTTCCTCCAACTGTCCCTCAGGTCTGTCACTAGTGAATGCTCCCGCTCTTTGGGTCTCAGCTTAAGCCCCCAGGGTGGTCCTCCTGGACCCCATTGGGTCCCTCCGATTCATGCTTTTTTCTCTCCCCCACTAGCCAGCGTGGCCGCCCCACCGTCCATGACCCCGGCTACTCAGGAGGCTGAAGGAGGCCAAGGCAGGAGCATCTGGCCTGTGTACCCAGGCCCCTCCTTAGTTTCCTGGAAGAACCCCTCCCTGCTCCAGGAGGACCCGGGTGGAGACACCATCCTGTGCTGTCACCCAGGGATGGACCCAGAAGCGATTCTAGCCAATCAGAATCTCCTCATTACCCTAGGCACAGAGATTGGGTCACAAGTGGACACGTGACCGAAGCAAGGCCAATGGGGGTTACCATTTTAGTATCAGGAAAAAGTTCCGTCCTTGTGCTAGGACTGCTGTGCCGAGCCCTGGTCCTGCCGTAGGGACCGCGACCTGGCACCACGTCTCGCTTACCAGACCCTTTGAGCCCCTTCCACCGAAGCGAGGTTGAGTTGCGTTTCCGTCACTTGCCCTTGGAGAAGGGCAGTTTTTCCAGGGTGGGGCCCAGGGTAGTTCTACGGTGTCCCGCTGTCCCCTTGCCTGTCATTCACTGACCCCGACTCTCACAGTCGCCACTGCACCACCCTCTGCCCTCCATCCGAGAGAGCACCACTCTTTCCACCCAGCCTTCTGCAGCTCGGCGTTCCTGCTGCTGTGCCCCCTGGGAAACCGATGGCAGAGGCAGAGATGTCCAAGAGATCAATGGGCCAGGGGCCATGATGGAGAAGGGGAGATGGGGCAGAAGGAGAAAGAGAGAGCCACTGGACCCCGGTGCAGACCCGAGTTCTGTTAAAGGAGCCAGGGAAAGAGGAAGACTGGGTGTAAAGAGCTGCAGGCTGCAGCGCAGCTCTGAGAAAATCTTATCCAGAAACCCAACAGGGAGCACTGGCAGAGGTTATTAGAAGAGTCCCACATTAAGATGACGTGGAGAACCCTTGAACTGTGGCCTTCACCAGATTGAACTCTCCAGCTTACAGAATCATGAGTTGAGTAAACCTCTTTTTCTCTATAAATTACTTGGTCTCAGATATTCTATTATAGCAACAGAAAATGGACTAAGACCCTTCCTTATTTACAGTGCATGCAGCCGGCTCAAGGCTGAAGCATATCCTGATGGCATCCATGTATCATGGATCCTGTCTTGAAGAGGGCTCTCGGTGACTGAGACACTGCCTTAGGACCTACTTATATTACAAGGGCTTATTATTACAAGCAGGCTCTGCTTTAGAGCCTGTATCTTCTTTAATGCTGGTCTGCCTTATACATCTTAGACCTCAGATGATACGTAAACATGGAATCCATGAGAAACCATATTGGTTGGCAGCAGCTGTCTGTGCTCTGTGTTGAGGAGGATTCTGAAGTTGCTTCTGGATCAACAGGAAGTTCCATGATTGAGTCTTGATGTCTCTCGTGGGTAGGTGAAGGTAAGTGTATACATGTGTACCAAGTAGTTGGCATCCTTACAGTAGAAACATGCATATTTATTGAATAAGTGAATGTATCCCATAATAGTCTGTTTAAATTAGGCATCTCCCTTCTCCCAAATAAGCCCCACCTCTGGTGAGATGTCCTTGAACCTGGCCCTGGGAATCCCAAAATCATAGGTAGAACTGCCATTTGCTGAGGATCTATTTTTCCTGGCACTATTTTAAGCTCTTTCAATGCATTATCTCACGGGATTCTCACAGTCTCTTCCTGAGGACTGTGTAATTTCCAAGGCTGAGGAAACTCTAGCTCCAAGAAGGGAGGGATCTACCCAGGACCACCCAGAAAATCAACTGCAGAGACCACCTCCACATCCCTTCTCCATTTTCTCCACTCCACCCTCTGTCAAACAAGTGAGGAATTTTGTTTTTCTCAAAATCTAGTGTAGCAATTGTAGCATGATTCAGTTATTCATTTGCCAATGAGAGAGGAAGTGAATTCTTGAATGGTCCTTGGAAAATTCTCTGGAAATTCCCTGAGAGATGAACTTAGCCCAGTCCCATAGTGGAACATGCATATTGGAGGCTGATTTCCCAATCATCGATCCCTAAACATAAATAAACACTATTTCACGTCCTACATATTAAATCTGCCAGGTACCAGGCGCAGGGCAAAGCAAGTTACATTCACCAACTTATTTAATCCACCACCACAGTCCCCATGAGGAAGTCTTTTTCTGTTTGTTCCTGTTCTTTCCAAAGGAAGAATCTGAGATTTAGACAGTTCAGCCTCCTCGAGTTCTGAACCACACAGGTGTGTGTGTGTGTGTGTGTGTGTGTGTGTGCGCGCGCGCACGCGCGCGCACAGTGTGAGTTGCATGTAAAATTGTATCACATCGGTAGAGGATATTTTTGGAAGAACATGCATGTGCATAAGGGTATGAAGGGTGTTGGGGTCCAGGGGGTGGACAGGCCTGGCGCTCCTTGTTTATAAACTATCTCATGTCCATTCCTCCTCCTTATTCAATCTAATTTTCTCTTGGGTGACCAGCTATTGCTGGCATGTGCAGTCTTAGTGGGGCCCTGGGCACATGACCCTGTTAGAATCTCTCTTTTCAGGGTTTGAATCTAGCAAGCAGTGACCCAAGGCAGGGAGAACGCTTGGGATTCATTCAGGTCGCACAGCCACCTGGGGAACAACAGACTCTCTAGAATTGCATGGTTTTGTCCAGTTCTGAAACCCACAGTTTCCTCTTTATCTGGTGATGGACAATCTCTTCTTCAGCTCTTTATCTCTACAAATGAGGACAATAATTGAATCTAAACTCATGACTCGTCCACGTAGAAGAGTATCTGCAAGTTCTTTGGGACAAGTTCTGTCTTGGAGTGTTTGTCTGTCTTGGTGCGATTCCATCGGTCTCCAGGGTTTCCAGTTGGTTCCTGTAGACTCACGGCCCCTGAAGCATCCTGTTTGTCCCTGTGCCTTCCAGAGGATGGACCCCCAGCCTTCTCATTGATTCTGTGAGCACCTGACACCTTTCCAATCCACACTTTCTCTTCTTAACTAAGTTAGAATCTGTTTCTGTTGCCTGCAACCCCAGAATACTGGCTGTTATGTTAATTCTGTCTCACAGCAACCTGGGACTCTAAACCCTCCAAAACTACGACACCCCCACCCCAACTCCTGCTGAATTCTGCACCAGACCTAAGTCTCTCTCCTAAACACGTGCACTAGTGATACCAAAACCCAGCTCTCCTGTGGGTTGTGGAGGGGTTTGTCATTGCTTAATAAACATCATCAAGGGATCCTCAAGGGCGGTGTGGTGTAGTTGAACTATGGGGGGATTGTTAGTCTCAAATGAATGATGAGCAAACGAAGGTCCAAGGGATGCGAAGGAACTTGCCAAAAGTTACATGGCAAGATGGGTGGCTCCTAGCTCAGGTTCCCTTTGCTAAAACACTGGTTCCCTATGGAGGTATGGGGGTGAGAGTTGGGCCACGGATAAATCTTGGGCTTTGGACTTCACCCTTACCACCATGCTTCTCTTTTCTTCAGTTCTTCACTCAGCCCCAATTTCTTTCCCCTTAACGCTACCTCAGGACCTTTGTGCATGTTGTTCCCACAGCCTAGAGCTCTGTTTCTCTACCCAGTCTGCCACCCCACATGTCTCTGAATTCCTCCCTCTCAGAACAAGGCATCTCATTCCCCTTCTAAGTCATCAGTCCTAAGTGATCCCTCCACAGTTCCTAATGCCAATATTCATGTCTTTCATGCTCAGCAGTCACCTCACTCAGTTATTTTTTCTGCTTATCCGTGTTTTACCTGTCTTGCCCACTAGATCCTATATTACCTGAGAAGAGAGACTCTGTCTTGTTCTGATACAGCGCTTGGTGCAGCATTTGATAAATAAATGGATGAATCCCTGAGTCCTCCAACCAGAAATAACCTGGGCATTTTCTTAGTCCATTTGGATTCCTATAACAAAATGCCTTAGACTGGTGACTTCTGAGCAACAGAAATTTATTTTTCTCAGTTCTGGAGCCTGGGAAGCCCAAGATCAAGGCACAGGAAGTTTTAGTGTCTGGTGGGGGACCTATGTTCTGCTTCACAGAATGTGCTTTCCAGTTGTGTCCTTACATGGTAGCGGAGTAACACAGCTCTCTGGGATCCCACCACCACCACCACCATCACCACCACCATCAGGTTCTGGGGATTGAACCCAGTGTGCCCTGCTACTGAGCCACATCCCAGGTCTCACTCAGTTGTCCAGGCTGGTCTTAAACTTGTGATCCCACTGCCCTTGCCACATCTTCAGGCTGGGGACACATCCCTTTGAAGAGGGCTGTGCCCTGGCCATCTAATCACCCAATGCATTTAGCTTTCACACCACAGAAACCATCACCTAGTTGCTCAGTCTCTCTCCTGTAGGAACAATGGCCCCAAGTCAGATCAGGGCACTTTCAGACAGACACGGTCATCTCAAAGTCCTGAACTGGGCAGTCTAGATGAGTAGAGGAGTTCACAGAAGAGCCCCCTGAGGGCGGAAGCCCAGCTTCAATCCAATTTAACAGGTGGGTCCTGAGTGCCGTGGGGCTGCCGCCCCAGTTTCCTGGGAGGCCGAGGCAGGAGGATGGCAAGTTCCAGGCCAGGCTGGGGGGCTTAGCAAGACCCTGTCTCTAAACTGAAATTCTGAAAAAGGGCTGGGGGTGGAGGAGTGCTCGCCTGGCTCTGCGAGGTCCTGGGGTCAAACCCCAACTTGGAGAGGGAAGAAAACCACCATCACCATCACCATCACCATCACCATCACCACCACCGCCACCGCCACCATCACCATCATCACCGCCACCCCCATGCCCCCTCCCCTTTGCACAGCTGGAGAGACGGAGGCTCCTGTGACTGCTGGACGCGGAGGAGGGGACGCTGGCCGGCTCGCCTCTGCCCGGGACTGCTCGGCGGGCGCCGTGGGAAGCGGGCGGAGCGGCTCCAGGTCTCTTGGCAGTCGGCGCGCGAGGGGCGGGCGGGGCGCCTGGTTCTCATCACGGCGGCGGCGGGCGGGGGGCGAGGCGCCGGCACAAAGGGGCCGCTGTCCCGCCCGCCCGCCCGCCGCTCGGACCTCGGGCCCGCGCCCGCCCCGCCCCTGCGCCGCCCTCGCTCTCGGTCCCCCGCTCCGCGCGGCTCTCCCGCCCCGGCCGCTGTCCCGGGCCCGGATCGGCCCTCGCAGATGGAGCAGGGGTCAGTGCCCGGGGTCGGCCAGTCCCGCTGTCCCGGGGGCTAGGCCCGGCGGCTGCACGGGAGGACAGCACCCCGACCCACAGAGTGCAGGAGAGGAGCGGAGAGGAGCGCCGGTCCCGTCACCATGGTAACGCTGCCCAGGCTGGACCACCCCGCTGGCTCCTTTCTCCCCTAACCCCGGGGCCCCTGGGCGGGCCGCGACCCTTACAGACCACCCTCGGTGCCTGGCCAGGAGTCCACGCCTAACCGCCCAACCCCAGCGCGGGTGGGGTCTGAGGGGTTGCAGGGGTCCCTTCCGTGGCCAAGTTCTCCCTGGGCCTCTCCAGGCGTGAGATGGATGGAATAAGGGACGAGGTGTTAACTTTCCTATTGTCCCAACCCAGAGTCAAGGGCTAAACGTGAACCCTATCTCGCGGGGCCTCGGACAAAGCTTGGGGTGCTTTTGCATTTTAGATGTGGGGCAGATGGTCAGCTAGGCACGATTCCAACGTGGGGTTTGGGTGGAGAGGGGCCCAGCAAAGCAGGGCAGGGAGGACTCGTGGTGCAGAGGGCAAAAGGGACTGCTTCCCCAATCTCGGAATGGTTCTGCTGTTTTAGACCCAGGGCTGGAAAGTCCGATGTCCTGACACGGGGTGCTCTGGGAGGAACTGGGGGAGGGTTACCTGGGGGGGGGGCAGAGGAAGGGCAATACCTCCACACTCTGGGAGAGTTGTGTATGTGTATTTGTGCCAGAATCTGGAAACGGAAAATGAAAGAAAATACTGTTTTCAAAGACTCCCAACTCAGCTCCAGACAGGCCCAGGAGCCCCGGGCAGATTCACAGGAGCCATTTTCTTAATCAGGGGATTTGGAAAGCGGCTGTGAAGACAGACCAGGGCTTTAACTCCTCGACTGTGATCCATCAGGCTGAATTTGTGTGGGTTTTCACTGATGTGCACACCCACACAGAGGAATTCTGCACAGAAGTGGGTACATACACACACACACACACACTCGGAGCACACCCAACACACTCCCATTGACTCACACAGCTCCACACATGTGCCTCCTCATATAAGCAACCCTTGTCCACCTGCTCTCCCATGCTGCCAAAATGTGGGTATATACCTGCAAAACAGGTGTCTAAATCACACCAGCAGGACACACTGCCATACATTGCCCTTGGAGCTAATCGAAAATAACCATTACAAACTAGTTATTTACCTCTCCCTACAGGCAAGACCTTCCACTATGTATGTGGGAGTTCATGTCATTCACATCAATGTGTGTGTGCGTGTGTATATGTGTGTGTGTATGTGTGTGTGTGTGTATGTGTGTATGTGCACACGTGTGCAACTGGAGATTGAACCCAGGGGTGCTCTACCACTGAGCTACATCCCCAACCCTTTTTATTCTTTATTCTGAGACAGGGTCTCACTGAGTTGCTCAGACTGACCTTGAACTTGCCATCCTTCTGCCTTACCTCCTGAGTCACTGGGGTTACACGAACTTGCCGCTATGCTGGGCTTACACCAACTCTCAGGAGTAGATCGCTGATATCTCTACCCCACAGGCGGGGGCCTTTGCTCTGGGAGCTTAGGTGACTATTCAAAGTCACTCCACCAGGAAGTGCAAGTCAGGGCAGGCTGAATTCTAAACCTGCATCCAGCTGTACTGCCACCCCAAGCCACAGCCTGCACAAGGGGTGTTTGCCCACCTCTCCTGGCTGGACCTAATCTAGTTATTAGTTTTAGAATCCAGACACCCCTCACCAAACCCCAGATACTTAGATTAAGGGTCAGTCACTGGGCTGGGCCTCTCAAAGACTCAACATCTCTTTCTTCATTGGGTACAATGGGCAGATTTTCCTACCTTTCTGTCTTTATATATTAAAGATTATAATCTGTCCATTTTTCTGGCCTTACCTACCCACTCCAGCTACTCAGGCCTTGGTTTAGAAGCTCTTATGGTTTATGCTCCCTCCTGCCCCAGGGCCTTTATACAAGCTGTACCTCCTGGGAGAAGAAGCACATTTACCTAAGGAATACTTATTCATCCCAGAAGTCTCCACCCAAGTATCATCTTAGCAAAGCCTCCCGACTCCCCTGGCCCTTGCTCTAGCCTGCCAGAGACTCCTCCCTCATGGCCTCCATTACAGTAGTAATTTTTGTGGAATGCTTTGATTAATGATTGTCCAGTGTTCAGGGGCTGCTCAGTGTTGGAGATTCTTACAGTAAAGGGGTTTAGGGCTTAACCATTTCCACACTTCCCAAATTTCAGTATCTATGGAAAAACTTATGAATCCACTTATCTGACCAAATATTGTAAAAGCTGCATGCGATGGCACATACCTGTAATCCCAATGGCTTAGGAGGCTGAGGCAGGAGGATCATGAGTTCAAAGCCAGCCTCAGCAACTTAGCAAGGCCATAAGCAACTCAGTGAGACTCAAATTAAATACAAAAAAGGGCTGGGTGTGTGGCTCAGTAGTTAAGGGCCCCTGAATTCAATGTCTGGTACAAAAAAAATGTTTATATATATATATATATGCCATAAATAAAAAGTAACTGTAAAAATCTATGCAATGAGGGCAGATCTGTGTTAGTCGTTCTGGCTGGATGAGGCTGACCGTGGACCCTTCCTCGCCTGAGGACTGGTTTCATCTGCTCCGAGGAGTAATGATGAGGAGTCTGAGAGGTGTATCAGACACCTGTTGAGGCTCTCTCCTGGGTGTCGACAGGAGGCCTGGAGAGGCCTGGAGAGGACTGGAGTAGGTTTCTTGCTGTGATTTCACATCAAGCCCGAGTCCTCCCAAGATGGTCTTGTGGGCCACCTGCAATTCCATCCCACACTTTGAGGAAAGTTGCTCAAATCTGGTTCAATTCACTCCACATTGCCAAGGAACCTACTACGTGGTGGTCCCCACCCAGCCCCTGTGTGGGCCAGGCCCTCGCGGCCTCAGGGTCCCCAGGGAGTCAGGCCTGTTCACTAAGGGTCCTGAGCTGTCTGATGGGTGGTGGGAGGCCCCTCTGTGTCCTGGAAAGCTCAAGAGAAGTAACGCAGACCACTGGGCTCTGAAGTATAGATAGGAGCTTGTCCAGTCCAGGGAGGGGTGCAGGGTGAGCAGAGGCAGGGCCGCATCCAGGCAGCCCTTCCTTAGTTGGGGTCCCACCTTGGATTCCAGCAGGGAGATTTTAGGTGGCACTTGGGTGACCATTTTTTATTTTACAGCTTTTCATCTTAATGAGCGTTAGGGGGTTTTTAAATAGCAGAAACACATGAAAATCAATAAAAATAAATTCAAGTAGCAAACAAATAGACAAAAAAAATACTAAGCAAATCATCATAAATCTCTATCAAGCAAATAATAAATTAGGATATGCAAGAAAACCTCTTGTGTGTGGCCCATCGATGACCGGAAAGCTCTGGCTAGAGCATGCAGTGTGTCTAGAAGAAGCAGGACAGGAATGCTGGGAGCTGACTGGTGACTCCAAGCACCAGCCCAAACTGGATCTCTGTGTGAGAAAGGCCACTATGGGGGGTGGGGCAGAGGGGAACCTGGACTGGTTCTCAGTTTTATACCCCAGCTCTGCCATTTATTAGCAGGAAAGTTGTGGCCATAGTTTTTTCAACCTGTGAAATGGGAACAAAACATCTGGCTCATAGAATTATTAGGATGATAAAATACAATAATCATGGGAATTGCTTGGCACGGGCCTGGCTCCAGAGACTCACTTCTGTAAGAAGCAGCGCTCATTGCAATTATTGTTGTGTGGCTTGGGTGGGAGATGGCGCACCCCAGGGCAGAGGCAAAGGGGAGAGGGAGAGAAAGGAACAGATACAAGAGTAAGGCTCAAGGCAGGCGCGGTGGTGCGCGCCTGTAATCCCAGTGGCTTAGGAGGCTGATGCAGGAGGATCTTGAGTTCAAAGCCAGCCTCAGCAAAAGTGAAGTGCTGAGCAACTCAGTGAGACCCTGCCTCTAAATAAAATACAAAACAGGGCTGGGGATGGGGCTCAGTGGTGGAGTCCCCCTGAGTTCAATCCCTGGTAAGCCCCCCCCCAAAAAAAACAGCAACAACAACAAAAAAAAACTAAACTAAAGCTCGGAGAGGCAAAGTGCCTTGCTGGAGGTAACTCAGGCGATACACAGTGGAGCTGGACTTGAACGTGGGTCTTCTGGGGCCTGCTCGCTTCTTGGTTCACTGTGTCTGGGCTGTTTATTCAGTTTTGAAAGTCTTTTTGTTGTTGTTGTTTTAAATAAAGAGCCAATTCTCTCTCATATCTCTGCCCCCACACCCAAATAAAAAAAGGGCTTAGTGTAGGGAAGTGAGCGAGAACTTGAGAAAGCAGAAATGCTGGATTCAGCACCTCAGCCTGGGCCAGTTCACGAGGAGTGTCCCCAGTAGTTGAGTCCAGAGGTCACAACCCGATACCTGCTGGGCTGCACCTGGCTCACAGATGGGTTTGGAGAGGTTTGACCAAAAGATCCGTAATCCAGGCACAGGGGCCAAGCCACGTGTGGTTGATGCCGATGAAATGGGTGTTGCCCCAGACCCCACAGCTCCCTATTGCTTCCCTCATGGGGACGGTGACAGTCAGGGGCCCCTCTCCAAGGGCTGGAGGGGCTGCTTTCTTGGCTTAGACCCTTCTGTCTTCCACATCACCCGGTGGTCCCCTGAAGACCCTGTGAGTCTGTGGCTACTGGCTTAGGTCTCTCTGGTCCCGAGGCAGAAAGACACATCACTGGAAGTTTTCTCAGCAGCTAAGGTCAACTGGTCCCTTCTGGCTCCAAACTTCCTGAACCCGATTTGGCTTTGAATTCTAGCATGTTCCTACCAGAAGAAGGGTCCTTGGAGACCGATATGCTCAGTGCTTCCCTTTTATGGGGAGTGGGGACCGAGGTCCAGTTCACTGGCCAGTCGGGGGCAGAACCTCCCCTTCCCCAGGATCTCTGCCCCAGGGCAAGGCAGCCCTGGGGCTCCTCCCACCCACCTCAGCTCTTCTCATACGAGGGGATGCTAAATCCTTCGCCTGTTGGACTAAATGGATAAACTGAACCTTTAAGAAAAGTTCAGCCCACATCTCTGAAGACCCAGCTGACAACATCTGGAGAGACCATTTAAAAAAGGAGGCAGGCAGCCTTCCAAACACATGCAATCACACCCTCCCATCATAAAAGCTATAGGAGCTGATTATAGAACATTTGAAAATGCAGCACACTAAGAAGAAAATTCAGATACTGCCCCACCTGCCCTCCCCCCTCCCCCGCCCCCGGGGTAACTACAGTGAACACTTTACTGAATGCCGCTTGGATTCTTCCTAGGCTCACACACACTCTGAAGATCACACTGTATGGAAACTTTTCTTTAAAAAAACTACACCCGTCAGCAGTATGTGGGGAGGGGGTTTGGCTATGAAGGAGCCTCTTTGTGGGGTGGCGGAAATCTGTTGCGTATTGATCTGGATAATGGTTACAGAAGTCCGTCTCTAGGTCCAAATGTATAGTCCTGTACATTTTTTTATTTATTTGTTTTATTTGATTAAAAAAAAATGATACAACAGTAATAGAGGCTCATTACAAAGACATGAAATAGACATCTACGAACACAGCTGCTCCCCTGCGCAGACACAGCGTCTGTAGTAGGTAGTTTTCTAGGTGTCCCAGCACAGACAAGGTGCCCACGTCAGTAGGAACAATGGCCCCAAGTCAGAGCACGTGTCAGCGTCTGCTGGGACACAGGTGGGCTCCTTCTCTGGCCTGCAGTGCGGATGGGGGCAGGAGGGCGGCAGCAGCTTTGACTTAGCTCCCTGTTCAGCTTCTCTCCTGCCGGGAACAGTGAAGGGTCCTGCCAGGCTGCCTCTCTGGGAACTAATGGAAACAAGTCTATTAAGTTTCATGGAAATCATTTCGAGGGCTCCACGTCTCGCCGACGTGTTTGGGTTCCTGTGGCCCCGGGCTGGGCTGATTGGGATGGCGAGTGGCCAACGCTCCCCTTTCCCTGTGCACTTCCCTGACAGCCGATGAGCCCCTGGGGTTCAGGCCTGGAGCAGGTAGCGTGCTGGCCAAGAACACCGAGTCCTGGGAACTTGGAACGGGCTCCGCTTTGCTGGCTGCCCCTTAAATGGTTACAGTGTGTGGTGAGCAGAGCCAATTTGTCAAAGCCAGGGGCACTCAGTCTGCCAGGCTCGCTCTTCCAGAAGTAAACAGTTTCCTGAGGCGCGGTGGAGACAGGGAAAGACAGGGTGCTGGGCAGGCCACCCTTGGGGCTGGTGCCTCCAGGCAGAACAAACAGCTGGAGGCCCAGACACTGCCTCCGTCGTCCATCTGTCCGGGATGGCGCTGCTCCCTGTGTGCGTCAGCCAGAGAAGGTGAGTTGAGGGCCTGGCACAGTGGGTGCCTGGAGCCTGCTGTTGTCCCTGGGGTGACAGTGGTGGACTCAGAAGGAACTTGGACCTCAGCTTCGCCTGGCAGGCTGAATCAGCATCAATTACAATGAAAACATGAGCTGCAGCAGCCCCCGCTCTTTCCCAGAGAGCAGTTCCCATCAGGGCAGGGTGGGAAGCAGGATCCTCATTACACATGGGGAAACCGAGGCTCCAAGAGGGAGGAGAGTTTGGCCCGCTGTTTCCTAGTGGTTGAAGCACTGCAGTCAGCTACAGAGACGACCTCACTTATGTCTCTGGCCAGAACTTAACAACCAGGACCACGTGGTCAGACAATCCCTTCAGAGTTCTCTGATCTTCTGCAGACTTAGGAAGCCTTCCCCCGGCGATCAGATGTCTTTACTGCCTCCCTAACGTACTGCAGTCTGGCTTTGGGAGAAAGGAAGAGACTGGCCGAGCCTTTGAGAAGTGTCCAAAACAAGACAAACAGGCAGCCCAGCTCAATCTGCATGTGAGGAAAGAGGCCCAGAGAGGGTAGGGACCTACTCAAGGCTGCGCAGCGAGGTAGAAGCCAGGAGTGCCAAGGTCCCAGCCTAAACGATTGAGTGTGTGTGTTCACAGAGGGTGGATGCCGCCCTTGACTTCCCATCCTTCCCTGTGGTCCTCAGGGTTGCGTGGGGTGACAGATGTCAGGGTTTAACCTTGCTTGGTGAGGGTTGGGAGAGTGGGAAGAAGACAGGCTGTTCTGCCACACTGAAGACCCCTCTCTGCAGCTCTCAGGGCAGATAGCTCTTCCTGCACTTTGGCACTAAGTCCCTGACAACTGAGCGTCCCTGAGAGCCCCCTGCCATGTCAGTGCCACCTTCCTTCAGAATGGCTGCAACATTCTTTCATTCCCCCTTCTTCAAAGCCCCTCTTTTATTTCCTTGTATTTGGGGTCTTCGTTTATAGCAAGGGCCCCTCTCCTAAATAACCCTATGTTGGGTCTTTATTTCCATCTCCCTTTGCACCTGAGCAATGGGTGGACCAGAGCTTTTGGTCAGTCAGGGGCAACCAGAATGGCTTCCATTACACTATTTAAGAGTAGAAAATCGGGGCTGGGGATGTGGCTCAAGCGGTAGCGCGCTCGCCTGGCATGCGTGCGGCCCGGGTTCGATCCTCAGCACCACGTACAAAACAAAGATGTTGTGTCCGCTGATAACTAAAAAAAATAAATATTAAAATTCTCTCTCACTCTCTCTTTAAAAAAAAAAAAAAAAGAGTAGAAAATCGAAGCCCTTGGACCCTCTTGCTGCAGACAGTTGGTGGTCTCTGGCCTGTTTTACAGATGGAAAGAAATGTGGTTCAGGGAAGACTATTTTCCTGCTTCCAAATTTGCCGAGCACCTATTTTGTGCCAGGCCCTGGGTCAGGTGTGGAGGACCCAGGGGTGAATCGGAGCCAGCGTGCGCTGTGCTGGCTTTCTATTGCTGTTGTCACCAATGATCACACCTGCAGGAGTTTAGAACGGCACAACTTTATTAGCCCGCAGTCCTGCAGACCCCAAGTCTGACCTGGTCTTGATGGCCTAAAACCACGGTGTGGGCAGGGCTGCATTCCTTCCTAAAGGCTCTAGGGGAGAATTCCTTTGCTTGCTCTTTACAGCTTCTCAGAGCTGCCCACATTCCCTGGCTCTTCCTGCTTGTTCAACGCCAGCAACTTGGCATCTCTCTGACCTTTTTGCTTCCACAGTCACATTCCCTCTGTCTTCTGGACTATCCCCCTCCCCTTCCTTTTTTTTTTTTTTTTTTTTTTTTTTTTTAATTTTTGGTACTGGGTATTGAACCTAGGGGCGCTTTACCACTTGGACCTTTTTATTTTTCATTCGAATCTGTCTCACTAAGTTGCTGACACTGGCCTTGAACTTGCAATCCTCCTGCCTCAGCCTCCAGAGTCACTGAGCTTACAGGCATGTACCACCCCACCTGCCTCCTCTCCCCCTTTTGCAAACCCCTCTCAGTATCATGGGCCCACTTGAGACTCCAAGGAAATCTCTGGGTTTTCTGGCCGGATGATGGGCAACCTTCATTCCATCTGCGACCTTAATCCCCTTTTGCCTGTTAAGTGACCCAGTCACAGATCCCAGGGGTTAGGAGGTGGGCGTCTTTGAGGGCTACTCTGCCTACTCTTAGGGATCCAGAAATCATAGTGGGAACTGCTATGATAGGGACACAGAGGAGGGGACACCTGACCCTTCTGGGGTCAGGCAGGTACCAGGTCAGAGACGAGGGCTGACCTGAGCCTTAGAGAGTAAGGAGCTGGCCAGGTGAGGGGGCAATGGAAGAGGAAGGTGCTCAGGAGAAAGGAACAGCAAGGGCAAAGGCCTGGAGGAGACAAGAGAGTACCTGTGCCATCGTGGTGAGGCATGGAGAGGCTGGGCCTGCAGGGTGCCGGGTCGGGGAGCTGGACACGGGGGCTGCGTGCGTCCTGAAGGCAATGAGGAGCCCTTGAGGAACGCTGAGCAGGGGGCTGACACGTGGGAAATGTCACTCTGGGGCCTCAGTGGAGGTCGCTGAAGGGAGGAGGGCCCGAGGCCAGCATCCAAAGTGAGGTGATTCCCGGGAAGAGGTGGTGGATACCCAGCTCGGTCAGGGGCAGGGGACAGGCTGGTGGCAGGGGAGGGCAGCCCAACACGCGGGGTTCTAACCTCTTAGTCTGACGGGATGTTGGGACGTCCCTGGGCAGGGAGCGGGTGGAGGAGGAGCAGGTTTGGGAAGCTGTCCCTGAGTGGGGTGTGAGCCACGGGGAGGGGATAGGAGTGGCAGGCAGCATTAGCAGGGGTCTCAGTCATGGAGACCTGGGAGGTCACAGGAAGTGCCCACTGCCCTTGTCGTGGTTGCTTCCATTACTTTTCATCCTCTCCTTCTGTCCCCCCAGGACCCTCCGTCCCTAGATGCCGCCATCCAGCACGCCTTGGCTGGCCTCTATCCCCCTTTTGAGGCCACAGCTCCTACGGTCCTGGGTCAGGTGTTCCGGCTCCTGGACTCCGACTTCCGGGGAGACGGGTTGAGCTTCCTCTTGAATTTCCTGATCCCTGCCAAGCGCCTGTGTGAGCAAGTTCGCGAAGAAGCCTGTGTAAGTCGGGAGGGCGGTGGCGCCAGGGACAGTCTCTCCCAGAGGGCCAGGGGCTGGAGGGGAGCAGAAAAGCAGGTGGGCTGGGGGGTGTCTTGACTCATAGAAGAACTGAGGACGTGGATGGTTTTCCACATATCATTGCTTGTCAGCTCCCAAGTGGAGCAGGAGGGCACTTGGCCCTTATCCTCTGACATCTGGGAGTCAATTACAGTGCACTTCCACATCAGGAGGAACCACTGCAGAGAGGCTCTGGGGGGGATCCTGGTCCTTCGGAGCCTGCTGGGGCCTGGCATCCTGGCCATCACCAGGCTGCCTGGGCCACAGTGGGGCAGCTTCCATGGAGATTACAGAGAATGCCTCAGAGCTTTCCTGGAGTCCCTGAATTATTAGAGTGTGCACTTTCAACTGTGGAAACCCTCAAACATAGATCCCAGGGGGGCCTCTTCCATGGAAAAACAGAAAAAGAAAATTTAGGCAAAACTTATGGGCTACAAATGACAGAGTCCTCTCTCAGACCAGACCTGAGCTACCCTTGAAGACCCCTCAGTCTCCGCTTCTCTGCTTTCCAGCATCTTCTGAGGAGCTAGGTTTCCCCAAAGGTTGCAGCTCAGGGAAACTCTAGGCTTATCTCCTGCCTTGGAAAGGAAAATGAACTAACTCTTCCTCAGCAGCTGCACATAGAAAAAAAAATCTCAAGGAAGGATCTGATTGGCTGGATTTGGGTCACATGTCCATTCCTGAACCAATCACTGTGGCCAAAGGAATGGGGGGCATCAGGATTGATGAAGTCATATACCCACCTCCTTGGTCAGGGGATGAGACTGTTTTTAAAAAAGGGTGGGGAGTTCCTTGAGGTCCCTAAGAAGATCAAGCCCTCTGATGCCTATAGCATCACACCCGTCACTGGTTTGCCAGCCGCTTCCTGCCGTACTGTTATTTAATACCTGCTGCCTGAGACCCCAGGGTCAAGAACCTTTGTGGTTCTTGACCACCGTCCCCCACCCCTGACCACTCTTGCTCACTGCCTGTCAGGAACATAGCTCATGAGGAGCAAAGAATAAGGCTGGGGACTGTGTGTGTCGTTTAGGAACCAGGATGGAGATGGTTGGAACCAAAAAGAGAGAGAGATTATCCCTCCCAGCTGTGCCACACAGCACCTGGAAAATTTGGAACCCTCAGTGCACAGGAACTGGCCTTGTAGGAGGGAGGGTGTCTCTGGAGACATCAGGAGGCTTCCACTCTCCATGCTGACATTAGTTCATGGCGATCCTCCCCATCCTTCTCCCTGATAAGCTTCGCAACCGTCACTTCCTGTATTTGACCATTAAAACCATATCTGCACTGCGCCCTTCCTCGGCTCTTTCAGTGTCAAGGTCACAGCCTGTCCACATCTTTACTTTTTAATTGTAGGCAAATTTAATTTGATCACAATTACAGGCAAATTCTTGGCACCCCAGAGCAGGCAGGAGTGATGTGGGATCCGCAGGAGGTCTCTAGGGTCAGGTGCCCAAGGTCAAGTCCCAGCTCTATCACTGTGAACCTGGAAGAGCTGAAACTCAACTTCCTTGTGTGTAAGTGAGAACAATAATGCCGAGCAGCAGCACCATGCTTCACTGGGAGAGTCCAATGGGACCAGCAGAGCTGTCACCTCGGTGGTGCTTTGCCTTTTGCAAAACACAGCTGGACTCCTCTGTCTTGTTTAATGAGAAGGCGAGAAGTGCATGCTGTGAGGCACGGGAGGCTGCAGGAAAGGGGTTGCGCAATCACAGACTCCCCCAAGTTGGCCCAGGCAGTGCTGCTGCCAAGATCTGGGTTATTACCTCGGGGCACAAACACGGTCAGCTCTCACCGTTGCCCCAATTTATAGTTCCAGGAAACTCCGGGTCTTTTGCACCCATGTCCAAATTGTGCAAAATTGTCTGGGATTTACTTCATCCACGGGATTCAGAATCTTTTCCAAATGTCAGGTGGAGAAAGACCTGTTGTCCATCCAGGGGACATTGTTACTGTTGTCCCCACTGAGCATCTCTGTTGAACACTGGTTGGCACAGATGGGTAGAGAAGGGGGCTTGGCTGGGAGGGGATTGTCCAGGTCAGGTCTGATCCAGGCCTTATCTGCCTATTCAGAGAATTCTCCTCTTATAGAAAAAAAAAATTATTAAATGGTTTGCCTCACCTAGCCATGTCCTTACTCGCTAATGGGAAATTAAATAATAAACAAACAAATAATGAGCATTGGACCCCAGAATGACTTTTGGGTCAGAATGAAAATGCTGAATGTCTTTTTCAAGGTCATCTGGTAAATAAGTGGCGCGGTCAGATCTCCTGTCTTCTCATTCAGTACTGTTCCCGCTTCTCTCTGCCGTTGTTCTACTTAAAAACTGAAGGATGACATAAAACAGCAAATGACTTTTTATTCTGATTGAAAATTGCCACACTTTTTTTTTAAAGGATAAGTGTTGTCGAAAGGACAGGGAAGGAGCCATGTGCAGTGGCTTGAGAGGCTGAGACAGGAGGTTCATGAGTTTGAAGCCAGCCTCAGCAACTTAGCAAGGCGCTAAGCAACTCAGTGAGACCCTGACTCTAAATAAAATACAAAAAAAAAAATAAATAAATAAAATAGGGCTGGGGATGGGGCTCAGTGGTAGAACGCTTGCCTACCACATGTGAGGCACTGAGTTCCATCCTCAACACTGCATTCAGAATTAATAAATAAAATAAGGCATGCTGTCCATCTACAACTACAAAAAATTTTTAAAAAAATAGGAAATTAATATTTAGGGAACATTTGCATATTACATATTAAGTATTGTGTTGGCTTTGTTTTTAATGTTTTTATAAGTGCGCTGTAGTGATATATAATATTGGGGAACCTTTTGACAGAATCATACATGCATGGAATATAATTTGCACCATTTTGGTCCCTAGGACCTCCTCTTCTCTCCCCTCTCCCTCCCTCTGTTTCCCTTCCTCTACTCCACTGGTCTTCCTTCCTTCTTTGTTTTGTAAATTGACACTTTAAAGATATATGAAAATGTGGAATTCATCGTGGTATATTTATAGAGCATAATTTGGTCAATTTCATTTCACAGTTTCCCCCCTTTTCCTGTCCCTCCTCTCTCCCCCTCAATCCCTTTCCTCCCTCTCAATCCTCTTCCTCTACTCTATGGATCTCCCTTTTATTTTTAGAAAAACAACATCCCACCCACCCACCCACCCATCTGCACTTTTCTTTCTTTCTTTCTTTCTCTCCCTCTCTCTTTTTTGCTCTAGCTTCTGCATATGAGAGAAGCATTTGATCCTTGATTTTTGGAGCCTGACTTATTTCACTTAGCATGATGTTCTCCAGTTCCACCCACTGGCCAGCAAAAGTGTATTGACTTTCCTAAATCATAAATATATATATTTCATAACTTTAAAAATCATTCCTATTTGCAGATGGGGAAATCAAGGCTCAGATAAGTTAAATAGTTTGCACAAATTAGTGATTCATACCTTCAAACCCACGTCTCTCTGACTTTACAGCCCCGTCCTAGGGCTTGAGCTGGATGGGGAGCAGCACTGTGTAGATGGGGAGGAAAGGGTACGTGAGTCAGGTAAGAAGATTTCACGGAAAAAACACTTTGCAAATCGTGCCTGGCTCTCAGCGTTTGTCCCTTGGTGCGGTGGTCTAGAAAGTGTTTTCAAGTCAGGGTCAGTGAGGCAGAGTCGACCCTCGCACAGCCCTGAGAGCCAGGGCCCTTCAGTGCGGCACCTGGGTACCTCTCTTCCCGTCTCCATCCCCAACCTGTTCCGGATTCATCTGGAGAGGGCCGGAAGCGGATCCAGGGCTGAGGATTCTGGGGTCCTGATTCTGTGACGTCCTCCCCCCCCCCCCCCGCAGGCCTCCTACTCCCACTGCCTCTTCCTGCACGAGGGCTGGCCGCTCTGTCTACGGGACGAGGTCGTGGTCCACTTGGCTCCGCTCAATCCCCTCTTGCTGCGCCAGGGTGACTTCTACCTCCAAGTCGAGCCCCAGGAGGAGCAGTCCGTCTGCATGATGATCAAACACCTCTCCCTGGACCTCCGCACGGTGGACAAGAAGCCCGTTCCCGGGTCATCCTACCCCATGATTTTCACCCAAGAGTGGCTGGAGGCCATCAACAGTGACTTTGAGGGAAGTCCCTTACACAACTGCCTGGTGGCTTCCGAGAATGGGATTTCCCCTGTGCCTTGGACTAAGATCGCCAGCCCAGAGTTTGTGGATGACAGACCCCGAGCTGTGGGCGTCCCCTCCCCAGCCTGGGGCTCCCTGCAGTTAGAGGCACTGGATCTGAGCACCCCCCAAGAGCTGCGCCAGGCCAGCTCCCCAGGCAGCCAGATGCTTCTTGTCCCGAGTTTGGCCAAGAGCAGGGGCAGGACGTCTGGGGACAAGTATCCAGGCCTCATCAAAGTGGAGCAAGCCAGGCCTGCGGAGGTGGCCCTCAGGATGGACAACATGGACAGCCAGGGCTTGGCAGGAGACTACGTGGCTCTTCTGGACCCTTCCCAGGAGAGCAGAGGAGGGTCTCCCACTAAGGAGCTGGGGACACCTAGTGGCTGTACTTTGGGGGCACTGGAGGAACTATCTAGAACTGAGGAAATTCCTCTGTCCGAAGGAATACTGTCCCTCTCTGAGTCCAGTCGGGGCCCTTCCTTGGGAAAATGGGCTTGTGCGAAGCCAGCAAGCCCCGAGGAGGAACCCTGTGTTTGGGGCTCCAGGAGGAAGATCAAGAGCAAATCTCCTGCCCACGACTCCGACCCACAGCCCCGGGGACCCTGCCTTAATGTCCTCGGGGAGCCACTAGACTGTGACTCTGGCTTCAGGACAGGTGTCTCGGAACAGATGGCTGCTTCCAAGGTGCAGGGACCTCTGGGAAACCCAGAGACCATGGTCCAGCCTAGCCCCGGACCAAGGCAAACGTCCTCTCCCCACTTGTCCCCAGCTGCCTCTGCTGCCCCAGCCTCTGATACAAAGATGGACAAGACCAAGCAAGAAAGCGGGAGACATCCCCAGCCCACGACGCGCTCCAGCCGGAACACCTCCTCCTCCAGGTCTCCCACTCCCGGACTCAAAGTCTCCTTCTTGAAAGGGCACAGGCGATCCCCGGTGCCCGCGGAGAAAGCCTCGCTCCAGCAGGACGGGCCTTGGAGAGCCCTGTGCTCACTCTACCCTCCTAAACCCTCCCGAGCCAAGTCCCCAGGGAAAGGTAAGGTGCCCCCATGCTCCACTGGACAGGGAATTATCATCTGGGTACTCTGAGACCGGGGTACAGGGTGGTTCTGGTTGTGAGGGGCAGGGACCACTGGGCTGGCTTTGCTTCAGAGGTTTAGTGTAGCATGCTAGGGCTGGAAGGCTCATGGGCCTGGGATTCACTTGCCCGAGGAGTTCACATCCTAACTTTGCCCCGCACTGGCTCTGTGACCTCGGCTAGGTACTCAACCTCTCTGAGTTCAGGTCTCCCTCTCTGTGGGATGGGGATCTCACCTACTTGATAGAGGTGCTTTCCTAGTCCAAAGAGATACTAGAAATAAGGCACTTAGCACAGGGCCTGGCATGTAGTAGGTCAATACGCGTAAGCTCTATTGTCCATTCCAGGGTAGAAGACAAAACATTTTCGCCTCAGAAAAATCCATCTTCGGCTTCACATCCTTTACTTTGTTATTGCTTTTCCCCAGATGGAAGAACTCACACCAAAACATCTGGCCCTCCCGCTGACTCAGACCCACAGACTGGGGGAGAGGCTGGCTTCTCGGAACCTTCTGAAGGCCACCCAGGAAGAGGCCCCAGCCTGCAGGAAGAGTCCCCTGGGCCTGTGCCCAGGACTGGAGCCCTGGGTGTCGAGGTTTTCCACTCCAGGATAGCATGCCTGCCAGGTCCCGGGGGCCAGTGGGGAAGTGGAGGGAGACGGGAGGGAGCTGGAAGTCCCAGAGCATCCTGAGACACGGGTGGGTGGAGAGGAGGTTGGGAAAGCCCAGGAGGCCAGTGTTCTAGCCCCAGCCTCCCTGGGCCTGCTTCCTCACCTTTCCAGTGAGGATTGGGTTAGATGAAAGCAATTCCTAGGTATCTATCCTCTAGCCATCTACCCACCTGCCCATCCATTTGAATCTCAGTGAGGTGGCTAAGGTAGAGCTGGGTTCCCTAGAAGTGCAGCCCAAGACAAAGATGAGCAAGCTGTGGTCTGACCCCCACAGGGAGCTCTGGAGCCTGAATGACAGTCATTAACTGCAGGCTGATCCTGGATCAGTAGTCATTAACTGCAGGCTGGTCCTGGATCTGTCAGTCATTAACTGCAGGCTGATCCTGGATCTGTCAGTCATTAACTGCAGGCTGATCCTGGATCTGTCATCATTAACTGCAGGCTGATCCTGAATCTGTAGTCATTAACTACAGGCTGATCCTAGATCTGTCAGTCATTAACTGCAGGCTGATCCTGGATCTGTAGTCATTAATTGCAGGCTGATCCTGGATCTGTCATCATTAACTGCATGCTGATCCTGGGTAGAGATGCAGGGTAAGCCAGTGATCTAGTTCAGCGAAGGGCAATTCTTGAGAAGGAGGCACCTATAAGCCATTAATTGCCAATACTTCCAGCCTCTGGGGGAT
Source organism: Callospermophilus lateralis (assembly GCF_048772815.1). Taxonomy (NCBI): domain Eukaryota; kingdom Metazoa; phylum Chordata; class Mammalia; order Rodentia; family Sciuridae; genus Callospermophilus; species Callospermophilus lateralis. The sequence goes on along the minus strand of NC_135307.1, from coordinate 179,046,473 downwards.
AAGTGCTTTGCCTACCGAAGGGTTTTGGGTGAGGCATTAACAATATCCAATACTGAAAGTATTATCATTTCTGTTTAATATTTGTGCAGTAAATATGAACTGAGTCTCTGGGCTTAGCACTGGGGATTTATTAGGGAACAAGTCTGATGTGCTCTCTGTCCTCAGGAAACTTATATTCTAGTGGTAGAGAAATTCAACAGCTTATTAAAACCTGATGTTAGAGAATTAGAACCATGAGGAGTCCAGCCCCTGTGGAGCACAGATGGGGCCCTGGCTCAGGCTTCTGCTGGGACAAGTTAAGTGATATAAAATGCAGTTGTACAGTGTGAGTGGGCAGTGAGCAGGTGAAGTGGTGGAACAGCGTTCCAAACAGAGGGAACAGCGTGTGCCAAGGTCTAGGGACATCCGAGACCTCAGTGCTTTGGGGAACTGACTCTCCTGCAATTCTATTTTCCTTCAGAGATTTCCACATCTCTGCAGGACCCTGGGCACCACCTGTTGGTTCACAGCTCCTGGAGGACACCGTCTGTCCTCTGGTCACTTTGATTGGAACTTTTGTTGCTTGTTCCCATGTGAACTGCCCACGGGGATCCCACCGTTCTCCGGGGCTGCCTTGTTCCAAGGGCTCGGCTTTTGTTCATGGAGGGTTAGGGTTAGGGTTAGGAGGACTTGGTTTCAGTTCCAACTCTATCGTCAGCTCCTTGTGTAACCTTGGAGAAGTAGCTTGCCTTCTCTGGGCCTCAGAAAGAACCTGGCTCCTTGTCACTTTTGCTACATTACCTGTGTTGTAATTCTTGGGGACTGCCGCACACGCAGCTGGGTCCCAAGTGCCTGGCACACAGTACGTGCTCAGAAGGGACATGAGGATGAGTGAACAGCACCCATGTGGATGCTCCCTCTGCTCCCGCCTTTGACTGCCCCTGGCCTCCTCTTCTCCAGGGATCCCGTCCTTGTTCCCCCCAGTGACAACTCCCATGGCCATCCCCCATCACTAACTGCCCCCTCCCTGCTTTCAACGTTGAGATTCCTACTCTACTGACTCACCCATGGCCCCAATCTTAATTACCTCCTGCTCCCCAAACTTCAACCTATCCTCCCAGCCGCCTTCTCACTGTGTCCCCCCAGTGGCCAACGTGTCCTCGGTTGCTCCCTCCCGGCTTAGACGCCCTGCTTGTCCTTATAATGGCTTCCTCTCGATGGCTCCCAACTCCCTTGCCTTTCTCTGTCCCCTTCACTCTTACCTGGAGAAGCCCCGGAAACTCTCCACCTGCTACCCTTACCACTGGACAAAGCTGGGAAATTCACGCCACTTGGTGGGTGGGCCACACGGACCCTCCTCCACCCTGGGTCCTGAGTGACCTGTCACCGTCCTGAGCCAGTGACTTCTCTCCTCTGACCATCAGTGCCCCACCCCCACCCCATTGCACTTTCAGCTGGTGACCTTCCTTCGCGTCTCACTGAGCTACCGGAGTCCCCTGCCCACCACATCCAGGCCTCAGACGCAGCAAACCCCTGGGGACTGTCCTCTGTGTTCTGAGGCCGACCCCCTGGGGCACTGCTCCTCTTTCCCTACTCCAGACACCCTTCCACCACCTCACCTGGTCACCCTCCCGCCTCCGTTGCCACCAGCACCAGAACACCCGGAGCCCTGCCCGGTTACCAGGACCCCCCCAGGCCCCAACATCGTCACTGTCCCCTCTTTCTCTCACATGGGAACTCCACCCAGGGGTGGCCGTGCTCCTGTCTCTGCACCCTCTCTCCTCTCCACTCACTCTAGCAGGAGTCCTTCCCCACCCCGACACTGAGGCAGGTTTCGTCAAGGTCACCGGTGACTTCTCGTTCCTAATGCCAAAGAGAGTGAAGGGGTCCCCAAGCTTGGCCTCGCCCTGTTTTGGACCTTTTGGTCTCCATCATTTCAGCCCTGGGGTGCTCTGTTTAAGAATCCAATTACCCTAGTTTCCCGCGTGAATGCTCCAAGTCGCTTGCGCATTCCATTATCTGCCATCTCTCCCCCACCCTCGGCACAGACCGCTGCTAAAAGGTACAACAGGTTTCCAGTGGCTGTGGGTAGCCCCCTGCCCACCCCTGTCCCAACCTGCCCTTCCCATTTCCATCTGAGATGCAGAAACCAGGGTGGATATCACAGCTTCGGTATAGGGTTCTGAGGTGACCGTGATGGCATTTCCGGCACCAGTTGTCTGGCCAGGGCAACATTTGGGGCAAAGGGGTCTTCCTGGGCCCAGTCAAAAGCAAATCACGGGGGACAGCTGCTTGTCATTCTATTCAACTCAGGCAGCACTGGCTGTGTGCAGAGCCCTGTGTCAGGCAGGGTTTGATGGGAAGCAAGTCATGTGAACTAGTCTCGATCGCTGGGTTCCACGGCAGAACATGCCAGGTGCTCGGACGCTTCGCTACTCAAAGTGTGGCCCAGGGACCAGCAACCTGGGCCTCACCGTGGAGCTTGGAGGAGATGCAGAGTCAGGCTGAGTGATGGTCTGAGTTCTAGCAAGAGCCCCAGGCAGCTGGGGTTTGGAGAGCACTGTGCTAACCCTGCCTTCACTGGCCCCAGGCTTGGAGGGTGTGAGCCCGCGTGGTGCTGAGCACCGGGAAGCAGCAGAGAGCTGGACCCTGAGCACTCCCTGCGCGGCTCAGTCTCGCGGGATGTGACAGGAGCCTGTGTTTGCTGTGAGAACCCAGGGAGGGGGACAAGCTTATATGGAGGGCAGGGAACAGGGACAGATGAGCCATTCTGAGCCAGAGGCCACGAGGGGAGACATCGTGCATCAATTTGCTTGGACTGACAGGACACAGCGCCACGTGGTGACTTAGCAGATATTCCTTTCCTCACTGTCCTGGAGGCTGTGTCCTCGTTGGCCTCATGACTCCCACAGGAAGAGTGAGGCACCCGGCCCAGATCCCCGGGCAGGACCCAGCCTGCCGAGGTCCCAGGGCTGACAGCCTGGCTGGAGGAGGGCACAGGGACGCTGCTCACAGCCCAGCTGCCTCTCGGGGATCCCTGGTGCCACGGTCTCTCAGGAACTGTCTCACTTGATCCTCAAAATAACCTCATCAGCTCGGTGTTGGTCTCATGGAAACAGATGAAACTGAGGCTGAGAGATGCAGGAACTCGCCCCAGGACACGCAGAGTCTGTGCCGGGCCAGGACGGGAGCCCCTGTCCCTGTGACTCCAGAGCCCAGGGTCCCCTGTACGCAGGGTGGTCCCAGGGGCGTGAGCCACGCCCTCTGTGGAGAGGGGTTCAGAGAAGGCCGCTCTCAGGAAGTGACTTTTAGGCTGGGTCTTTGGTGGGTGAGGGGTCCCCAGCTCACAGAAGGAGGAGAGAAAGGGCATTCCAGGCAGGGGACCGGCATGGAGGCCACAGAGGGGTCCCACAGGCAAGGGCTCTGCTCAGGTGTGTCCTCTGTCCTCCAGGCAGTCGAGACAGGAGGGGGCGGCCCCTGCTTCTGGTGTCCACCGCAGAGGCCGCCTGGGAGGCACCGTGGTGCTCGGCCCCCGAGGTCACCCGGCTGCTCTCCTACCTGTGCGGCGTCCCCAGGTAAGGGCCGGCCGCCTGACCACTCCACCTCCACCCTCTCTACCCCGCCAGGGAGACTCCCAAGGTGGGCGGGGGGAGGGATGGACAGGTGACCTTCCAGAACAGGGTGTAGAAAACAGAGGGACGTTGACGGTCCCTGGTGTTTGAACTTGAGGACCACTGGCCTCAGACCCCCCTGATGGGCTGTGAAAACAGATTGCTGGCCCCACCTCCCAGTTCAGGGGGTCTGGGGTGGGGGGCCTGGGTCACCTGGTCACAGCTGCTGCTGGGCCAGCCACTGTGGTCGTGTGGGGGAGGGGCGCGGAGAGCTACTTTCAATTAGCAAATCAGAAAAGGTTTCCTGAGGAGGTGGTCATTGAACTGGCATCCAAAGATGAGTATCTGATGAAAATGTGAAGGGGTGGACGAGGGAGGGAGGAGGGAGGGAATTAAAGCATGAATGTGAGGTGGGGGCCCAGGCTGGTCTCCAACCCCTTCCTCTCACTGATACCCCGCCACCCCCTGTCCTCAGACTTCATGTCGGCCTGGCTGGGAAGAGCCATGTCCTCCCCTCTGAGACCAGCCCGCGGCCAGGGCAGCCTTAGAGCGGAGCCTTGGGACTGTGCACAGACCCCCCACCCCACCTGGAGGTTCACTGCAGCAGGGGGGTAGGGTGCAGGGACCCGGGGCACCCTTGGGGACCTTCTTTCTCGCAGGGACTCAGTACTGCCACCTGCCGGCCACTGAGGCTTTTCTCCCTCTGGCCCCAGGTGGGAGGGTTTTCTAAAGGAGGGGCTGGGACCCAGCTGAGAAGTGGCCAGTGTGTGACCTTGGGGAGGCACCTTCTCCTCTCTGAGGCTCTCCTGACAGAAGGAGATGTCCGGTGGGTTCTGAGGACCAAGGGGTCCCAGTGTCAGGGGAGGGAATCATGCCATGGGGACTTCTCGGTCCCTTGCACAGCTGGCCTTTCCATGTGGGCTCTGAACAAACATTGGCGGGACACCTGCTCAGGGCCCGGCTTTGTGCTGCATGGTGCCGGGGACCTGAGGAGTCTCCCAGCAGGCCCTGTCCTCGGGGGCCCTCCAGGCTCGGGGCAGAGACGGGTCTGGAAATGAGTCACTGTTCCAGCAGGGGCCTAGCCAGAGACGGGCAAGGTGCGGGACGGGAGGTCAGGGACCTGGTTCCGCCTCCCAGAGACTCTCCTCACTGTCCACTGCTTTGCCTCCTGAGCCTCGGTTTCCCCTTTTAGGACAGTAACAATGGCAAAGTTTTGTAAAAAAAAGAATGACATCTCTCCTGTGGTGCACAGTCGCTGGGTGCATGACATCAGTGACGCCACCTGTCCCCACGAAGCCCCCTCTAGCTGGTACCATTACTATTCAATTGACTCAGAGAGGTACAGGAACCCGCCCAGGTGACCAGATACTAAAGGCAGTGCCCCAGCTCAGCACCCACACGGGCCACCTCTGGTTTCGTCTGTGAGCTGGAGGACTGGAAGAGTTGAGGCCGTAGGGTTATGATCATCGGAGTGACCAAGGGCACTTGCAATCACCCAGACCCACCTGTACCTGCTGCCAACTGTCTCGGGGGCCAGGGGAGGAGGTGGGATGAGGAATCCTTATTTTAACAAATGCGGACACTCAGGCCAGCCTGGGAAGTCCTGGTGTAAATGACGGAGCGTAGCCCCTGTCGGCTCAGCCCAGGGGGGCGTTGGCCATGAGGAACAGATTCCAATTTGAAACGTCTGGTCTGATGAGCAAAGGTATCCGTCTGAGTCTCCGCCTCACCGCTCTTTGTAAGAACTGTTCAAAGGAGAGAATGTCTTTCTCCAAAGGCCCCGGGGCATTTGCCCTCTCATCTCGCTGGGCAGAGATATGGCACATGATCTCCATCTAGACCATCATTGCCCAGAGAAATCGGGTCACTCACTGGCCTCCACCAACCAGAAGCCAACCCCTGGGGGAGTGGGATTCTTGAATTAAATGAGGGTTTTGCCCCCAGAAAAGGTCACCCTTACAGGTGACCCGCTCCAACTTTATAAGTGACTGTCTTTAGGACTATTGGGCCTTGGGAGAGGATGCATGGGGCAGTACGGGGGCCTGCGGCGGAGGCAGTGGCTCTCCTGGAAGAGAATGGGGGGGCTTCCAGCAGGGAGACGTGGGGCTTGGCCCTGCAGGGTGGGCCATTCACCACTGAGTCAAGACTCCCAGCAGCCAGTTTCTGTGGCCTTCCATTTGGTCTTGCCACCTGGAGACCCCCGGGCTGCCCAGCGAGACGTCATACTGTTTTCCAACCACAGGCCCGAAGATAAAGCCAAGGGGCTGGTGGTCGTGGTCGATGCCAGGAATCAGCCCCCACAGCCTGATCTGGTCAGCGCCCTGCAGGCCACCCAGGTGAATACAGACAGAGCGCCCCAGCCCTGCCAGCCTTGGGGTCACCCGGGGCCTCTGACATGCTTGGAGCATGCGGCAGGCTCAGGGTTGGAACCAGGCACTGCTCACAGCCCGGGGCCAGTGAGCTTTAAGTCAAAAGGACTTCACTGGTTCCTGTAGCTGGACAACCCAGGAGTCCAACCCAGCTCGGTAGGTCTCCATACAAGGGCTCCCACACTGTCACCAGACCATCCCTTCTCTCCACATGCTCAGGCCTGAGCCCTCCTTTATAGACGGGCAGACTGAGGCGGGTGGGGCAGGGCACCCAGGAAGGCCTGCAGCCCAGCCTGGGCCTGCTGCTGTCCGCCTGGAGCGCTTCCTCCCTCCAGACAGCACACAGTCACTCCCCCCCTGGCCATGTGGGACGCATTTGCCTGCGTCTTCCCAGGGCGGGAGAGGCCATGGAGGGATGGAGGGACGGGAGGCTGAGGGGAGGCTGAGGGGAGGCTGAGTGAGGGGAGGCTGAGGGGAGGCTGAGGGGAGGCTCGGGCAGAGCAGCCCTGAAGCAGTTCTCATTGACAGGCTCTGGCCCCGGCCCCGCTCCGCAGCCTGCTCTTCCTGGGGGAGAAGGGGGATGCTCTCCAGCTACAGGCCTTACCTGACATCCAGGTGAGCAGGAAGCCGCTCGGGCCGTTCAGGGAGGGGGTTGTTGGGCTGGAGCTGAGTGGGGGTAGAGAAGATGGAGAATTGCAGAGTGGACAGGTCGGGCCTTGAAATGATCTAGTGTAGGGGAAGAAGGGCGAGGCCTGGGGCTGCCCCTCTCCAGGCTGCCTCTGGGGCAGACGTCACCAAACCATCACTGGATCATTCCCTCTGGCTACCCCAGCAACTCCTGGTGGACACTGCCATGAGACGGGGAGTCGCACGTGGCATGGAACCTACTTGAAGTTTCGCCTAGTCAGGCCACCAGCAAACCAGACAGAGCAGCATCTCCTGACCCGAGGCCAGGGCCTCATCCACGCTTAACCACTGAGTCACATCCCCAGCCCTTTTAAATATTTTATTTAGAAATAGGGTCTCACTGAGTTGCTTAACTGCCTCACTAAGTCGCTGAGGCTTTGAACTCGCGATCCTCCTGCCTCAGCCTCCTGAGCCACTGGGATTACAGGTGTGCACCACTGCACCTGGCTCTGCCTGCACTTTCCCTAATTAACACAGCTGGAGTTGACTGGGAACGTGGCAGAGAGCCCTGAGCTCCCTTTAATTAGTGCTGTGCCCCAGCCTCTGCCCCACTTCAGAAACGGTTCAAAAGGCCCCTGCTTCCTGATCAGTAGAGGCACAGCGTGAGCTGGAGGCTGTGCTCCTCAGCCCAGGATGCGCCTGGATTGTGGAGGTTGGTTTCTCAGCAACAACCCCTGTGCTGAGGAGCCGCCTACCTGGTGGGAAGTGGCCTGGTGTCAGGTCAGGGACCCAGGCAGGACAAATCTCTTAGGGATCTCGTCAAAACCTAGGCTCTGAGTGGGGCCTGGGGTCCTCCGTCTCTAGTGTGCTCCAAGGTGCTGCTGGCCAGGGAGGGAAGATGGGCCCTCAACCCTGCAGACTCCCCCCCACCCCAGGCCTGGGTATCTAGAGCTATCCCCAGGATAAGCCTGAAACTTCAATGCCTGGGAGAAGCAGTCACCTTGTCCCTTCTCCAGATCTTTGGGGACACTGTTAGGCTTTGGTGGCTTTTCTCATCAGGCTTGGCAGGTCACGAGAGAACAATGCAAGGATTCTAGGGAAGGCTTATCACAGGACCAGCTGCAATCAGTTTGTGGGATTGCCCCCCAAAAGCTGGGAAAGACCAAGCTCAGATGGAACAAATGCTGCGATTGATTAGTGATGTCTGCTCGGGCGCAGGCCAGCGACCGGGGGTCCCAGTGCTGTGGAGCGCTGTCTTAACCCGGGTCTGGTTCTGGATCATGATTGATCAGAGCTTCCAGAGAGATGGGGTGCCCAGAGAGCAACTCTGCACTTTCCCTCTGGAAGACGAACTGGTGCCGGGGCAGGGATCTAGGCGGGACCTTTTCAAAGTCTGTCCCCACAGTGAACCCCCTGGTCCTCCTGACTCCCTTCTTCTGTCTGCAGATGGAGGTGCTGACCTCACTGAAGGCCCTCAGCCACCACGTGGACCCCAGTCAGCTGCCAGCAGCCCTGGAAGGCCCCTTCCCCTACTGTCACAGCGAGTGGGTGCAATTCTTCCAGGTGGCTACCATTACAGCCTTTAGCCCTGTCCCTCCTTCTCTTCTCTCCTTCACAACCCTGCCCCACGGAGCCACCAACCCTGTCAGTTCAAACGGATGTTTACCTCGAAGATGGAGAGTGGAATGAGTAAGGGCTCGGCAGGGCCAGCTTGCCTGAGTTCCGAATCAGCTCTGGCTGTGTGACTTTGGGTAGGTTACTTACCTTCTCTGAGCTTTGGTTTCCATCAGCAAAAAATGCAAGGGGAAACAATAGTACCTCTTCATGGGGTTTCTGTGTGAACTGGATTAATGTGAGTAAAGGGCTTAGGCGAGTGTCTGTCACATGCTGAGAGCTAGGTGTTAGCTCAAAACAAATGACAGGTGTCTGTTCGGCAGACCTACACAGGTCTGTTGGGGGGTGGGCGGAGGCGCTCCCTCCTGTATGAGGAAAGAAATAAGGGAACGGCCAGTTCTCGGCTCCTTCCTGCAAGCCACCATCCCTCCCAGCACATCCCTGCAAGGCGGCCTTTCATGCCCAATTTAACACCAGGTGGAGGGGTTCCCCAGGACAGCCCCGGTCCTCCGCTCAGAACATGGAGAAGCCAGTGCCCACAAACCCTGCCACCGCCCAGGGCCTTCCCGCCCGGCACGCTCCACCTCAGCCTGTTCCCACCAGGGCCACGTTCCTCTCTGGTGGGAGCTGCCCTGTGCACTCTGGTGTGTTTAGTGGCCCTGCGGTGAGTGTGGCCTCTCCCTACAATTAATGGCACTCAAAAGTGTCCCCAGGCATTGCTGGGTCTCCCTGGGGTCAGGTCGCCCTCTCTCCCAGTGAGAACCCCGAGGATTTATCTGCTGTTCGCTCAGGAGCAGCCTCTTCAAAGTCACGTCTGGTTTGGAGCGGGCAGTGGGTGGCCCCGCACACCCTGGAGTCCCCACCGCGGGCTCGCGGGCTCGGCCAGCTGCGGGATGAGCATCCTGGGGGAAAACATTGTCCCTGCAGTGAACTCGCACGGGCTGTTTCCTTGTCGTTACTCCCTGAGCCGCGCTGAGAAGCGGCTGTTTCCAGAGGGTTCCAGTGTGTGGGAGATCCTAGGTGACTCGGGCGATTTAAGCACACAGAAGAGTGTGCACCGATTATGTGCCACCACCATGCCACCTTCCATAAGGACTCCTGCCTGGACCCCCCACAGATCCCCAGCGGTGGCTGTGCATTCCGATTCCAGGTGATACGTGCCGAGGAACCTCCCTCCCTACTCATCCCCAGGTCCCCAGTTCCCTTTTCGGGGGGCTTTTGAATTTACGCTTCAGCAGTCAGACCTTTCCTCTAAATGAACTCTGACCCGGAGACCCAGAATACAACATCGATGACGATGTCCAGTAGGCTCTATTCTAAGTGGCTTCCCAAGTGAGTCCATCCAGTCCTCACTCGACCCTACAAAGCAGGAACTCCTGTGGCCCTCATTTCAACAGAGGAGAAAGAGAAGGCCCAGAGAGGTTAAGTAACTTGCCCAAGGTCTCACAGCTAGGAGTGGCAAAGCTGGGCTGAAGTGGGACCAAGGCAAGGACGTCCCCTGATCCTGTCCTCCTACTTCCCGCCTCCCCCTCCCCACAAGGCTCTGGGAACACCTCTTTCTTTCTCTTCCTTCCCCTCCCTCTCTCATTCCCAACACCAGGGGTTCCCAGAGTGCCCCCCAGCTCCCAGGCCAGCAGCAGTGGCATGGCCCGGGGACTGTCTGCAAGTCCCTCCTGCTCTGCCCGAGGGACCTCAGCAGGAAGCTCAGCGCAGGTCCTGGAGGCCCATTTCACCCTCCTTCCAGATGATTCTGAGGCATCTGAAGCTCGGGAACTGCTGCCTAACGCCCCGGGTCCTCCTGGGTGGCGGGGGGCGTCCTCCCGCCTGGCCCAGGCTGACAGCCCCTCCCTGGCCTCTGTCCTGCAGAAGATGGACCCTTTCCTTGCTGACCTGCGCCAGGCCTCGGCTCTGCTACGGGCTTCCATCGAGGCGTTGGAGAAGGGGGACCCCCCTGGGGGGGTGCAGGTGAGCCTGGAGCAGAGCCACAGCACCCCCAGACTCCACGGACCCCGGGCTCAGTGAAGGGGACATCGACCCTGTCTTGTTCATTCACTCGATGAGTGTTTGCTGGGCTCCCGGGATGTGTTCCACACTGGGGGGGGGGGGCCTCAGCCTGGGCCAGCAGACTCCCCTCTGCCCTGGTGGGGCTCATGCTGCGGGGCAGAGGTGGTCATTCCAAATATAAACAAAGAAACAGACCAGTAGTTGCCAATTGTGCCAAACTACCCTGAAGACCGAGAACTGAGGAGGGAGGGCCTCTCTGAGAAGTGCATTTAAATTGAGGCCTGAAATTCAAGGAGTCTGCTTTGGAGGGAGACCTTGCTCCAGGCAGAGAACCAACACGTGCAAAGTCCCTGGGGCAGGGTGCTGTTTGGGGCGTGCAGGAAGCTGGAGTCACTGTGGAGCTGAGTGAATCGAAGGGAAGGAGAAGAGAAGCTCTGGAGGATCCTGTAGGTCCGGCAGAGGGCTGGACCCACACACTGGGCTGGGACTCCATCTTGAGCCGGCAGAGAGTCACCCAGGAGCTTTGATAGGGGATGACCAGCTGCACTTTCCCATCCTTGTAACTGCCCTGGGGAACTGGCTGTAGGGGGACCAGCAGAGGCTGGAATGGGTGTCCCAAAGAGAGGATGGTGGGAGTTGCCATGGTGATGAGAGGGGCGTGGCTTGAGGGGCTGAGACTTTGTGGAGGAGCCCAGATGCCTCACTAGGGAAGAGGGGCTTGATCTGGGGTCGGGGGCTGTGGAGGGAGAGTGGGGACGGGGCCTCAGGACACCTCCCTCTGCTAGCAGGACGCTGCCAGGTGCCTGAGCAAGTCCAAGGAGCTGATGGAGGCGGTGCTGAAGGACCCGGGCCTGCTGGGCCTGCAGCGGGAAGGGGGAGCCACCCTGGCCGGGCTGCAGCGCGAGGCCAGCAGACTGGACTCCAACCCTGACGTCAGGTACGGACGCCCAGGCCCTCCCCCTCCCCGAGCTGGGACTCAGAGGAGCCAGGCCCCACGGGAGCCCAGGATCAGGCCTTCCAGGGGTCTGGTTTGGCCGGAGGCCCCTCACAGGCCCCCTTTCCTCCGTGGCCCCCAGGGGGACCTCGCCGCCCTGTCTCTGCTCACCCCCATGGACCAAGCCCTTTTCTGGCCCAGACACTGGGCTGAGCCCCTCCAAAGCCCACCTCATTTATTCCTGGCAAGAACCCTGTGAGGCCCACGGCAGCCTCATCTGGGGATGGTGACCGAGGCTCAGCCAAGCGAATTAGCAGCCAGCCATGGCCCCCTGGGGACCCAGAGCCAGGACGGGCCCTGCCCTCCCAGCCAGCTGCCCGGCACGGCCCAAGAATCTCATGGCCATCAGGGGTCTCGGAGCCTTGGGATAAATGACAGACACCCCAGGAAAGCACCGGCTTTCTTCAGTTTACAGAGAGGGGAAAAGTCTGTCCAGTTTAGACGGGGCCTCCCGAATCTGAACATCAGAAATAAATCCAAAATGCTCCAAAATCTGAAGCATCTTGAGCGCAAGTGGAAAATTCCACATGACGAAACTTTGTTTCATGGGCAAAACTATTTAAAATGTTTTATAAAACTGCCTTCTAGCTACATGGAAGGTGTGGATTTCGTGTTTAGACCCAGGTCCCCTCCTCCAGGGTAGCTCAAAATGTATAGGCAAACATTATAGAAAGTTTCAAAAGAATCTGAAACGCTTCGGTCCCAGGAGAAGGGACATTCAAACTGTAATTACATTGCTCAGTTTTTCTCTATTAGGACACAACTACTTATATGCTGAAGTCAAGTGAAAAGTTGGCATAAGCTTTTAGGAACAATTTGTTTATTGAACCAGCACCTCGGTAGCATTAAGGGATTACAAACATGAACTCATTTAATTCCCACTGCTGAGGTAGAGCCCAGTAACATCCTTGTGACAGCCGAGGAGCCTGAGGCACAGAGAGGTTAAGTAACTAACCCAAGGTCAGACAGCTGGGAGGTGGTGGGGCCAGGACTTGAACACAGCCTGACCTCAGAACCTCATGGCACTGAGGGGCTCCCATGGACTCAGGGCATGTTTAGGCAGATGGGAGGGCTGGCAGCAGTCGGTCCTGGCGCCAGGTGTAGGGGCACCTCCCTGCCCCTCGCAAGGCCCAGTGGGGCTGGCGCCGTCTTTCCCAGCATGCCCCTGCCACACCTATGCAGCTGGGCCCTCCTGTCCACCTCTGGTCTCTGCAGACCCCTGGCTGCGGGCAGCCCCACCAGGGGGCGCTGTGGCCCTGCGCGAGGCGCTGCAGCCCCGCCTCCTCCCTCCTGCGGCTCCGGGTTGGCGTTTACAGTCCCCTAAGCTCCTGTCACCCCTGGGCCTCCAAGGTGGCCACCTGGGGGGCTGCAGTCAGGTGTGGGGCCCCGCAAAGCAGAGCTCCCTCCTGCAAAGCAGGCTCCCTACTGTCTTCCTCCTTCCTCCTAAAGACGGACAGATGCTCCAGGGCAGAGGGGAGCGGCTGGGATTTGAGATTCCTCCTGCACCCAGGGTCGCCATGCCCGGAACCCCATCCCGCCCTCCGTTCAGGTCTCCGGCCATGTTTAAAAAGCCCCTGCAGAAGCAGCCCTGGCCTGTTTTCGGTTCAGATGCCATGAGAGTCCCTGCCCTCTCTGGACCCCTGTGTTCCCCTCTGAGAAGGTGCTGGGGCTCCCGTGCGCCCCATGCCGGGGCACATCACGGTGCCAACACCTGTCACGGGCTTCATGTGCCTGAGGGCGGTTCTCTCTGTGGCTCTCCAGAGGCTCCCGAGGAGCTTTAGAAAGCACCCCACGTTCCGGCTTCACCCAGAGACCAACTTCATTGGCCTGGGGTGCAACGTGGGCTGTGAGATTTCTCGAAGCTCCTGGGGCAGGCTCTGGATTGTAGCCAGCATGGAGAACCCAGGCTTTCTACCCTCGAGTCCTCACAGCCACACCATGAGGTGGGTTCTGTTACTAGTCCCACTGTACAGATGGGAAAACAGAGGCACTGGAAGGTGGAGAAGTTTGCACAAGGTCCCATCGTAAGGCTGGGATCCGGACCCAGATTTGTTCAGCTGGCTTCCTGCTGTGTCCCCTGGTCCTCCTGACCCCACTGAAGCTCTTGAGGTTCCAAGGCCGAGGCCCAAAGAATGCAGGGACCTGCCCATGGCCACACGGTGGGCCAGCAGCTGGAGCCCAAGGAAGGCCACAGAGCTGGGGACTGGCCTGCCCTGCGCAGGAGCTCAGGATGGGGTGGGAGGGCACGTGGGCTTCTCTTACCTTCCTCTGCCTCCCAGGAGCCACCTGGCGGAGGCTGCTGCCCTGTATGGCCTTGTGGATGAGCAGCTTCACGTCCTGGTCACCGCCTCCAACCACCTCCTGGGGAGGCTGGAGCTCCACGTCCGCCTGGGCCACCTGGAAGCCGCCATCCTCCAGGTGAAAAGGGAGGCTGGCCGGGAGGTGGGGCTCTGCCAGGCTGCCCTCCGCAGGCTGGCCCCAGCCAGATGCTTAGTGCTGAAGCAAGGAAACTAGACTGGTGTCCCTTGGGCAAGGTACATGACATGGCAATTAATAAGTTCTTAATGGGTAAAGACATAACGGCAAGAGCTGCACTTATTGAGCACCAACTGTGTGCCAAGAGCCTCTGTGTACCTCATTGCTTTCTAACTTCATCTCTTGCCAGTGATGAGGAAGTCAAGCCTAAGTCCTTGCCCCAGGTCAGCTAGGGCCTCCCCACTGCACAGGTGAGGACGCCGAGGCTGGGGGGTGTGCCACCCGCCACGTCTCACACGGGTCTGACTCAGGAACCTGCACAGCACCACTTGGTCTGGCTGCCGGTGCCTAGAGCCTAGAACCAGCGCACCCTTCCTGCCCAGGGCTGCACCCACTGCCCTGGACACAGCCTGGCTCCGGAGCCTGTGGATGACCTCACTATTGGGGCCTGTGTGTCCTCGCCTCTTAATTGGGGATGATATTAGGGCCTGGCGCCCTGGGCTTCAGGGGCTGAGAGGGTCAGTATGTGCTCTTAAGACCCCCAGAGTAAGAGAGGCGCTTCCACCCACGGGGTCTAGGGTCTCCCTGTACCCTTGGCCCCTCACTGAGTCTCCACGTCCACCCTGTTCCCATCCATCAGCTGAGGCCAGAAGCAGGCAGTGATGAGCTCCGTTTGCACAGGGAGTTGGGGCGGCCGTGGGTCCTCCCCTGCCTCTGGCAGCTGCACCTCCAGTGTTTCTCTGGCCCCCGGGGGCGAGGAGCCCTGAGGTTGTCCCTTTTACGGCTGGGCAGCAGGGAGTGGTCAGACGAAGCCGAGACTCGCCACCCTGTGACGTCGTCCCCACCCCGTGTGCACTGAGGGCCTACTATGTGCAGGGCGCTGGCCAGGCCAGTTCCCCACAAGGGCCCTGCTTGGGGGTCCGGTCCCCTTCAGATGTTTGAAGAACATGGCCTCGCGCCCTGCCTCCCCCAGGCTCCTGCCTGGAGTCAGGAGGGCTGAGACCAGGCTGGTGGCAGTGCAGGAGGACCCTGGCCTCCCCGGAAACCAGGCAGCCGGCAGAGGGACGTCTCCCTAGCAGCCCCTTCAAGTCCAAACCTGTGTCCTTGCCCCAGGTCAGCAACTGGATGGAGCAGGAAGGCAGCCAGTGCCTGCGAGCGCTTGCCCCCAAGGACGGAGGCCTGGAGACGGTGGAGAGGGCCCACGCCGAGTTTGAGGACTTCTTCCTTCAGGCTGCAGTGCGTTGGGAGAACCCGGGGCAGGACGGGCGTGGACGGATAGGGCCTTAGAGGGGGTGGCCCTGGTCCGGCCAAGAGGCGGAGGCAGGACAGTGCAAGAAAACCCACAGAGGAGACATCCAAGCCCCCGAAGGGTCAGCTGGGATGCCACCTCCTCCGGGAGGCCCTCCCAGACCACCACACCCAAAGAACACTTAGAGTCCCAGGGCGTCTTAAGATGCAGATTCCGGGGTCTTGCCCTGACCTGCTGTCGGCCCCAGAGAGCAGGGCCAACAAGCTGTGCCCTTGACAAGCTGAGCCCGGGGCCTGTCCCAGCAGGGAGCTCTCAATCCCGTGGAGGACGGATGGGGATGGGAGACAGGCAGGGGAGCCAACAGGGAGAACTGGGGACACTGAGGGGGCACTTTGACCCCGGTGTAAGGTCAGAGAACTTTCCAGAAGGAAGTGAACTGAACTGCCAAAGCTAAGACCTGGGGCTGTCCAGCGTCCTCCCTGCTCCTTCTGTCCCACCCCAGGAGCCAGGCCTTGCGGGACGGGTACCGTTGCCCCCCCCCCCACCGATGGGAAACTGAGGCTCAGCAGCCTCAGGTTCAGCTGTGGGCAGCGGGAGGCCCCCACCTGGAAACCCAGGGGACATCATCTCCCTGCCCAGGCACAGTACCGCCGAGGCCTGGAGCTGTCCAAGCAGGCGGCCCAGCTGGGAGCGGCGGCCGGAGCGGCTGGTGAGGCTGGAGGGACAGAGTCCCCAGAGCTGGTGGCCTTTGCCCGCACCCAGCGGGCCTTCCAGGCAAAGCTGACCCACTTCTACATGGCGGCCGAGAGGCAGCGCACCGACCTCGAGACCTTGCTCCACCTGCACCGCTTCTGCAAGAAGGTGAGCCCGTGGCCCCTGCGCAGGCCCTGTCCTCGCCGTCCTCGGGTCTGGGCGGGTGGTGGGGACAGGGAGGCTTGGGCTTGGCAACAGGCTTTGGGCATGGTCCCCTCCCATGGTCCCGGGAAGGGGACAGAGCCCCGGGGAGAGGAGGAGCTGGGATTTGGACAGCTGCTGCCGCATAGTGGCATGGGGGTCCCCGACACAGGCGGACGTGGCGATGGCCGGGGGGTGGCCAGGTCCTTAGGAGACCCTCCTGTGAGCACCTCCACACCTCCCTTAGTCCCCACCCCAGCTGGGGTGCCAATGCTGCACCCATCTTACAGACAAGAACACTGAGGCCCAGAGAGGGACGTGGCCTGCCCAAGGCCACCCGGAGTCCCCGTGTCAAGCAGGTCTGACTTGAGGACCCCCCCACTCCATGTAGCCGAACCTCTCATGTCTCTGAACAGGAGACCAAGGCCTACGGGCAGCAGGCAGCAGCCTGGGAGAGCAGGGACAGGGACCCACAGGGCTGGCCCCTGGTCAGCAGACTTGTCACTAGGGACAGTGTGGGAAGAGCCTGACCCCTCCGCCTCGCAGTCAGGCTGACCCGGCCAGCACACAGGATGCCTCAGAGGGCAGCGTGAGCTCATGCCGGGAGGACAGTCCCCCTCTGTCTCCTTGGGGCAGCGGAGGACAAGGGGCAGTGAAGGGATCCCCTCCCTGGCTGCCCAGGGGCTGGAGAGGCAGAATCTGGGGCACATGTGTCCCTTGTCACCTCAATGGCAGTCTGGCTGCCCTGAGTCTCAACGCCCTGACGATGATGGTGATGATGATGATGGTGGTGATGATGATGATGGTGGTGATGATGGTGGTGATGATGCTGATGGTGGTGATGATGATGGTGGTGGTGATGATGGTGGTGGTGATGATGGTGGTGATGATGGTGGTGGTGGTGATGGTGGTGGTGGTGATGATGGTGGTGGTGATGATGGTGGTGATGATGGTGGTGGTGATGGTGGTGGTGGTGATGGTGGTGGTGGTGATGGTGGTGGTGGTGATGGTGGTGGTGGTGATGGTGGTGGTGGTGATGATGGTGGTGGTGATGATGGTGGTGGTGATGATGGTGGTGGTGATGGTGGTGGTGATGGTGGTGGTGGTGATGGTGGTGGTGGTGATGGTGGTGGTGGTGATGATGGTGGTGGTGATGATGGTGGTGGTGATGATGGTGGTGGTGATGATGGTGGTGATGCTGATGGTGGTGATGATGATGGTGGTGGTGATGATGGTGGTGGTGATGATGGTGGTGGTGATGGTGGTGGTGATGATGGTGGTGGTGATGGTGGTGGTGGTGATGGTGGTGGTGGTGATGATGGTGGTGGTGATGATGGTGGTGGTGATGATGGTGGTGGTGATGATGGTGGTGATGATGGTGGTGATGATGATGGTGGTGGTGATGATGGTGGTGATGATGGTGGTGGTGATGATGGTGGTGGTGATGGTGGTGGTGGTGATGGTGGTGGTGATGGTGGTGGTGATGGTGGTGGTGGTGGTGATGGTGGTGGTGGTGATGATGGTGGTGATGATGATGGTGGTGGTGGTGATGATGGTGGTGGTGATGATGGTGGTGGTGATGGTGGTGGTGGTGATGGTGGTGGTGGTGATGATGGTGGTGATGATGGTGGTGATGATGCTGATGGTGGTGATGATGATGGTGGTGGTGATGATGGTGGTGGTGATGGTGGTGGTGGTGATGATGGTGGTGATGATGGTGGTGATGATGCTGATGGTGGTGATGATGATGGTGGTGGTGATGATGGTGGTGGTGATGATGGTGGTGATGATGGTGGTGGTGATGATGGTGGTGGTGATGATGGTGGTGGTGATGGTGGTGGTGGTGATGATGGTGGTGATGATGGTGGTGGTGATGATGGTGGTGATGATGGTGGTGGTGGTGATGATGGTGGTGATGATGGTGGTGGTCATGATGATGGTGGTGATGCTGATGGTGGTGGTGATGATGATGATGGTGGTGATGATGGAGGTGGTCATGATGATGGTGGTGATGCTGATGGTGGTGGTGATGATGATGGTGATGCTGATGGTGGTGATGATGATGGTGGTGGTGATGATGGTGGTGATGATGATGGTGGTGGTGATGATGGTGGTGATGATGATGGTGGTGGTGATGATGGTGGTGATGATGGTGGTGGTGATGATGGTGGTGGTGACGATGGTGGTGATGATGATGGTGATGATGATGATGGTGGTGATGATGGTGGTGGTGGTGATGATGGTGGTGATGATGGTGGTGGTCATGATGATGGTGGTGATGCTGATGGTGGTGGTGATGATGATGATGGTGGTGATGATGGAGGTGGTCATGATGATGGTGGTGATGCTGATGGTGGTGGTGATGATGATGGTGATGCTGATGGTGGTGATGATGATGGTGGTGGTGATGATGGTGGTGATGATGATGGTGGTGGTGATGATGGTGGTGATGATGATGGTGGTGGTGATGATGGTGGTGATGATGGTGGTGGTGGTGATGGTGGTGGTGACGATGGTGGTGATGATGATGGTGGTGGTGATGATGGTGGTGGTGACGATGGTGGTGATGATGGTGGTGGTGACGATGGTGGTGATGATGATGGTGGTGGTGATGATGGTGGTGATGATGGTGGTGGTGGTGATGATGGTGGTGATGGTGGTGGTGATGATGGTGGTGATGGTGGTGATGATGATGGTGGTGGTGATGATGGTGGTGGTGATGATGGTGGTGGTGATGATGGTGGTGGTGATGATGGTGGTGGTGATGATGGTGGTGATGGTGGTGGTGATGATGGTGGTGGTGATGATGGTGGTGGTGATGGTGGTGGTGGTGATGATGGTGGTGATGATGGTGGTGGTCATGATGATGGTGGTGATGCTGATGGTGGTGGTGATGATGATGGTGATGCTGATGGTGGTGATGATGATGGTGGTGGTGATGATGGTGGTGATGATGATGGTGGTGGTGATGATGGTGGTGATGATGATGGTGGTGGTGATGGTGGTGATGATGGTGGTGGTGATGATGGTGGTGGTGACGATGGTGGTGATGATGATGGTGGTGGTGATGATGGTGGTGATGATGGTGGTGGTGACGATGGTGGTGATGATGATGGTGGTGGTGATGATGGTGGTGATGATGGTGGTGGTGGTGATGATGGTGGTGATGATGATGGTGGTGGTGATGATGGTGGTGATGATGGTGGTGGTGATGATGGTGGTGGTGACGATGGTGGTGATGATGATGGTGATGATGATGATGGTGGTGATGATGGTGGTGGTGGTGATGATGGTGGTGATGATGGTGGTGGTCATGATGATGGTGGTGATGCTGATGGTGGTGGTGATGATGATGATGGTGGTGATGATGGAGGTGGTCATGATGATGGTGGTGATGCTGATGGTGGTGGTGATGATGATGGTGATGCTGATGGTGGTGATGATGATGGTGGTGGTGATGATGGTGGTGATGATGATGGTGGTGGTGATGATGGTGGTGATGATGATGGTGGTGGTGATGATGGTGGTGATGATGGTGGTGGTGGTGATGGTGGTGGTGACGATGGTGGTGATGATGATGGTGGTGGTGATGATGGTGGTGGTGACGATGGTGGTGATGATGGTGGTGGTGACGATGGTGGTGATGATGATGGTGGTGGTGATGATGGTGGTGATGATGGTGGTGGTGGTGATGATGGTGGTGATGGTGGTGGTGATGATGGTGGTGATGGTGGTGATGATGATGGTGGTGGTGATGATGGTGGTGGTGATGATGGTGGTGGTGATGATGGTGGTGGTGATGATGGTGGTGGTGATGATGGTGGTGATGGTGGTGGTGATGATGGTGGTGGTGATGATGGTGGTGGTGATGGTGGTGGTGGTGATGATGGTGGTGATGATGGTGGTGGTCATGATGATGGTGGTGATGCTGATGGTGGTGGTGATGATGATGGTGATGCTGATGGTGGTGATGATGATGGTGGTGGTGATGATGGTGGTGATGATGATGGTGGTGGTGATGATGGTGGTGATGATGATGGTGGTGGTGATGGTGGTGATGATGGTGGTGGTGATGATGGTGGTGGTGACGATGGTGGTGATGATGATGGTGGTGGTGATGATGGTGGTGGTGACGATGGTGGTGATGATGGTGGTGGTGACGATGGTGGTGATGATGATGGTGGTGGTGATGATGGTGGTGATGATGGTGGTGGTGGTGATGATGGTGGTGATGGTGGTGGTGATGATGGTGGTGATGGTGGTGATGATGATGGTGGTGGTGATGATGGTGGTGGTGATGATGGTGGTGGTGATGATGGTGGTGATGGTGGTGGTGATGATGGTGGTGGTGATGATGGTGGTGATGGTGGTGGTGATGATGGTGGTGGTGATGATGGTGGTGGTGATGGTGGTGGTGGTGATGATGGTGGTGATGATGGTGGTGGTCATGATGATGGTGGTGATGCTGATGGTGGTGGTGATGATGATGATGGTGGTGATGATGGAGGTGGTGGTGGTTGATGCTTATGTAGCCTGTATGTGTCAGGCTCTGTGCTAGTCATTTCACATCTTGTTTTATTGTCGCACGGACCCAATACTAGCATTACACCCATTTTACCCATGACGAACCAGACAGCTGGAGTAACCCACCCAGGGCCACACAGCTGGGAGAGGGGCAGAGCTGAGATTCAAACCCAGACCATCTAGCCCTATGCCCACCTTGCTGGGTAGTGGAAGAATGAGATCAAACCTAAGTGATCCCTGCACAGGACTGCTGGGGTCTGGAACTATTGTTAGCATCACGATTGTCATCATCATTAGGAGTCGTGTCCTGAATGCCACCAGCATCTGGAAGCTTCTTTCCTTGCTCACTGATTTCAGCCCAGGGGCCTCCCCTGGATCAACCAAACTTGCTCCAGCTCCTGGGCCTTTGCACGTGCCATCTTGGCTGCTGGAAACCTCTTCCTGGGACTTGGCTCCTCTTGGTTCTTCCTCTCTCAGCACCCATGGGCGCTTCTTTCTGAGGCCTGTCCTGACACGCACAACCAAACCCCTTTCTCTCCTGCCACCTGCTTTATGTCCTCAAGGACTCACTGTGGAAACAATCCTGCTGCTCACCACTCGCTCGCCACCACCCACAGCTCCCCTGGGCAGTGAGCTCTCTTTGGGACCAGGTCCAAGCAGCCCGCTGGCGTGGAAGGCTGGCCGAGGCAGATGAGTGAGGAGGCCAGAGAGGAGGGCGGATTGGGGAAGACTGTGAGAAACCGGCTCGTGGCTCTAGGAACGGCACCCCGGGTGGTGGCAGGCCAAAATTGGAGTCCTGCCTCCACTGACTCCCACTGTGTGTTCTTGGCCAGGCACTGCCCCTCTCTGGTCTGAATTTTCATCTGTGCAGCAAGGGATCAGGCAAGATGGTCTCTGAATCCCTGTCCATGTCTGTCCAGGTTGGCGGGAATGTGGAGTCCCGGACAGACAGGACAGCCCCATGCCACTGGACCCAGGTGGGGCATCGTGTGCCCTGGGCAGCCTTGGCACTGAGTGGTAATGACACGATGTGGCGCTAAGGGAGATTTATGCAGCCCTTTCCTGACCATATTAAGCTCCATGGGCTGCCACAAAAATGAAGCCATTTATCTGAAGACAAGTTCCCTTAATCTGGGGAAAGATGGTCTCAGTGGAGAAACGCCTCCTGGCCCTGCAGCCCGGAGGCTGGCTGACGGGCTCCGGGTTAATGGAGAGAGAGATTAGGTTCCTCATGAGCTGCTGGGGACGGGAGGCTCCTTTGCAGCCTGCAGACGTTTTGTGGTGGAATCCAGGACAGGCGGAAGAGCGACGGGGGGCAGGCACCCAGCTGGGGGGAGGCCCCTGGGGCCTGACCATCCACCCGGGCTCGGTCAGTCTGTTTCTGCCCAGCGAGCTGCTTGGAGGATGCTCTGGGAGGCAGGAGGATGGGAGGTGGAACCCCAGCTCCTCCCTGCTGGCTCGGTGACTCGGGGCAAGTCATTTTACTGCTCAAGGGCCTCAGTTTCCCTCTCTGCAAAATGGGTTGCTGGTCCAATTCAGTGTGATCCTCCAAGAGACCCAGAGAGCCTGGCAAACAGTCGGCACTCAAACACAGTAGCCAGACTCCTCCCTCAGCACCACCTGCAGGAGTCCATCCACCCCGAGGAGCCACATCTTCAGCTCCTAAGACTTCGTGGCTGTCTGGCTCAGCCCCCACTTTACAGGAGAAGATGAGCCCTAAAGAGAAGTCAGTGCTGCTGGCCCCATAGGTCTATTAGAGGGCGGCTGAGGAGCCAGGCATGGTGGCGCACGCCTGTAATCCCAGGGACTCAGGAGGCTGAGGCAGGAGGATTGCAAGTTCGAGGCCAGCCTCAGCAACTTAGACCCTGAGCAACTTACTGAGACCCTGTCTCAAAAAATGAACAAGTAAATAAATAAAAATTAAAAGGGCTGGGGCCGTAGCTCAGTGGCTAAACACCTGTACCAATCATTGGTACCAAAATAAAAAAGGTGTCTGAAGAGCCCCGGGGCGCTAGAGGCTGCTTCCAGGTAGCAGTGGGCATGGCTCGGGAGCAAAGGGGGAAGGGAAACCATCGTTGTGATCGTCCATGGGGAAAATGGCCTCCAAGCTGGGCAAGCCCTAGCATTCGCTGGACTGATTAATCCAATCCAGCAACGCTCAGCCTAGAGCCCCCGGCTCAGAGAGGTCCGCCCTCCTGTCCTCATGCGGTCTCCATCCCTCCCTTGCCCGCAGATGACCTGGTTCCACATGGACTGTCAGGACCTGGTAACCCAGCTCGGGCTGGGCAAGGCCCAGAGGGCCAGCCCTGCGGACCAGCGCCGCCTCCAACGCTACCTACAGCGACTGGCGTCCGAGTTCTCGGCGGAGAGGCTCACGGCCATGGGGCTGCAGGTGGCCTCCCTGAGCCAGGCAGGCCTGGGCCAGGGCCCGTGGGAAGAGGCCCAGGCAAGGCACAAGGAGATCCAGGGCCTCCTGAAGAAGGCGCTGGTCCCCTGCCTGTCACACCCAGAGCTAAGAGGGACAGCCTCCAAGGGCCCTGGTCTGAATGGCGAAGTCGCTTCCAAGGGGAGGGGGGACCTGCCCCTACACAGCTCTCTGGGGGCACAGCACTTGCCCAAGTCCTCCTGGCCCCCTCGGGTTACCAGAGGGAAGCAGCCCAGAAGTCCCCAGCCAGGTCCTCCACCCCAGGAGGCTGGCCGAGCTGTAGAGGCCAACGAGGACAAAGGTCCCCGCGAGCCCCCTGAGCCGGCCCCGGAGAGTTTTCTGGCCACCCTCTTCTCCTGGCAGCGGTCCCCCAGGCAGAGCCGGGCCCCCTGCCCCACTGGAGGCAGCTTTTCCTCAGAGGGGACGGACTCACAGACATCCCTGGAGGACTCACCCCACACAAGCCCGCCGGCGTCTCTCTAGCCCGGAGTCCCCCGGGGGTGGCCGGGGGAGGAGGAGCGGGGAGCCCTGGTGAACCCCATCGAGATGTGCTGTGGAGCACTGATTTCCCGCATTGCCTGTGGCGGGAAGATGAGGACGCGGCCTGGCTCCCAGCACCCAGGAAGTCCTGGTGCAAACACGTGGGCGGCACAGCGAGCCCCGGAGCCCGGTCCAGACCCAATAAAGCACCGATTGGCCCCAGACTCTGGCTGTCAGCGGGAAGGCCTGTTGGTGGAGACCCTCCCAAGGCCTCAGGGGTAGGAGCTCAAATGGCCACCTGGAGATCACGGATCTCCCTGTGGGGAGAGCCCGAGTGGCCCGCTGTCTGGGTCTCCCTGAGACGAGAACTGGGCTGTGCGAGTGATCCCAGGCACCGCTGGGGGCAGTAGGGAGGCCCACAAAGGCGGATCGCCAAGCAAATCCCCAGGGGGGCCACCGGAGTTCAGTGTGCTGCTGGGACCTCTCGGGGACACTCAAACATGCCCCAGAGCCACCCCCTAGAGGACAGGGGGTAGGTATGTGTCCCTCGACTCCCAGGCACTGGCTCGGGTGGACTGCAGGCCATGCTGGCTTCAGGCGCCCGAGCAGCTGTGCCGCAAGGGAAGAGCTGCTTCCCACTCCGTCTCCTGGCTCCCCCGAGGGCTGGGCCACCTGCTCAAATTCAGGGAACCCCACAGAACCCGGTCCTTGCATTCCAGAGAGAACCCTCACCTCAGTCCTTAGATAGATCTCCCCCCACCAAGTCCCAGACGCAACGTCTCCTGCTTTCCGCCTCTTTCTGCACAGTCTCTCCTGCCTGGTGGCATTAGGTGCTGTGGGAGGGGGTCAGGGCGAATGGGCGCTGTGGTTGGGGGAGAGAAGGGAGCACCATCCTCACCCAGCCACCAGGTGGGGGTGTCAGGGGAAGAGGTCTGTCTAACGGAAGGTAGAGCCCGTGGCCCGTGGCACAGCCTTCCCAGGGCCAGAGTAGCGCCCCCTTGTGCCTCCTCCGAGCATCGCTAGGCAGAGGGTGAGCCCCTCCTCTCTGAATCAGACTGCATGATCAGAATGGCCTTCTGGCAGCCTAACTGGATTTTCCTGACCCCAGGAAGAGGGGGGAGCACACATCCTCCTCCCCCAGTGAGACTGTGGAAGTGGGGAGAGGTAGCCTGGAGCAGGGGGGCTCTCAGGAGTCCTCTCGGCAAAGAGAATCACCCACAGAAGGCCCCAGGTGGCTTCAGGAATCTTCTATTAGACTCAAGGTTCTCCAGGTGCGGTCTGGAGCCTGCCTGCTTCAGAACTGTGAGTGGAGGCGATCAAAAGGCAGTTTCCTAGGAGATGGCGCCCCCAGCAACTAAAATCAGACTCTCGGGGCCAGGGGTGGCTGGAGGGGTGGCTGCAGTCTGCCCCTCTGACTCCCCGGTCACTCAGTGAAGGTGGAGGAGCTTAGAGTGTGCTGTGCTGCTGTCAGAGAGGACCGCAAGATGGAAACTCATAAACAATAGAAGTCGATTTGCTATTGTTCTGGAGACTGCGAGTCCAAGATGGAGGGCCACCTCCATGGCAGAGGACATCACCCAGTGAGAGCATACCAGCGTAGGGGAAGGGGCTGAACTCACCCCTCTGCTGTAAGGAGCCACTTGGACCCTAATCTCTCCAGGAGGACAGAGCCCTTGTAATCTGGTCACTTCTTAAAGGCCCCTCCTCTCAACCTGGTTGTACTGGGGAGGGGGCTGGATCACACAAACACTAGGGTATTCAGTTAAACTGAAGCAGGGGGCTGGGGGGGCACTCAGGCCCAGCCCCACACCCCCAGCCAGCTCTGATTCTTGCATCCCATCCCCTCACGTTGCATCCAGAACGGCCCGAGGATGCATGAGGCATTCGATTAGCCCATCCATGCCTGATGCCTCGGAGGGGGAGTCCAAGATGCTTAAAACACCGTTGCCGTAGCAACAGCATCCAGCCAGCCAGCGGGGACCACGGGCAGGGAGCAAGGGAGCCTGGGGTGCAGGGATGGAAACTGACTTCTGAGAGACTGCAGCTGCTGCTAGAGCTGAGGAGGGCTACAGGGGTCCTCAAGTTCACCTTGTTCATCCCCCCACCCCGTCTCCAAAAAGAACTATCCCCCCCAAACCTTTCTACTCACAGTAGTTCCTGGGGAGAATGGGATGCAGAAATGAAATGTGAATGAATAACAATGTTTTAAAATAATGGATAATAATAATAATAATAGCCCTAGCTTCATGCCTTTAAAAAGATTTCCAGGGCTGGTGGCATGTTTTGCAACACTTCTGTGAAGCTGGTACTCATTTCGCCATTTCCTGAGGTGGAAACTGAGATTCAGGGTGACTTGGAGGTATCTTGCCCATGTCACAGTAAGGGACAGAGCTGAAGACCCTGAAGCCCTGGACCACCCTCGGGCTGATTGCTGGCTCTCAGTGGTCATGGATTTGTCCCCTCTGCCATCCTACCATGCCTAGCCAATGCCCCATGCCCAGGGGCCCTGGGAGGGCTGGGCTTAGTCCTCTGGGCAGTGCTTGCGTCCGGGCCTTCTGCTGCACATGAGGCAGTGTTGCACAGTGGTTAGTGGCAGAGGCTCTGGACTGGCCAATTTCTCACCGAGGCTCTACCACTCACATGCTGTGTGTCCTTGGTCAGGTGGTGAGAGTGATCCTTAACCATCTGAGACTTAGACCTTGGCGGGGACTGACCACCAGGGAAGGGGAGCAACCAGGGTAGAAGTGAGATCCCTGGCTCCCAGGATGCCCCCTACCCGCCAAGCCCTCAGACTTGATCAAGGGTTTCCATCCCAAGACACTCACTGAGCCTTGGCTTCCTGGCTGTACAATGAACACAATGAGGCCTCGGAGACTTGACCAAGGTAGCATCCAGAACTCCCTTAGAAAGAGGCCCAGGTACAACCCCTGCTCGTTGGAGGGTGTTAGTGCTCCCCTTTGGCACCAACCCCACAGCCTCTGCTTTCATTACCTGGAAACTCAAGGAGGAAGTCTCTCCCGAGGCCCCACTAAAGGCCTCTACTGACTCCCAGGGAGTGTTTCCCTCCTCGAATCGCGTGAGTTCATTTCCTGAGTCCCCAGTGTCTCTCCAAGGTCAAAGGAGCTTTGGTTCAAACCTTCTCACTGGGGGACACAGCAGACAGGGTCCCCACCCATGGGGAGTTCCCCCGGGATTGACCAGGCAGCTCTGAGTCAGCAAAACCTCGGCTCCCGAGAGGCTGCTTTGCAGAAACGGAGGCCACAGTGTCCTCCCAGGGGACTTTTCGGCAAAGTTCGCAGCCCGTCTGGTGGGAAGAGGAGACATGCCTGAAATACCCTGGGATGGGAACCCGGGGGGTCAGCAAGCAGGGGGCAGCCTGGGAGCCAGGGGTCTCAGGGCCACTTCTACCCTCCAGGCCCCAGGAGGCTGCTCCCCCTCCCTGGTGGTCAGTCCCCCCAATGGCCTAAGCCTCAGATGGCTAAGGGTCACTCTCATCTTGGGAGCAGAGAGCCCTCCCTTGAACCCAAGCTTAACAGCCTCGGAGGAGATGGTGGTCCTCGGTTTTCCCCTTCTGTCTGATGGGTTTGAGAAGCTGCTGGGTCAGGGTGGTAAGGTCTGGACCCCTGAGCCCCGCCCAGGCCACTTTCCTTTCCAGGGGAGGGGGTGGCCTTGTGAAGAGCAAAGGCTTGAAAGTCTGCTGGGCCGTGACAGTGACGTGGGACAGAGGTGGGATGAACCAGACAGAAGTCTAGGCACTCTACAGTTTATGAAGTCCCCTCATTTGACGTTTCCCTCTACTCCAAGGAGCGTGGAGTCCTTCTCTGGGTCGTTCCCACTTTACAGCTGAGAAGACTAGAGCCTGGAGCGGGGTGTGACTGGCCGAAGGTCACACGGGTAGGAAAGGGGCTGAGAGGGGGAACCACACCTCTTTCTGATCAGTGCTGAGCCCTCCTCTGAGCTAGGCGCCCACACCCCGGTGCCCGCGAGTTACCCGCTGTCGACCCAGTCGGGACAGCTGGCTGGGGTCAAGGCACAGTCTGCCCTCATTAAACAGAGCTGCTCTGTTCTCCAGGGGCTGTGAACTGGCTTCCAGCCCAGGACAAACACATCTGGCCCCAAACCCCACCCTCTCCCAGATGAAAAATAGCTCTGGGAGGCCGGAGCCCAAGAACCCCTTCAGGGTACGTGTCTGACTGGGGTCCCGTCCCTGCCACGTGGGGCTTGGTAGAGGAATCTTGGGAGGTGAACTTTCTCAGGCCTCACTTGCCCCATCTATGAAATGGGCGTGTGATATCGTGATAGAGTAAGAAGTTTATATTTGGTCTCTGTCCTGGGTTCCTGCCTGGCTCAGGGCTCCTAAGACCCTCGGCATCCTCAGAGTGAGATGAGTATCTTTATGCTAATGAGATGGTTGGCGGCTGGGGACCCCTAGGCAGCCTCAGGATAGGGGCAGATAGTCTGAGGCATGGTTAGAGGGTGGGAACTTTCAGCCCCAAGCCCCGAGTCCCAGGGGAAGGGGCTGGGTTGAGCTGATCATCCACGGTCAGTGACTGATCAAGCAGGACCCGGCTTCCCTGGAGAGCTTCTGATGGCTGCCCCTGTGGAGATGCTGGCAGGCCTGGGAGCCCTGTGTCCTCCACACCCACCTTGCCCTACTCATCTCTGCCATCCGCCTGTTAGCCCATATCCTTTGCAATATCCCCGATAGCAGCCCAGTACCTGTTAATAATTGAATCCAAGGAGGGGGAAGAGGTGGGAACCCTGATTTGCAGCTGGTTGGTCAGAAACACAGGTCACCACCAGGGCCCGTGACTGGCCCCTGAGCGGGAGCAGTCTTACAGGATGAAGCCCTCAACCTGTGGACGTCACTCTAACCCCAGGTGGACAGGGTCCAGCTGAAGGGAATCATAAGACACTCCGTTGGCATCCACTGGAGAGGGCTTGGTATGTGGGAGCACCCGTGTTTCAGACACAGGAGTATTCTGGGCTGGGTGGCTATGGAAGAGGGCAGGGAAAATGGTTTGTTTTTATTTCCTCAGTGGGTGGGTTGACCAGCCCAGGGCGTCAATCTGGCGACACTGTGCCCAGGGATCTCCCCATCCACCCTCCCAGCCTACTTCCCTCTCTTGCCTTGAGCATCCAGCCAGGTACCCGGGATAGAAAACCCACAGCCTGTCCTTGAACCTCCCCATTGCCCAAGTTCACTATGAAAATAAAAGGGAAAAATTACCATGAAAGAGCCTTTCAAAATAGAGCCAGGGCGGCCAAGGAGAGAGAACATTCCAGCCACAGGCAGGGGTGTGAGCTCTGGTTCTTCTGACCGCAGGCCGCTGGACAGCTAATTACCCTGTGTCCAGAGACCCTGGGTGTCATCAGGAGGCTATGGGGCTCGTGTTTTATGGAAATTTTTTTTCTGAATATACATTCCTTTCTTTATCTTTTATCAGTCACGTGGCCCCTGCACCTGTTCTCGCCTGCAACAGATGCTTCCCCACAAAGAATGGTTATTACTTTAAATAAATCTCACACAAGCTCCCACCTCCTTTAGAATAGCAATTGGGAGATAGGTAAGCTTCTGTCTCCCAAATTGCAACTCCCAACATCCACCCTCCCAACCTGCCTCCCTCCCTGTGCCTTGAGCATCCAGCCGGGTACCCAGGATAAAAAAGTTTTGGCTTTTGCGTTTTCTGACTCTGAAAGGATCAATACCACGTCCACATCTCTCTGATCTGCTGTTGCACCCCCCCCCAACTTCCCCTTCCTCATTCCAGCCTGCATCCAGTCTCCTCCAGACAGCTCTACCAGGAGCCACAAGCATCCCCCTCCACCCCTTCTCCACACAGAAACCACAGGGGTCTGTTCGAATGTCAGTCCCTGTTCATACTGCCCAAGGGCATCCCCTAGCCCTCCACATTAAAAAAAAAAAAAAAAAAGCCCACCCCCACTGTGCGCCTCGAAGCCGTCTGTGGGGCCCTGCCCAGGCGTTGGCCCCACCCCAGTCTGGAGCTTCCTGACTCCCAGCAGCACTGGCCTCCCTTTAGCTCCTCCGCCACCCCAAGGTCTTTCTGAGGACAAGTCCCTCCGAAGCAGAACTGGAGATGGGGTGGAGGTGTGGGTGATTGTTGAAGAGATGAATGCCAGGGGAGCCAGGAGGGGACGTGGGGGCCTCTGAGGGCTAATTCACAGCTCCGAGATACACTTCAGGCTGTCTGCAAAATTGTGTGGCACAAAGTGAGAGTCCAGGAGCCTGAGAGCAGTCTTCCAAAAATAGTTGCTGATTTGAGCCTATTAGAGATGTTATTCTGTATTAAGAATACATAAAAAGGTATCTCGGCTAAACAAGAGTAATCTTTAAATCCCAGAGGATTTGAATAAATATTTCTCCAAAGAAGATACACAAATAGCCAATCAGCCTGGGAAAAGTTGCTTACCGTCATTAGTCCTCGAGGAAATGCAAATTAAAGCCTATCATCCCAGCTACACAGGAGGCTGAGGAAGGAGGATCACAAGTTCAAGGTCAACCTGGACAACTTAGTTAGCATATCCTCAAAATAAAAATAAAAAGGCTCAGGGACATAATTCCCAGTGGTAGAGCGCTTGTCTAGCATGCACAAGGCCCCAGGTTCAATCCCCAGCAACACACACACACACACACACACACACAAATAAATAGAAGAAAACAAAACAAAAATCTACAATGAGATAGTATTGCAGCCACTGAGATGGCTACAACTGAAAAGTTAAATAATAACAAGCCCCTGGTGAGGATGTGGAAGACCTGGAACCCTCACAAGCTGCTGGTGGGACTGCAAGATGGCAAAGCCACTTGGGGAAATAGTTTGGCAGTTTTTCAAAGGGTGATACATCAAGTTACCATGTGACCCAGCAATTCTACTCATGGGTGTACACCCAGGAGAACTGAAAATAGATGTCCACCTAAAAATTTCTACATGCATATTTACAGAAGAATTATTCATAACTGTCAAAAGTTGGAAGCAGGTGAGAGGCGGTATCTCACTGGGATTTTGATTTGCATTTCCTTAACAATTAGTGATGTTGAACATTGTGTCCTGTATTTGTTGGCCAGTTCTATACCTTCTTTAGAACATTGTCTGCTTGAGTTCTTTGTCTATTTTTTAATCAAGATATTTTATTTTAGCCCAGCACAGTGGTGCATGTCTGTAATCCCAGTAGCTTGGGAGGCTGAGGCAGGAAAATCACAAGCTCGAAGCCAGCCTCAGCAAAAGTGAGACACCAAGCAACTCAGTGAGATCCTACAAAATAGGGCTGGGGATGTGCATCAGTGGTCAAGTGCCCCTGAGTTTAATCCCTGGTACCTCCTCCTGTTTGTGGGGCAGGTCGCTCAGAAAACACACCAAGTCCCAGTTTTGTCCAAATTGAAGAGTCTTTATTTAGCCGCCAACTGCTCCCCACAGGACCCATAACTGTCTCTGCAAGGAACAGCTCCAAGCCTGAGCATTTTAGGATATTTAAAGGCAAAAACCATATCCGGATTGACGCAGCTGCAAGCAAGCAGGTACAGAAGCTGGACTGGGCAGTTAGCGAGACAATGCAATGGGCACGTTGGTATTTCCCACGGGACTCTCCAGGTTGGCAGAGCAGCAAGCAAGCAGAAGGGAGGGGGGTCAAAATGACCCTAGTTCACTATAAAAGAATGGCTACTAATGTCTAGACAATCAATCTCTGACAAGGCACGTTGCCCAAGAAAAATGGAAACCAAAGAGAACAATTTTACATTGTATAAGAATTGTTGTGGCTCAGTGGTAGAGGGTGTGCCTGGAATGTGTGAGGCACTGGTTTCTATTCTCAGCACCACATAAATAAAAAATAGAGGTCCTTCAGCAACTAAAATGAATAAATAAATAAAAATTTTAAAAAAATACAAAATTGCTGTTTTGTGTTGCCAAGTATACTATTCTCGGTAACTATTAACAGGTACAGAGGTGGGGCTTTCCCACGGGAGAAGCATTTCTTACATGATATGGAATCTCAGGGTAAAATGGAGTCTGTTTGGTCATTGTCCATATAGCCTGGACATTTGATTTTATGTTGTTAAAAAAAGATATTTGATTTTATGTTGTTGATTTGTAGGAGTTCTGCATAATTCAGATATTAAATCCTTACCAGATATATGATTTGCACAAATTTTCTTCCATTCTGTGTACTACTGTTTTGTTTGGTTATAGTACCTTTTGATATGCAAACATTTTAAATTTTGATGAAATCTAGTTAATCCGTTTTTTTTCTTTTGTATCCTGTGCTTTTTTGTTACACCCAAATATTTTTTTAAAACCAAATCCAATGTCATGAAGCTCTTTTCCTGTTTTTCTAAGAGTTTTAGCTCTTATGTCTCAGTCTTCCATACAATTTAAGTTAATTTTTATACATGATATAAGGTAAAGGTAAAAACGTTACTTTTAAAGTGTAAAAATAAGCATTTATGAAAATAACATGGAAAAGGAAAGTTATTGGAAGAATCTCAATGTCAATCAGCTAATGTGCGATTATCAAAAATGTGATACATCCATACCGTGGCATATTCTCAGCCATAAAAAGAAATGAATCACTTCCTGAATTATTCTAGGAAGCCAGCATTATCCTGATAGCAAAACCAGGTAAAGACATCACCGTCTCCTGCCAATCTCCCAGCTATTCACATAGCAGAGTGGGCACATGAGTCAAACAGGTAGAAAAACATAGACCCCCATACATATCCTGAGGTGGAAAAAATGACCAACTTTTAGGCAAAAATAATGAATTCCTTGTGAAGGAACAATAGTCAGTCTAACGTCAGACTTCTCATCCACAACAATGGAAATTAGAAGATGGTGAAAAGGTACATTCGGGTTCCTGAGAGGGAAGGAGTGAACATAGAGATCCTAGAAACACAGTCCAAATATGCTTCTTAGGTTATAGGAAGGATATTAAGAATATAAATACAACCCTAAAATCAAGTGGAACCTAGTGAGTACCTCAAGCCATGGATACATGAAGAGAGACAGAAATGAGAGGGATTCATGGCTTCCTATATATGAAAGAGAGTAGATGTATAAGTGCATGTTTAAATTTAAGTCTTAATATCTAGAAATGTATTATGTAACTTTTACAAAGGACCTTTAGAACGTAGTGCAAGAAATAGTCTAAAAAGTACTATGCTATGTTTCAGTTAAAGTTGAGAGAGATCAGATAAAAGAGTGTTGTAGGTTACACTACACCACCCCACTGCACCTCCGGAAAAAAGTGGTATATTCAAGTCCTTACTCTCAGTACCTTAGAATGTGACCTTATTTGTAAATAAGATCATTGCAGACTTAAATAGTTAAGATGAGCTCATACTGGAATAGAATGAACCTTACAAAAAAGAGATTTGGACACCATCACCCCCAGGAAGACTACCATTTAAAGATGAAGATGTATGTTGGGTAGATTCTCCTACAAGCCAAGGAACATCAAAAATGTCCAGCAAATGATCAGATGCTAGAGAAGAGGCACGGAATAAACTCTGCCCCAAACCTCTAAGACAGAATCAGCTCTGGGGCCATCTTGATCTCAGACTTCTAGCCTCCAGAACTATGAGACAATGTTTTATGTTAAGCTAATAAAATAATACATGTATATATATACATACATATATCACAAGAAAAGAAAATTACACATGAATGTAGATGCAAAAACTGCAACAAAATACTAGCAAACCCAAGATTGCATCATATACACAGCATATCCAAGTGGGATTCTCAGGCATGCATAAACATAAGCAAATCAATGTAACATACCCCATTAATAAAATGAAAGAAAAAACACACAAATGATGGTCTCAATTGACTTAGAAAAACATGAAAAAAAATCCAACACTCTTTCAATGCAAAACCACCCAGGAACTAGGAATAGAAGGGAATTGGCTCAACACGAGAAAGGGATATTTATGAAAAAAACCCACAACTAACATCAAATTCAATGGTGAAAGAAAGACTGAAAACTTTGCCCCAATATCAGGAACAAGACAAGGATGCCTACTTTTACCATGGCTGTTAAACATTGAACTAGAAGTTCTAAGCAAGCCATCAGATAAGAAAAGAAATAATAGATATCCAGATTGGAAAGGAAGAAGTAAAATTATCTCTATTCACAGATGACATAATCCTATATATAGAAAATCCCAAATAATGCCCAAGACAGCTACTAGAGCTAACCAAGTTGCAGAGTAATAAGATCAACATGCAAAAATTACCTCTGTTTTTGTATATCAGCAAGAAAAATCCAGAAGGAAATTAAGAAAGCAATTCCACTTACAAAAACATCTGCAAGAATAAAGTACTCAGGGAAGTAAAGATTTATATATTAAAAACTACAAAACATTGCTAAAATAAGAAATTTAAAAAGACCTAAATAAATGGAAAGGCATCCCATGTGAATGGATTGAAAGACTTAACATTATTAAGACATCAATATTTGTTACCCAAAGCACTCTGCAGATTCAAAGTAAGCCCTATCAAAAGTCCTACAGCCTTTTTTTTTTGCAGAAATAAAAAAGCTAATCCTCAAATTTATATCACATTGCAAAAAGCTCCAAATAGCCAAACAAATTACTAATTTCAAGACTACAGATCTATAGTAGTCCAGAGCAGAGGATGCAGTTCACTGGTAGAGAACTTGCCTGAGACCTTGGGTTTGATCCTAACAGCACCCCCTCCCCCAAATCTACAGTAATCAAAACAATATGGTCCTGCCATAAAGCTAAACATAGACAAATGGAATAAAATTGAGAGTCTAAAAATAAATCTAAATGTCCATGACCAGTCGATGGTTGGCAAGGATGCCAAGTCCACTCAATGAGGAAAGAATTGTCTCTTCATCAAATGATGCTGAGACAATTGGATTTCCACATGTAAAGGGGTGGAGTTGGATCCCAACTTCATACCATATACAAAATTAACTCAGAATGGAGCACAGACTTAAATGGAAGAGATAAAACTAGAAAACTCTTAAAGGAAAACACAGGAGCATATCTTCATGAGCTTGGATTTGGCAATGAATGACACCAAAAGCACAAGCAAAAGAAGTGAATATATATATTAGATTTAATCAAGATTTAAACCTTTTGTGCATCGAAGAACATTATCAAGAAAGTGAAAAGACAACCTACACATTGTGGAAAATATTTGCAAATCATATATGTTGTAGGGTTTACTATCCAGAATACACAAAATATTTCTACAACTCCACACACAGAAGAGACAAACGACCCAGCTAATACATGGTAAAGAACTTGAGAAGCACATGGAAAGATGCATCATTAGTCATTAGGGAAAGACAAATGAAAACCAGGGTGAGAGGCCACCTCACATCAGCTGGGATGAAATGATAAAAGTGCAGAAAATGACAAGTATTGGTGAGAATGAGGAGAAATTAGAACCTTTATACACTGCAGTTTGGTGATTCCTCAAAACATTGAACACTGAAGCGGCACCTGTAATCCCAGCAGCTCAGAAGGCTGAGGCAGGAGGATCAGGAGTTCAAAGCCAGCCTCAGCAACGGCGAGGTGCAAAGCAATTCAGTGAGACCCTGTCTCTAAATAAAAGACAAAATAGGGCTGGGGATGGGGCTCAGTGGTCGAGAGCCCCTGAGTTCAATCCCCAGTACCCCCCCATAAAAATATTAAACACTGAATGATCAGGTAATTTCACTCCTAAATACATACCTAAAAGGTTTGAAATCAGGGACTCAGAGAGAGATTAGTACATCGATTCTTGGTGCACATGGAAATAACTCAAATGACCATAAATAGATGAATGGATAAACAGCAGATTCCACAGATAGATCAAGCAGTAGGTAAATGTAAAATTTATATCCATATAAAACAGAATGAAGTTCTGATACATGCTGTATCAGGCATGAACCTTAAAACCATTACACTGAAGGAAATAAGCCAGGCTCAGAAGGACCACTATTGTACGATTCTGTCATATCAGATATCTAGAACAAATTCATAGAGACATAAATTAGGGGCTGGGAGGAGAGGGGGCATGGGCAGTTATTGATTAATGGGTACAGAGTTTCTATTTGGAGTGATTTTTTCTAAAGTTTTTGAAATAGGGGTGATGGTTACACATTGCATGTATAATTAATACCAAGGAATTGTGCATCAAAGATAGTTAAATGGAAAATATTATGTTGCACATATTTTACAACAATTTTTTAAGATTTTAAAGGAAATAAGTACTGATACATGTGGCAATAAGGATGATCTTATCAACTTTATGATAAATGAAAAAAATCGGTCATAAAGAGACTATATGTTACATGATTCCATTTATACAAACTGTCCAGAATAGGTAAATGTATACAGATAGACAATATATTAGGCTCACTTAGGTCTGGGGGTAGGAGAGTTCCTGAATGCTACAGCATTTCTTTTTGAAATGATGAAAATCTTCTAAAGTCAACTGTAGTGATGTTTGCACATACTTGTGAATACACTAAAACCCATTGAGCTGCATAAATGGGTGAATTTCATGGTATTTTAGTCATATTTTCACTGTTGTGACCAAAAGACCTGACAAGAACAATTTCAAGGAGGAAATGTTTATTTAGGGGCTCACAGTGTCAGAGGTCTCAGTCCATAGATGGCCACTGGTCCTGAGGCAGAACACCATGGCGGAAGCGTGTGGCAGAGGAAAGCAGCTAAGGACATGGCACCAGAAAGTGGGGGTGGGGGTGGGGGGACACTCCTCTCACCAAATACAAAATATATACCCCAAAGGCATGCCCTCCGTGACCCACCCCCTCCAGCCATACCCGACCTGCCTTCAGTTACCACTTGGCTCATCTCAACCAGGGGAGTGATTCACTGATTGAGTTAAGGCTCTCCTAACCTGCCGCAGTCTGGCTGGGCACAAATCACGAGCCACTCACAGCTTTGTAGATTCAAACAGCAATTCTTTATTCCCGATCTCACACCGGCCGTCTACAAACACGTTCTGGGGAAATCCACGTTCTCTGCCCAAATCCACACCTCCACTGGGCTTCTGTCTCCCAAAAAATACTGTCTGAATCCCGTGAGAACTCAAGAGGAACTCAGGCAGCAGGATATGCCCTATTCCCAGCAGGAATAACCTTCCTAAACCGGGAACGCCCTAAACCCAGATTGTCCTAAACCGGGAACGCCCTAAACCCGGATCTGCCCTGGTCCTAGAGCAAGGTCACCTTACATGCAATGTCACTGCAAAATGTCCTATTTCCACAAGTCCTTCCACTAAGCAACATGGGGGTACACTGGCAAGGAAATTGTCATACCTACTTGGCTAATGGCTCCCAGCATCTCCCCCCTTCTGATTAATTAAACAACAAGTAATGTGGCTTAAGGACCGTGCCTGGTAGGTTGTCCAATTCAACATATGGTTCTTACCCGTCATCGGAAAACTGACCTTTAGGCATCAGCCTCCTGTCTTAGGTTGATACCACTGCAATTGGATCATACCCGTCACTGACTACCGGTCCAGCATAGAGCCACTGGCCCCCAAATTTTAGACTATCACTAGCAGAAGGGAGGAGGATACAGAAATGCCACGACACCAAGCCAATTGACGGCTCCTTTGGAAAAATTGCATCACTGGTGACACCATCAGCAAAGATATGCCAGCACTATCACAATTCGTTGCACCAAATGATAGTTACATAGTCCAGGCAAGTTCTGCAAGCAGTTCAAAGCAGAGGAATCTATCAATATGTCCATCTCCTCCCAAAGTATGTTTCCTCCCAAAGTAAGTTGACTCCTTGATTGAGCATTACTTGTTGAGTTATATTCATTGATGCATCAGTTCATACAGTTTACTGTGATAGCTATCATAGAAGCTGTAGTTTGGTTTTATCTTTGTCTTCACTGGCACTGGGATGAAGATAGGAATTCTGGCAAAGATGCTAAAGAGACATTATCCTGAAAAGAATTATTAAATATAATGAAAAGGAAAGGTGAAAGTAAACAAACAGATCTGTTAACCTCCTTTAAAAACAATCCTTAACAGCTGTTTACCTGATTTAAATTAGTAAACAAACAGATCTGTTAACCACCTTTAAAAACAATCCTTAACAGCTGTTTACCTAATTTAAATTAAGCCATTTAAATCACATGAATAAAAAAAATAATAATTCGGATCCATTTTTCATGAGCGCTCCTCATATTTGAAATATGGACATACGCACACACAGACATACAACACAAAACACAAGAGTACAACACATAAGACAATAATAAAGGCCTTGTAGCTTTACCTAGGTGAAATCTCCATTGCAATGTTTAAAAACTCCAGTCAAAAAATAAAACTGATCAGAAAAACATTAACCTAGGTGTGTATGAGCTCAAAAAATAAAATAGAACTTTATGATGTGGGAAAAATGCAATAATAAGATAGATATTGAAAAAAGCATCCTGGTTAATCACTGTCGCAGATGTAAGAATGGCCAAGCTGGAGTTCTGGATATCAGCTATTATGGATTTGAGTCAAATCATCTTCTTTTTGATCTGTAGAAATTGTTTTAATCTCTCTGGAATCCAAATCAGCTGCTGTTCTCCCTGTGGAAACACACAAACAGAGCCCCGACTCCAGACAATCACTGGGTCAGGACCTTTCCATTGTCCTGTTAGAATATCTTTCCAAAGTATTTTAGGCTTATGTACATTTTTTGGATACATATGCCTTTCCGCAGCACTAAGTCCTGATGAATCCAAATTTAAAAAGTTTAGAGTAAAAAGCATTATTTTAAGTTTATCTTTGGGGGATATATACCCCCTTCCAATTCCCTCTTTTTGCTTTAATAAGTACGTTTTAATAGTCTGATGAGCTCTTTCAACTATGCCTTGTCCCTGTGAATTGTATGGGATTCCTGTTATATGAGTAATACCAAATGATGAGCAAAATTGTTTAAAAGAGGTAGAGGTATAGCCAGGACCATTATCGGTTTTTAACTGTTTAGGAATGCCCACAGTGGCAAAATTTTGTAAGCAATGAGCTATAACATCTTTAGTTTTTTCTCCGGCATCAAAGGAGCCCATTCAAAAATCCGGAAGAGGTATCAACTGTAACATGTAAATATTTTAATTTTCCAAATTCTGGCAAGTGTGTGACGGCCATCTGCCAAATATGGTTAGGTATCAGTCCTCTAGGATTGACTCCAAGATTAACTTGTGGTAAAAAGGTCACACAATTTTGACATTGTTTTATTATATGTCTGGCTTGTTCCTTAGTTATTTTAAAATGCTTTTGTAAAAGTATTAGCATTAACATGGAATCTTTTATGAAAATTTGTTGCTTCTTCTAGTGTAGAGAAAATATGTATGTCATGTGTAGTTTTATCTGCTAAATCATTGCCCAAACTAAGGGCTCCAGGCAATCCTGTATGTGCCCTAATGTGTCCTATAAAGAATGGATCTTTTCTGTCCCAGATTAGACTTTGTATAGTGGAAAACAAAGAGAAAACAGTAGAGGAAGGGGAAATCCTACCAGCATCTTCAAGAGATACTATAGCATTAACTACATACTGACTATCAGAAAATAAATTAAATACAGAATCTTTAAACATCAAAAAGGCTTGTAAAACTGCATTAAGCTCTACCTTTTGAGCTGATTGTTTGGGTACTAAAAATGGAAAAGTTTGATCAGGGGTAACTACTGCTGCTGTACCATTATTTGACCCATCAGTGAATATATTTGGAGCATTCATGATAGGGGTTTTTCTTGTCATTTTTGGAAAAACTACAGGATGCTTAGACCAAAAAGACAACAAAGGATTAGATGGTAAGTGATTATCAAATGTAACATTAGATTTACACATGATTATTGCCTAAGTATTTAACTCATTAGCTAACTCATCAATTTGATCCATAGTATATGGAGTAATAATTTTATTGGGAGAAATTCCAAACACTCCCTTCGCTGCTTTTATTCCTTTGAGTATTAATTGTCCTACAGCCTCAGGATACCTAGTAAGAATAGTTTAGGAGAATAAGATAAATGTATCCACAATAATGGACCTTCTTGCCAAAATACTCCTGTAGGAATATTTTTTGTTGGTAGTACAATAAATAATAAAGGCAAATTCTATCAATTCTATCCAAATGTATATTTTCCATATATGTTTCAATAATTTTTAATGCCCTTCTTGCTTTAGGAGTTAACATGTGGGGTGAATTTGGATCTGATGGACCTTTTAGAATATCAAATAAAGGTCCCAACTCTCCTGTTGGTATGCCTAGATAAGGTCTTATCCAATTTATGTCTCCCAATAACTTTTGAAAGTCGATAAGTGATTTGAGTTGGTCTACTCGTATTTGAATTTTTGGTGGACGGACCATGGTTGAGGATAATAGAACTCCTAAATAATTAATTGGAAAATTTAATTGTACTTTATCTATTGCTATCTCTAGATTACAATTTTTTAATAAGTTTGTAAGTGTGGCATAACATCCCAGCAATATGTTTTTATCTTTATGTGCCAATAATACATCATCCATATAGTGAAATATTTGTAGTTCAGGATTTTGATTTCTAAGTGGCTGGATTGCTTTCTTAACATATATTTGACACATAGTTGGACTGTTAGCCATCCCTTGAGGGAGTACTTTCCATTCATATCTCTGATCAGGACCTTCATGATTTAATGCAGGGATAGTAAATGCAAAACATGGACTATCCTCAGGATGAATTGGAATTGACAAAAAAACAATCTTTAATATCTATAGCTAAAACATACCAGGTTTTTGGCAAAGCAGACAATTGAGGAATCCCTGGTTGAGCAGGTCCCATAATAACCATCTCATTATTAATGGCTCTTAAATCTTGCAATAATCTCCATTTACCAGATTTCTTTTTGATGACAAAAATGGGAGTATTATGGGGAGATATGGAAGGTTGTATTTGTCCTTCCGCTAATTGTTGTTTGACCAGATCATGGGCTACTTGTATCTTTTATTTAGTCAGGGGCCACTGAGGAACCCACACTGGTCTTTCTGATTTCCAAGTAATTTTGATTGTCTCAGTGGCCCTTTCTGAAAATCCAACCCATGTCTGTCTGTTCCTTGATCTATTTGAATTGGTGCTGCTATACCTTGTCCTTGTTTTCCTAATCTTTTTTCTTTCCTAAAACCTTGTCTAGCCCTAGTAGTGGGCGCATTAGGATCGATGTTATTTGTTAACGTCAAACCTAATTGATCTAGGACATCTTGTCCCCATAAATTTATAGGAAGATGATCCAATACATATGGTTGTATAGTTCCTTCACATCCTTCAGGATCCTTCCAATCTAATACCATTGCACTTCTATGGGGATTAGTCGCCACTCCTAGGCCTCGAAGCGTTTGAGTGGCTTGTTGTAATGGCCAATGTTTTGGCCATTCTTGACTAGATATGATGCTAAGGTCAGCACCTGTGTCCAGTAGCCCATTAAACTCGTGTCCTTGAATATTTAGTTTTAGCATTGGGTGAGAATCTAAATTTAAAGACAACATAGCCTAATCTACACCTGTGGAGCCTAATCCCCTGGAACCTCTTTCTACACTACGACTAGGAAATTTATTATGTAGGCTGGGTATTATTAACAACTGTGCTATTCTATCTCCAGGTGAAATTACTGATATACCTCTTGGAGAACTAGCTATAATTTTTATTTCACCTACATAATCGGGATCAATTACCCCAGGACTTATCATAAGTCCTTTTAATGTAGATGAACTACGTCCCAATAATAAGCCTATTGTTCCTTGGGGAAGAGGTCCTTTTACTCCTGTGGGAATGATTTGAACTCCCATCTCTGGAGTTAGTACTGCTCTGGCAGAGGCGCAGATGTCCAACCCTGCGCTCCCTCGGGTTTGTCTGATGAGGGATTTAATGGACGATGTGTCCTGGGCACTACCCTGATGGTTTTGCTAGGTTCCTTCACTGCTCCGTATATTTGTGGTTGTGGGCCCTGGAGCATTGGGCCCCCCTGTCCATTTTTTGGCAATGGAGCCTGATGCCTTTCTCCACAATATTGTGGGTAAATACCTGGTCCTTGTCCGTTTTTTGATAAGGGAGTACCCTCTATGGTGGTTTGAGAACGGCATTCATTAGCCCAATGTCTCCCTCTATGGCATCGTGGGCAAATACCCGGTATTCTATTTCTTTGATACCTAGTTTTGTTAAACCCTCCTCCTATGGGGCAACTCCTTTTAAAATGTCCTGTTTGTTCACAATCATAGCATGTTTTTGGCCTGGCATCTAAAGCCTGTTGTACTGCAGCTGCCAAGACTTGCCCTTGTTCATTAATATCTCTACATAATTTAATATATGTGTTTAAATCTTCATGTCTCCAAGGTCTAATAACCTCTCTGCAGCAACGATTTGCTTGGTCATAAGCCAGTTGTTTTATTAATGGCATTGCTTGTTCCGTATCCCCAAAAATTTTGGCAGCCGTTTGAATTAGCCTATCTACAAAGTCAGCATAAGGTTCATTAGCTCTCTGTATTACCTTAGATAGCTGACCTTGTAAATCTCCATGTCCTTGTAAAGTCTTCCATGCCCTAACTGCGTCTGCAGCAATTTGTGCATATATAGCAGGATCATATTCAATTTGTTGCCATTGACCCTCATAATGTCCTTTTCCTAACACCATATCTAGATTTCTTTGAGGATAACCAGCTGCTGCATTTCACCTAGCTGTCTCCGTGCAAAATTCCTCATTGGCAACCTTCCATAACAAATATTGTCCTCCATTTAGCACAGATTTACACATGCTAGCCCAATCTGCTGGCGTCATGTCCAAGTTAGTAATGGACTTGACCATGCTTACCGTGAAGGGAGCTTGGGGACCATAGGTTGTTACAGCCTCCTTTAACTGCTTCACTGTTTTAAAATCTAAAGCACGGTGAATTCGTTGTCCTCCTACCTGTTCAAGTACAGGGCATGCTAATCTTTGAGGTCCTGTCTCAGGATCCCATTTATCAACTACGGGGTTTGAGGGCCACTCAGCTGTCTCTATCAGTGGGGCTGTTGGTTGAATTATGCCCTCTTGTGATAAAATGGAGTTAGTAGCAGCCTCCTATTGTAGCCTTTTTTCTAATAGCCCCTTTTCCTTTAAATTTTCTTCCTCTGTCTGACTAGCTCGAGAGACCTTCTCTTTTGCTTGATCTAAAATGTCTTTCTCCATGGTCTGAACCTCTAACAGTTTACTTAACATCTTTTCGGTTTGTTTTTTACTAATTTCTAATCTACTATAAAGATAACGCAACCCAATAAGATAACACAAAACAAAACCAAAACTGAATGAAACAAAAACAGAATAAAAAATCGTTGTATCAATTTTCTCTTCCTCAGGGCCGACAAACTTCAAACCTTTAGTCAACCATTTTTTCCAGTTTGCCTGAGAAATTTCTAGGGATAGGCAGCTTGAAACAAAAACAAAATAAATCAAAAGAAGAACACATTGTTTTTTGAAATGGTCACCCATTCTCTCGCCTTCCCTCAGGGGCGAGCAATTTCACTTACCCCCAAGCTTCAGGCGTTCCGCATACGAGCCACCAAATGCCGCAGTCTGGCTGGGCACAAATCACGAGCCACTCACAGCTTTGTAGATTCAAACAGCAATTCTTTATTCCCGATCTCACACCGGCCCTCTACAAACACGTTCTGGGGAAATTCACATTCTCTGCCCAAATCCACACCTCCACTGGGCTTCTGTCTCCCAAAAATACTCTGAATCCCGTGAGAACTCAAGAGGAACTCAGGCAGCAGGATACGCCCTATTCCCAGCAGGAATAACCTTCCTAAACCGGGAACGCCCTAAACCCGGATCTGCCCTGGTCCTAGAGCAAGGTCACCTTACATGCAATGTCACTGCAAAATGTCCTATTTCCACGAGTCCTTCCACTAAGCAACATGGGGTACGCTGGCAAGGAAACTGTCATACCTACTTGGCTAATGGCTCTCAGCACTAACCTAATCATCTCGCCTCTAAGCTTCCTTGCATTGTCTCACACATGAGTTTTGGG
Organism: Callospermophilus lateralis; assembly: GCF_048772815.1. Lineage (NCBI taxonomy): Eukaryota > Metazoa > Chordata > Mammalia > Rodentia > Sciuridae > Callospermophilus > Callospermophilus lateralis. The sequence goes on along the minus strand of NC_135307.1, from coordinate 179,003,187 downwards.
GGGACACCTCAAATCTAAACCATACAAGTGTTATGTGAGCTCTATTTCAATAAGCTACTAAAAACACATCCTCAAGGCCCTGAAACACAGGATCCAGTGGGGCGGTGCACAGGAAAAACATGGTCACGGGGATGATCATAGAATAGCTACGAGCTGTCCCAGGCCTCCGGGCCTGGAAGGTTCTCCTCTCACCTGACCAACAGCTAAGCCTTCCTTATTCTTCAGATATCAGCAGCAGGGTCAGCCTTTCCTGGCCTCACTGCAGAGGTGATAGATCTCAGTGATAGGGCACATGCTTAGCAGGCTCTAGGCCTGGGTTCAATCCAGCACTGAAACAAATAAATAACTTATTAAACAAACAAACAAATAAATTATTTTTTTTAATTAAATAATTTTTTAAAAAAAAGTTCTCCTTCATAACACATATTTTCAATTGCCATTTGCAATATTTTATTGATGTCTATATACCCTACTAAACTAAGTTTTGTGAGAATGGGAACTGAGTCCACCTGCTCCAAGTACCATTGGCCACAGGGAAGAAGCTTAATAAAATGTGTCAGATGAATGAATGAATTAAAAATTGTGTGCCAACTCTTCGATTAGTAGGGGCTGCCTAGAACACCTGGTTCGTTCAGTAGGAAAGAATTCTATGATTGATTAATGACGTCTGCCATGGGTGTCGACAGGAATATATTTAGTCGATATATACCAAATTTGCTATTCTTGAACTAGATAGGGCCATGCCTCAGAGGTCCCTAATCAGAGGGCACTCAGGGCTGCCTAGGATCAGTCTCATCTCTCCCCTAGCTCCCGGGAAAGGAGTGCAGTTGTCATCCCAGCTGGCCTTGATAATCAATCACACAGCCATGCAGTGTCTGTTAGGATTTGTTGCTGAGCCACCTCCAGGTGCACCAGGCAGGAGCAGGCAGGCTCATTTGCATCACATCTACATGAAATTTGCATATGCCTCCACAGCTCTCTCTCCTTGCAATTTTCAAGTTAAAATGTCATTAGTGCTCCTGCGAAGCCTGTTATTTCTTGATTTCCTTCTCCCTTGCCCCTCTGCCCCCACTCCTGCCTACACCGCAGACACACAACCTGGGCTGAGAAAAGGAAACAGAGCTTTGAGCTGGAGTTCAATTGCTGATTCACTTATGACTTTCTCTCCAGACTGTTTCTGTGGCACGAGGCACCAGGCACCTGGGCGGGTAGCCACAGGGAGGCTGATGGAAACAGCCCCTCAGTGTTCTCCACCGAGACTTCCCCATGCCCCACTGCTAAGCCTTTGCCCGTGCTGTGCCCATCTCCTGGAGAAGCTCTCCCCCCTCTGCCTGTTCAAATGGTAGATACCACTCAGGGAAGGCCCAGCAGCCTCTCCCATTAGTCCTCTGCCCGGTGCTACTGGCTGCTTTGACACAGGCTGATTGGGTGCAGAGAGAGACATGTGACTCATGCTAACCAGGAAGATTCTTTTCCCCAGCATTTGCCTTTGGGAACCGGAGATGACAGGCGCTTTCTGAGCTGAGCGTGTGGGTAAACTCAAGCTCAGAGGGCCACGGTGTGTCCATATTCAAGGAGGGCGTTAGTCAACTTTTCGTTACTGTGACAAATAACTGAGAAAAGCAACTTAAATGAGGAAATATTTATTGGGCTCATGGTTTCAGTTCAAGGTCTGTTGACTCTATTGCTTTGGGCCTCCAGAGAGGCAAGAACATCACAGTGGAAGGGTGTCGGGGAGGGAGGCTGTTCAGCTCATGGCAGCCAGAAAACAGAGAGAGAAGAAAGGAACAGGGACAAGATAGAATCCCTGAGGGCACACCTCCAAGGACTCAGCCCCTTTAACCAGGCCTCCTCCCTAGTTTCCAACACCTCAATGGTCCATTGGAATCATTAGTGCATCACATGGATCAATGTACTGATGAGGCCAGAGCCCTGGTGATTGATTGGATCATTTTCTAAAAGCCCCACCGCTATACCTTGCTGCACTGGGGACTAAGCTTGCCACTCATGAGACTTTGGGGGACACTATAGCATTGATGAAGGTCTAGAGCCAACAGGCTCAGAGCCAGACTCGAGAACTGGAGGTGGCAATAGCCCTGGCCCTGGGTCCGGCCCCACCCGGTCAAGCTGCTCGGCTCACCCAGGTCCCACCACTCACCACTCATCTCACCTGTCACCTCCTCTTCCGTCCCCCTTTGGTTTGTCCTCCAACCTGGACGAAACAATGGACAGATGAAACGGGAGCTCAAGGACTCCAAAAGGAACTTCTGAGAAAAGGGACAATATCTGAGACCTCAAGATGGGGCCTCCGGAAACTCTTTAAAGGAGCTGGGATGTGGCTCAGTGGTAGAGCACTTGCCTCGCATGTGCGAGGCCCTGGGTTCAATCCCCAGTTCTGGGTCGGGGGAACCTCTTTAGAAGCAGGTCCAGTCTGGGGTTGTAGCTCAGTGGTAAAGTGCTTGCCTAGCCTGGGCCTGACCCTGGATTTGAGCCCCAGAACCACATAGAGCAAGCAAAACAGGAGCATCCACGACTTACCTTCCAAGGGGCCTTGACTAGACCAGGCCCAGGGGCCGCCTCCTCTAGGAAGCCCACCCAGAGGCCCCTACCCAAGTGCGAAAGGCCCTCCTGTGACCCTGAACTCCACAGCCCTGGTGTCTCCTCCGTGCCCGGCTCTCATGGCCTTTAACCTGGCCTCTACTCCATGGCACTGTGGCTGAGCCCTTGAGGTTCACCTGTCCCAGCACCAGCAAAGTTAACTAATAACATTCAATTAATACAAAATGATCATGGTCTCTTGTTTACTGAGCCTGTACTGTTGTGGGGAGTTGACTTGTGTTATGTCATATCCTCTTTACTACAGTCCTACGGTAGTTTTATCAGTGAGGAAGTTGAGAGTCAGAGAAGTTAAGTAACATACCTGAGCTCACACAGCCCATGAGTGGGACGAGCAGGATGTGAGCCCAGACGGTCTCATTTCTCCCTCTGCACATAGACTTGACTCCCCCGCAGGGTGCCTCAGGACTTGAGGAATTCTCCAAAATGTACCTGCCCCAGAAATGTTTAACCCTGACCTGTGGCCGACGCCTGAGTGTCTGACAGTAGTGCTTCTAATGCTTTGAGTTAAACCATGACTCTTCAGTAAGATGACCAGATACCTCTGTTTACCATGGACAGTCCCCACAATGCCTGCTGCCCCTGTGTAATCGCGTATAATCATTAATCTCCCCGCCCCACAGTGTTCCATTTGGCCAGCAACTGACATGGCCACTTTACCCATCTGACACATGTATCGAAGAACAATGTTTCCCTGGGCATTAGCAGGTGGCCTGATGCCTACCTCACTGCCAAAGAGCAAGGCTGAGGCAGAAAGGTTGAGGCCAAGGCAGCCTTAGGGCCACTGGGATTGGGGATGAGTCATGGGCTGTCTGACCAGCTGAAATCTGCAGGGAGGAGCTGCCGGCCTTTCCCTGATGCTCGTGGTTCCCACGCCTCTAGCTCACCCTGGGGAAGGAGCCGTGGGCAGGACATGAGCTGCTAGCGCCCGGCTGCAGCTGCTCCCACCCACGACTCCTCCAATGGAGGGTGACCTGGTTTCCTCTCTGGGCCTTGGTTTGCCCATCTGTTAAATGGGGGCACCTATCCTGACTCTACCTGCCAGGTTAACTCCAGATGGGGTGCCTGCAGGACCCACCTGCCTCCAAACTTTCCAGGAACCCCTACCAGGGCAGCTTCCTCCAGGTGGGCCCCCTGGGAGTCCTGGTTGTCAATCATCTGGAAGCTCCAATGTGTCTGGACAGGGGCTGGGAAGTGCCCGCATCCCCAGGACCCTCAGCAAGGGCCCCCTGCACTATGCCCTCAGCATGCGCCAGGCTTCAGGTCTCACCCCAGCTCAGCTGGTCCTTGCGTAAGGCACATTTCTTCCTCTGACGCGTTAGAGAAACTGCGAGAGTCTGAGCCTTCAGGGCTGTGGTGGGGTTGGGTGAGGTCACACGTGCAATGCTCAGCACACGAAGTGCCCTAAGGTGGCGTGGTTATTAATAATTAGACCCACTGGGGCTGGGGCTCAGCGGTAAAGCATTCGCTTAGCAAGGCCCTGGGTTCGATCCTCAGCACCACATAAAAATAAATAAAAATAAAGATTTTTGTGTCCAACTACAACTAAAAAATAAATATTAAAAAAAATAATTAGACCCATTGACAAGGGATTCTGAATCCCCAGAGGCCTCTGCAGGACCACCTTAGTGGAAGGTCGCAGGGCCAGAGGTCCAGCTCAAGTCCCAGTTCTGCTGCTACCTTACTGAGTCCCCTGGGAGTCCCCAGGGTCACTCTATTGCTGGGGAAAGGGTTGGAAGGCAGTGGAGGAGGAGGAGGAGGAGGAGGAGGAGGAGGAGTTCTGGAAGGAGCCGGACCAGGGGGCCATTGGTAATCTAACTGAGGCTCAGCAGCCCTGATCCTAAGGATTCTTCTGCTCTGCAGTCTGCTGGCAGCTGTGTGCCCCTGGGGTGCCCCTGGGGTGCCCCGGCCCCTAGCAGGGCCATGTTCCCCTCAGCTCCCCTCTAAGGGTCCCTGCTCCGGGGGCCAGGCCAGGCCTCTGGCTCCACCCTTGGCCCTCGACACACAAAGGCCTCTTTGGCTGGGGAGGCCCCTCGCAGCTGGCCTGTCTCACCATTCCCCCATCTGCTTGGCAACACTCCTGCCACTGCTGGGGTCACAGAGAAGTTGTGTGGGTGGGGGCTGTTTGCCTTGCTTCCTTCGTCGTTTGCTGGGAAAAGGCTTAACCAGTCTCACTGCCGACATAACATTGCCACGGACGGCCCAGGACCCGCTCTGCACGGGAATCAGACTCAGCCATCGGACTTGGACAGAAGAGGCTCACCTGAGTCTTCAGGAGGTCGCTGGTCACAGGACGGATGCTGCTGTGCACCAGTGAAGCAAGGCTCTGGGTCCCATCCCACCCCAGGGCTAGATCATACCTTCCAAAGATGAGGCGACCATGTCTCCCAGCCCACATGGTTTTCTTACAATGTGACCTTGACTCTCCTGTTGAGCTGGGGGTGGGGGGGTCTATGATCCCTTCCTTTTTGACTATTTTGACACTAGAGTAACAAAAATGACACAGTGGCTTCCGAGGCTAGGTCACAAAAATGACTTTGCCTTTTGCTCTCTTGGAACCCAGCCACCATGCTGTGGGGAAGCTCAAGCTAATGCACGCAGAGAGGCCACCCAGGGCCCACATGGAGGTGCTCTGGCCAACAGCCCAGAGAGTTCCCCCGTATCAGCCAGCATCAGTCCCCGGATCTGCAAGTGACATTGTTGCTTTGGGATAATCCCAGCCTCCGGGGATTGACTCAGCCGGCAAGTGTTTGCTGCTGACGTCACAGACCACGACACCCTGCCTCTGGTTGTGCCCTGTCTGGTTGACTCCTGACTCACAGAACCCATGCTGGTCTCGCACCAGGAGATTGCAGTGCAAGGAGGGTACCAGGTCCCGGGGCCTCGCTGGGGCTGAGCTGCCCGAGCTCCCAGGCCACCCCCACTGTGGGTGGCTTCCTTGCCCTTGCAGCATCGCATCATCGCAGGCCTCTCTCAGACATTCCCTCATTGTTCAGACAAAAACAGGTTCGGAGGGAGGAGGGACCTGCCCAGGCCCCAGCCTTCGGTGGCTGAGTGCCCTGCAGCCCCGGAATCTCTGGCAGGTCAGATTCCCTACAGCCCTCGGCAGGCTGCAGCCTGGGGCGCCAGAGGTAGGCTAGGAGAAATTAAAAAAAAAAAAAAAAACCAAGAAAGGGGACAAAGGGAAGGACAGGGAACGTGATTTTCAGTGGTTTCTGCAGGCATTTCCAGGCCCGTCACCCCTGAAGCCTCTCCCAGGTCAGCCATTTCTAAATTTCTGGGAAATCTGTAAACCTTCCAGTTACCCTAAATATATCCACTTACGAAAATTACCCTGCGGCTGTCAATCAGTTCGGGCAATAAACAGATGAGGCAAAGAGCGAGACGACATTTTGAGAGAACTGTAATTCAGGGAAGTTTTCGTGGTATCTACAGATCAGATCACGGAGAACACGTCAGCCTAAGGGTCCCCAGAGTGACCAGACTGATGTCATCCTCACACACCTTCCCGTGTCCGAGAACCCCAAAGCATCTCTTGCCCTGGAGATGGCCCTCGTTCTCCCCTGAATACATCTTCCTGGCTTGACCCTAAAAGGCCTTGAGATCACCCGCGCTCTCCCTTGACCGTGTATCTGCCTTCCTGAACAAATCCGTCTGTGCCTCTGATTCTTTCCAAGACCCAACTTGTCCTGACTCCAGGTCCCCCTCTCCTGGAACTCCTCAGATCTCTCCCGGTGACAGGCCCACTACCTGATTTTAGAAATGAGTAAGTTTTCATGGTCACACAGTCGCACTCACTTCCATATCATCTGTAGCTGCTTTCAAACCGCAAGGGCAGGGTGGGGCCGGCTCTGCGAAACCAACCACCCGGGCCCTTATAGGAAAGAGTTGCCCTCGATACTGCCCTAGAGGCCATGGGGAGGCCGTGGTCAGCTGCAGCCCTCCGAACAGCTCCAACCTCCCCAAGGGCCAGGGTGAATGTTTTCCAGGAAAAAACCCTAAGGAGATCTGGGTCCCAGTCTCCTCCCTCTCTCCAGGCCTCAATTTCTCTTCCCAAAATAGGGCAGTAACTGTTCCCGCTCCGGCCAGGGGCAGGCCAAGGCCCTCATGGAAGTTTCTGACGTTCAGGGAGGGGCGAGAGTGGAGCTGGAACCCCAGAGAAATGAGCCGGTCCACCTGGTGGCTTCCCCTCATTTGTAATGTTAATTGGATGGAGTTGCATGATGTGCTCTCGGAGGTGTCCTTTCACTTCACATTGAAACCATTTAATCATCTGTGGGTTTTCCCTCTTAATCTTAATGCCAGGAAGAGGGGTGGTGGCAAAAAAAGGGAAACCAGGAGTCTGTCTCTCCCTCTGCTTGTGTCTTACACACACACACACACACACACACACTCACACACTCTGGTGTGCATCCTAACTCATTCACCATTTTCACTGGCTGGGGCTCCAGTCAGGCCTCAAGCACAGTGCCACCTGGTGACCTGCATTCCCTGGGCTTGGGACACATTTCCCCAGTGAGGGAAGCCGTGGTTCCCTGCCCCACTTCCCTGAGGCCTTTCCTAAACACCTCCCTGACATTGAGCCCTCCCACCCTCTCCATTGTGTACGGTGTTGGACGTGTCTTTTGTTTGCTTGCTTGTTTGTTTGGGCAGAATGTCAGCCCCTGGCTGGCAGGGCTTGAATGTTGAGGCCTCAGAAGGATGAGAGGTCATGACCGTGATATGACAGGCCGTCCCCGGACACGCAGCACGGTACTGGCAGCCTGAGTCCAGAACCCACACCGGTCTTGCTGTCACCCAGGCCAGCTTTTCTCCAGAAATGGAACTGTTTCTAGAACACTCTCAAAGCGCTGACCCCAGGTCAGTGTCCCTATGGGCTGACATTTCCTAAGCAGGCGACAAAGACTGTCTGGCCTGGAGGGAGCCGGCCCGAGCTGGCTGCCCCGTCAGGAACCGGCAGTTGTTATGCAACCCAGGCACTGAGTGGGCCCTGAGGGACAGGCTGACAAGTCCAGAGGTCACAGTCTGACCCAGAGGGCAAAGAGAGAAGGCTCTGAGGTCACAGGGACAGAGGGCCCAGAGAGTTCTGCCATGGCTGCTGCCCTCATTTCTCAGTGGGTGTCTGGGGGCCAGCGCTCCCTCTGCATTCTGTGCAGATGAGGAAACGGGGCTCTGCCCAGGTGTCCTGAACAGGGGCTTCTGGGGCCAAGGGGCCACCAGGGGAGCCCTGGGCCACCGGCCATTCCCACAGCCTCTGCTGGGCCTCTTCCTTTCTCGCTCTCAGTTCCAACGTCACTTCCTCCTCCAGTGACCCTTGACGCCAATCCCTCTGTTATCAGAAAACCACACTCTTGCCCTTCCGCTCCCACAGCTCTTCTCAGCAGCAATCCAACCTCTGTCTCCGCTCAGGGCCGCTTCACGCACTTCCAGGCCCTGCGCCTCCGCACAGGGAGGTGTGCAGGGAAGGCGCTGCTTCAGGGAACGTGATGGCATGCACGTCAGGTGTGCACGTGGGACAGCGCAGAAGTATTTTGCACACCACAAGGTGACCACAAAAACTGGCTGAGGACCGGAATGGTTGCTCAGCTCCTCTAGGTACCTGTGGATCCCCCTCCCGGTCTCCAGGACATCAGGGGTGCTCATCTCCAGCGGCCCCCACGGCCAGGCTGCTGGGAGTCCTTTTGTCTGTGCATGGGGGGAGCTGGAAGTGCCCCTCCCCAGTCCCTTGCTGAGGTGCAGCGACCCCAGCTGTGCGCTCTCTGCCCTTCCAGAGCCCTTCCCTGGCTGGCACCCCTGCGAGTGGCTTCCTTCCCTTCCCTGTCCCACTATCCCATAGTCTCTGGGGCTTCCTGGGAGTGCTCCCTAATAAACCCCTTTCACCCCAATCCTGTTTTCAGGTCTGCTTCGGGATGCCACCCAAGACAGGCCCCCTACAGGACACCTTCCATTCCTGGCTAGAGCTCCAGGGAGACACCCCTGGCTCCAATCCCAGTGTCACTTCGCACCAGCTCTACAACTCTGGGCCAGATGTCATCCACCTCCCGGGCCCGGATCGCAGACAGCGGGGCAAGAATCAGAACCCATGTGCGTGAGGTGCGTGATCCAGGCCAGGCCCAGGTGGTGCTCAACGTCACCGTTATCCCTGAATTCTGACTCGAAAACCCCGAATCCCATCACCTGTTGAGCCTCAGCGGGGAATATAAGTTCAGAAAAGCAGCCCCCCGGCTCTGAGTTGTGGATGTGCCATCCACAACTTGGGGGTCTGGCCTTCATGTTCTCCATCACTGCTGAGTTTCCTCGGCCCATTCCCCAGTATCCTGGTGGCCTCCTCCTGACCCTTCAGAAACCTGAGCCTGGAGCCTGGGTGGCCAGCAGACCCACACGACGCATGCCTCCTCTCCCCCACCCCTCCTTTGGGATGAGGACCCCCTCCCGTTCCCTGGGGAGGCCACATTTTTCAGGATATTGTTCCTGTTGCTCCCTCTTGCCCACTAGGGTAACTCCTACATAGCCTTCAGAGCCAATGCAGGGTCACCTCCTCCTGGAAGCCCTCCCTGCCCAGGTTGTGCCCAGGCTGTGCCCAGGCTGTTCCTCAGGTTGGGCCCCACACCCTCTCTGGGCACCCAGGTCTGTTCCTGCCCCAGCTCGGAGCTCGGGTCTCCTGGAGAATCAGGACTGGCTTGCACAGAGCTGAAACCTGGTGACCCAGCAAAGGGAGGACCCAAAGACACCATGCAGGTGGTCAAACAGACCGGATGAGCAAAAGAACAAATGGATTAGGACACCAGGTCACCTCGGATTTCCCCGTCTGAGTTTGTGGCTCAGATGTCGGCGGGTGGGGGAGGCCTGCCCATCCTGGGCTTGTCTGATTGCGTTTTCTTTTGGTTTCTCCTTTTCCTAAGAAAATGGTTTTCGGCCCCTGAAGGGCCCTGAGCCAAACCTCTCGTTGTGAAAGACAGTGCGGGCTCTGGCACCAAGGCAGCGTCTGCAGGGCTGGAGGGTGATGGCCACACTCCTTCTGGGGGGGTCCCAGCATGCGCAGGTCCCGCCCAGTCTCCCCCACCTCCTCTGGGAGTCGCAGTGGTGCTGTGGAGAGGGGACTGTCCGACCCGGGTTCTAGTCCCAGGGCCACCCTTTGCTCTTTGGCTGATCTTGGATAAGTGACTTCCCTGCTCGGTGCCTCAGTTTCCCCCGGTGTTAAACGGACAGCTTAGAAGTCCCGGCAGGCACTCTGGGACCTTGGCCTGTTTCTTCCCTCTGGGGAAAATAAAGGGTCAAGATATGTGATTAGGGATAAAACAAGGGCCTCTTATCAGGAGATGGTCGCGAGATCAGGGCAGGGCTGGGGGACACATGCTCTTGGACTGAATGTCCTCAGAAGCCCAGGCTTGGTCCTGGGGACAGTGGCTTTGCCACCAAGGCCCTTGCAGGGCCGGGCAGGCTGAGCTGGCCAAGGGAGGAGGCTTGCTTTCCAGGGCCTGGCTGTCTCTGGGGGCAGCCCCTCCTTGGCCCACACGGCTTCACCCCATCCCTGGCCCAGCCAAACCTCGGCTGGGGTGGGAGGTACCAGCAAGTGACCCTGGCCTGGCTCGGTCACCCTGTCTGACACCAACCTGGCCCCACTTTGGCCTCCCCTGCTTTCTGCCTGGACATATCTCCCCTGGAGGCCACTCCAAAAGGCCTGACTCTCCTGGACCTGAAATGTGCATGGGTTTGAGCCTGGGGTGGTGCCTGTGGCAGTGACCCTAGGAATTAACTGTCACAGGGCAAGGTCTCTGAACCACAGAGCATGGTGGGTAAAGGTTGGACGGCTGCTTTTTTCTGACTCCAAGCTTGGCCTTGCAACCTGTCTGGTCCTCGGTGTACTTGTCTGTAAAATGGGCAAATAATAGTGCCTCTGAGGGATTGAATATGTAGTTAGCCAGGAGTGACAGTTTGGGGCACAGCACATGCCCTGTGGTTTATACTTGGGTCCATGCACCTGTGGAGTCCAGAAGCCCACGCCTTCAAGATCTACTCTATAAGGGCCTGAGTAAAGCCAGGAAGATGGGCAGCAGGTCACACAGAAAAGAGGGAGGGAGGAGGAGACTCCCAGGAAAGGAACCTGGGCTGCGGTGGAGGGGTTTGTCTCTGACTCGGGGAGGGCTCCTTTAAGAGATGTGGGCACGCGGAGGAAGAGGGCAGGCCGGGTCCAGCACAGTTCAATCCGAGCTGGATCCAGAAAGCAGCTCGGGGGCCCCACTGCCCAGCCAGAGGCAGGACGCTGCAGCTCTGAGCTTTCTCTGCCCATTTCTCCCTGACGGCTCAGGTGAAGACCTGATGCCCACTGCACAGACTCAGAGACCGACTCGAAAATCATTCCTCACCTTTCAGCAGCAGGGATGGTTCCAGAGCCTTCTGCATGCATGAAATCCCACTTAAAGAGAACCAACTCACCTGGTGCAGCGTTACCCAAAAGCAGCCGATGGATTCTGCCTCCCTAGGGAGGGGTGCTCGGGGTGACCTGAGTTTGCATACAGGCCGCCTTGAGTATGTCCAGCTCTACGCAGAGTGTCGCAGGGCAAAAGCAGCGGCCGTGGAGTGGGGCTGGAGCGGAGGCCCAACGGGAGGCAGTGAGAGATGAGGCCCGGTGCTGAGGAGCTGAGCAGAGAGCTGGGCCCGGTGGTGCACATCTGTCATCCCAGCGACTCGGGAGTGCTACTGCAATGACCCAGGCGCAAGGTGAGAGCGGGGGCTGGGGAGACAGTGAGATTCACCCCAAAACCAAGTGTGGGTGTGAGAGAGAGCACCGGAGGAGAATGCAGGTGTTGACCCGAGCAGGGGACTTGTCACGGGGTGGGAAGGCTGCGGGAGCCGCTGGTTTAGCCTGGGACGTCCAAGTGGGAATGTCAGACGGCTCATCATTAAATTAAGAAGCCCCGGGGCCACTCCCCAGTTAGCGGGTGACCGACGGATGCACTTGACATTCAGAGCAACGCCGCTTGGTCAGGGGTCAGGGGTCAGGAGGATGGAACACAGCTTGGTCCAGCATGACCGTAAGGGCCTTCTGGGACTCTGTTCTCACTCTTTGCTCAGCTGCTGCTTCTCGAACTTTCCATCCTCCTGCCCGCTGACCAAGCGGTGTTGCTCTGAAAGTCAAGTGCATCCGTCGGTCACCCGCTAACTGGGCCCCGGGGCTTCTTAATTTAATGAGGAGCCGTCTGACATTCCCACTTGGACGTCTGAGGCAATTCACTTCACACGTCCCAGGCTAAACCAGCGGCTCCCGCAGCCTTCCCACCCCATGACAAGTCCCCTGCTCGGGTCAACACCTGCATTCTCCTCCGGTGCTCTCTCTCAGTTTTGGGGTGAATCTCACCGTCTCCCCAGCCCCCACTCTCACCTTGCGCCTGGATTATTGCAGTAGCACCCTCTCCTGTCCATCAGCTCTGAGACTCCCCTCAATGTGTGCTTCCTGCACAGCATTCAGAACATCCGGCTCAAACCCAAGGCAGACGACTTCTCTGCTCTGCTCACACTCCTTTGATGGTGATCTCAGAACAATACAATGTCTTTGGAATGTTCTAGAAAGCCTACGAGTCTAGTCTTGCTTGTGGGACCCTTATAATATCTCTGGAAGGTGATCAAAGGAGGAGTGACCACTCCCACTCTACAGATAGGAAAACTGAGGCCCTAGAGGACAGAAGAGGTGAGGTCCCTGCTTTGGAGCATAGGCAGTCCATGTGGGGCTCTAGCCACTACCCCATCCCAGATGCCTGAGTGGGCAGCTGCTGATCAATTGAGGCCACTCACCCCGGGCTCTCCACAAAGTGCTGGCTCCCTGCCCGTTCTTTGGCATCAAGCCAGATGCCAAAATAGGCTTGTGGCTACCGCATGCTTGGCTGGGGCAGGCCCCTGGATTCCACCCCTTTTTAGGCCAGATTAGAACGTGGCCTACTCTAAGCTGCTGATTCTCCACCAGAGGAATTTAAAACCCCTGGGGCCTGGATCAGGCGTCAGTGCGGGGCAGACTGCGATGGTCTGGCTTTGACTGACTCACCTGGGGATCCTGGGCAAGTCCCTCCCCTGTTCTGAGCTGCACCCTTCCTATCCTGCTGTGCTCCTAACACTAAAGCACCCTAAGGACAAGCTGATGAAACATTAGTGCATCCTGTGAGGTCAACACAGAGCCAGAAGCCAGAGGACACCAAGTGTCAGCTCACCACAGGCCGCTGGAAGGTCCAGGGTGTTCCCAGGCCCATGCTGTTCGACTTGTCTATCAATCACTTTAAAGTGGAAATGGCTGGGAGGAGCAATAAGACCTGGGACAGTAAAGCCAGGCTGTCTACAGACCTTGGTCAGCAGGACGGATAGGCTGAGTATAAGAAAATGAAACTTTCTAAAAGTGAACATCTGTCAGTATCATTCTTAGGCTCAAACACCACGCACTGGCTTTGTGCAAAGAGAACAGGATTCGACGTGGGTTGAAATCAGCAGTTCTCTAGGGGATATTTTATAAATTATAAAGTCATTTTTGGCTGCCATAATCAGTAGGGCCTCTAATGACATTTTGGGTGCAAGAACAGGGATCCTGGGGATCTGGCAATGCACAGAACACTCTCATGCAACAGAAATTTGCCCCACATTCTCTGCAACTTTCAAATGTCCACCAGTGAAAATTCAAAACCAATATAAACCAGTCGGGCTTTTGTATATCACAGTCCTGAAAGGTTTATAAAAGAAGTTACGGGAAGAACTCAACAACTCAGGGAAAGATTGCTATTCACAGGGGAGTGTAAAAGGAATAAGGACAGGGACCCAACTATCCAATCGTCTTCTCCTTCTGCCCAGCCTGTCTGGTCAAGTTTTAGACCACCTCCAAGCTACAGATTCTCAGGGGAAGCGGTGGAGGGATAGGTGCCCGCAACCAGCAAGACCAGCCACCAGTATTTGATGGAGGAGATGTGACTGTTTTTTTTCAGAACCAACTATTAGCCAAATAGTAGAGCTACAAGCAATGTCACTGCGTATCTGGAAGGAGAGTCCTTCTGATTCTGTCCTGTGAGAAGTGTGTGCTGGGATGACTGGTTTGGGGCTGTTCTGTTGTTTTTTGATCTGACTCAGGAATTGTCAGCATCAGGGTGCCACGTGCTGTCTCTGCGATGTTGGATGAAAAGTGTCTTTTGGTGACTGTCACTTGTCGCCTCTGTCTGATGAGGCACATAGTCAGAAGGGGCTTTCTAACCCCTGAAGACAGAGGCTTCCTCTGCTGGCGGGTGGGCCGCTAAGGACGCTGCACTTTCTGTGGGACCCACTGCCACCCCGCCTGTGCGCCAGCGGGCATCCTGCATCCCTCCTCCCGACAGGCTGCAGTGCTCCTGGCACGTGCTCCCTCCTTCCACTGAGGTGATTTCTCTTTCTCTTATTACATACAAATAAGCGGAATCTGTTATGTCCTGCCCTGACAGCAGGTTTTATTTTAATTTCCACCTGCACCTCCTGTCCCTTCCATTTTCCTGCACTTCTTGCGTGTCATGGTGACTGGTCTGCTTACGTCCCCAGAATCCAAACTCCCTCATTATGCAGAGATATGGATCTGACATTTTCCTCCTGTCTTCCCGGGCAGTTGTTCCCAAGAACATATTGAAATACACATCATTTCTTGTAAATTACTTCCCTTTTATGTTTCTTGGTATTACAGATGGGGCACTGTATTGACATGTGTGTGCACACATGCATGCATGTGTGTGTGTGTGTGTGTGTGTGTGCAAATATATCACTTAAGTGCACTCAAATATATATGTGTACCGAGGTGCGCGTGTATGTATGTAGGTGTGTGTGTGTGTGTGCTTGTGTATGAGTGTGCATAGCAGGGCTCACCAGAGGAACTGAAAACTGGTTTATTTTAAACATCCGGCCTACATGATCATGGAGGCTGACAAGTTCCAAACCTGCCAGCGGGTGGGGGAGGCTTAGGGGGTGGCAGGGGGCTGGAGGCCCAGGGAAGGGCTGATGTCGCAGTGCAAGTGTGAAGCTGTCTGTGGGAAAGTGTTTTCCTTCCTGTGGGTGGTGGATGTTTTTGTGCTAAGGCCCTCCACTAGCTGGATGAGGCCCACCAATGTTATGGAGGGTGATCTAACCTGCTTTATTCAGAGTCTACTGGCTTAAATGTTAATCTCATCCGAAAAAAAATTTTAGAAAATGCCTTCACAGAAACATCTGGAATCATGTTGACCCAATACCTGGTTATCGTGCTCCAGCTGAGTGGACACGTAAAATTAACCATCGCTGTGCTACATCTCAGTCAAAAAAATTTTAAAAGCAGGGGCTTCGGATTAACAGGGATGAGGGTAGATGTGGTTCATAAAAGTATCCGCACTGATCTTAGTTGCCCAAGAGCCAGATCTACACCAGGTTCCACCAGCAGGAGTGTCACAGCTTGATGAAGGGACAGTTGTGCCTGCCCATGCACACTGCTTCGCATTGTGACCAGTCATCACCTGGAGAGTTTTGGTCATTTCTGGAGGCTGCACCTTCACAGTGACCTCCTTGTCATTGGAATGATGTGGCCGAGGGAGGAGCACCAGGGGAAGGCTCTGTATGTCCAAGGGCATGATTCACACAGCAAAACCAAAACCCTAAACACTGGGTGCGACCTCAACCTGATAAAGGGCACCTATGAAAACCCACAGCTAATATCATACTTTCTGGCAAAAACCTAGATGGTTTCCTCCCACAGACCAGAAACAAGATAATGACTTCAATTCTTGCCACTTCTATTCAACAGTCCATTGGAAGTTCTAACGAAAGCAGTTAGTTAACACACACAAAAATAAAAGTCATCAGATTGAAAAGAGGCCAAACAATCTCTATTTGCAGATGACATAATCTTACACATTAAAAATGCTAAGGAATCAACTAGAAAATTGTCAGAACAAAATCATTCAGGAAGGTGGCAGGCTACAAGATCGATATACAAAAGTCTATTGTATTTCTGTATAATAGTAATGAAAAATCTGAAACAGAATTAAAAAAACGATTCAATTTATAATAGCACTTCAGAGTGAAACTTACTGAGAACAAATTTAATGTGCCAGATTCGTGGAATGAAAACTACAAAGTACTCTTGAAAGAAATGAAAGCTATAAAGAAATGAAGAGACATACCATGTTCATAAATCAAAACTTCATATTAGTAAGATGGCAAGACTCTCCAGATGGGTCTAAAGATTTGATGCAATCTGTGCCAATCTGTGTCACAATCCAGTTGGCTCTTTTCTTTCCCCTAAATTTCATATGGAATTGCAAGGGACCCCAAGTAGTGAAAACAGCAAAATTGGAAGATCGACACTTCTTTGGGGGGAGGGGGCAGGCAGTAATGGGGAATTGAGCTCAGGGGCACTCAACCACTGAGCCACATCCCACCCCTATTTTGTATTTTATTTAGGGACAGGATTTCACTGATTTACTTAGCGCCTAGCTGTTGCTGAGGCTGGTTTTGAACTTGCAATCCTCCTGCCTCAGCCTCCCAAGTGGCTGGGATTACAGACATGCACTACCAGGCTCAGAATTTCACTTCTCAATTTCAAAACTAACTGCAAAGCAGAAGTAATTAAGACAGCAATCCTTGCTGGTATAAGGACAGACATATAGGTTAGGAGAATAGAATTGAAATCCCAGAAAGAAACTTTTACATTTATAGTCAATTGACTGACAATAAGGGTACCAAGGCCATTCAACAGAGGAAAGAATAGTCTTTGAACAAATGGCGTTAGGACAACTGATTATATACAGCCACACCAGATATAAAAATCAAATCAAAACAGATCATAGACCTCAGTGTAGAAATTAAAACTATAAAACTCCTAGAAGAAAATGTAGGAGTAGACCGTCATGCCCTTGGGTTTATAATAGCTTTAGATGCAACGCCCAAAAGCAGAAACAGTAAAAGAAAAAAATAGATTGGATTTCACAATTAAAAACTTTTGCCTACAAAAGTGTGAAAAGACGATCCACAGAATGGGAAGAAAACATATGAAAAATCACAAAACTTCTTAAGGTATTTTTATCCACAATATACATGGAACACTATAATTCAATAATAAAAAGTCAAATAACTCCACCAAAGAATGGGCAAAGGATCTCAATAGATATTTCTCTGCAGAAGGTACATGAATGGGTGGTAAGCAGATGAAAAGGCGTTCAGCATCCTTAGCCATTAGGGAAGTGCATATCAAAACTATCAGACACCAAGCCAGGCTCAGTGGCACACACCTGTAATCCCAGTGGCTCAGGAGGCTGAGGCAGGAAGATCACAAGTTCAAGGCCAGCCTCAGCAACTTAGCGGAGCCTTAAGCAACTCAGTGACACCAGTCTGTAAATAAAGTACAAAATACAGCTGAGGATGTGGCTCAGTGGTTGAGTGCCCCGAGTTCAATCCCCAGTGCCCTCACAACCAAAAAAAAAAAAAAAAAAAGCAACAACAACAACTATGAGACACCACTTTCCACTCACTAGAAAGGTTATAGCAAAGCAGAGAGGCAATGTTAGGTGTTCCAGAGAGTGTGGAAACCCTGGAAATCCATGCATTGTTAATGAGAATGTGAAATGGTGCAACAACCTTGGAGAACAGTTTGGCAGCCGCTCAAAAAGCGTCACAGTGTCACCACACAATACAGAAATTCCACTTTTACCTGTATAGTCAAGAGAAATTAAAACCTACATCCACACAAAAACATACATAAATGTTCACAGCAGCATCAGTCCCAAGGGCCTAAAAGCAGAAACAACCCAGATGTCTACCAACTGATGAACGGATGAATAAAGTGTGTTATAACCACGTTGTAGATCATCATCCAACAAAAAACAGGAATGGTATTCTGATACAGGCCGCCACATGGATGAACCCTGAAAACATTCAATGAAACAAGCTAGTTACAAAATATGGCATATTTTACAATTCTGCTTATACAAAATGTCCACAATAGGCAAATCAAAGGAAAGAGAGAATAGATTAGTAGTTGCCCAGGATTGAGGAGGGGGATGGGGAGTAATGTCAATGGAGATAAATTCTCTTTTTGAGGTGGAGAAAATGTTCTGAAAGTAGATATTGATGGATCAAAAACTCTACAAATATACCAAAAGCCATGAAATTATATAATTCAAATGGGTGAATTTTGTGGTATGTTCATTATATCTCAATAAAACACAGCAAGGAAAGAGTGAATTCTGGGACTAAAAGTTCCACGGTTAGAAATGTATTCTGAGGAAGTAACTGCAAACAGGCTCAGAGACCTAGCGTACATTCCACAGACTTTTGTTGCAGAACTCAGAAAGCTGTATTTACTACTTTAAGCAGGAAGAGATTTAAAACAGGAAGTTGGGTTTTTGCGAAATCATTCAAAGACCTGGAGAAGTAGCCTGTGGGTCTCCAGGAATGACTCCAATGTCACCACAGAACTAACCGGCCCAGGGACACTGCTGACTGCCATAATCTGAAGCCTGGGAACTACTGTTTTGAGGAATTTGTCACCTTAGTGTTAACCCAGAGGTCAGATGCTGCTGATGTCCCACCACCCTCACTGGACACCCAGGAACTGGCGACTGGGCGCGGAGACTCTGCCGCAGACAGTCTCAGTGCTTTCACAGCCGCCAAAGCAGGAGAAAGACGATCTCCACTGTATTTCAGCCTTTAAAATCTCACACCTGTGCAAAAAAATGGGCCCAACCTAATTGGTCTGCACACCCTAGCTGCAAGGGAGTCTGGGAAATGCAGTCTTCACTCTTCTAGCCCCTGCAGTGTGGGGAGGCACATAGAATGCCATTGAAATCCTTGTCCACTGAGCCAGCCCACCACATGAGCCAACGGCTACAGGGACCGTACTGTTACAGTAGTTTAAAAAACTGGGAAGCAACCTAAGTGTACAACACAAGGGGATTGAAGATAAACTAGGGTTCATCTATTTGATAAATAAGTTGTAGAAATATTTATAGTAACTTGAGAAATGTTAGACTCACTCTGAAAAAAAAGACAGGAGACAAACAAATCTTTTCGGGACAACTTTCTGAAAGGAGGAACCACATCTCCCTTATCCACCGCTGGCACCTACTTGGCACACGGGTGGGTACTGGATAAACACTCCTCAAATGGAGTGACTCCATTTTTGGAAATTAAATGCATATTTTTATAAGTTTATATAAACACGTATACTTAAGTCTAACACAGCAACACTAAGAGATGCAGCAAAATGTTAACAGTTGCTCTCTCTGTTGGGGATGTGTGGAGGGACTTCCGCTTTCCTCTTTGGGCTCTAATGTATTTTGTAAATGTCAAACCCTGAGCGCGCATCCATAATATCAATTAGGGGAAAGCCACAGATGTTCTGTTAGAGCCCCAGAAGGAAAACAGGCTGGCTGAGCTCACTTCTGCCTCCCACAGGGCCTGGTACCGAGCCGGGCCCAGAGTGGGCACCGCTCCCCGCCTGCCGACCAAGCCAGTGAGCCGCCATTTTCTGCCTGAGGGATTCCTGGGCCTTTCTCTGGGAGCCTAAGGGTGGAGGGAGCTCCTAAGGTGACCCGGATTCCCACGGGGTAGCGCTTCCCTCAGTCTAAATTTGGCCAAGCGCTAAAGCCACGCCACCCTTCCCAAGTGCGGGTCTGAGTGTGGCTGAGGCTGAGCGAGGTCATGTTCAAGGGCCTTTCAGGGCAGGATTAATGACTCAGCCGTGGCCCTCGGGTGCACCCGTTGGGCCCCGGGGCTATTGCCGCCTTGGCCACCAAACCAGGCCTGACATCACCGTCACCAGCTGTGCTCAGCCAGACAGAGGTTTCTTGGGACACTGGGGAAGGGTGGCCTGAAGTCCCTCGGTGGGGAAGTGGTTCCTACCACTGTCCCTGGCACAGCTGTTGAGGCCAAGAGGGGCACAGGGACCAGGATGAACAGTGAGGCCCAGAGGCTCTGCGCCACCCTCCCCCACGCTTAGGCTAAGAAGGCAAACCACGGGTCTCAGTCTCTCCGTTTCGCCAGCACCCAGCAGCTGTCCCACACTCAGGGCACCAGGTCATGGCTGGCCTCCTTCCTCCTCAGGACCATTGTGGAGTTGGAGGGGACCCCAGAGGACTTGATGGTCAGCACCAGACATCGGTACACTGATCACACCTGTCCATCAGATGGGAAACGAAGCTCCAGGTCAAGGGACAGAGCCAGGGTCACGTACCTGGGAAAGAACCGCGTGAGAGGGGTTGCTGGGCACGGTGGCTACTCAGGAGGCTGAGGCACGAGGGTCGCAAGTCCAAGATCAGCCTGGGCAACTTAGCCAGACCCTGACTCAAGAAAAAAAAAATAAAAAGGGCTGGGGAAGTAGCTCGGGGGTAGCTCAACCCTGGGTTCAGTCTCTAGACTATAAAACCAAAATAATAAAACAAAATACAAATAAGAGGGTTGGCATACCCACTCTGGTCCTCTGAGACTCCAGGGCAGGACCAATGGAAAGAAGCAGATGGAGGGACATTGTGAGGGCGGGGGACTAGTCCTATGGGGACAACTTACCTCAAGGATCTTCAAACACATCCCTGTCTCAGGCTCAGCACCCCCTGCAGAGACCAGGGGGAGCAGGCTCCTGCCCTGACCAGCTGTGGGCACCGCTGCCCTCAATGTGCTCATCTTTTTTAAAAGAGCCCAGGGGTGATGACATCACTGAACTCAGGCTCTAGAAGTCCGTGATTAATGAGTCCCCATTATTTTCCAAACTCAGGCCCGAACATACCACTCCCTGGCCTAAAAGCCTTTCAGCTCCCGGGGCCTGACCTGAGCCTGGTACACGGCCGATCTCTCCAGCCTGGACCTTCCTCCCAGGACCCTGAAACCCCAGCCCCGTGGGTGGACGCTTTCCCACGTACTGTTCTGAGCTGACCTCACCCCTGTAGGCACAGCCAGGTCCCTTTCCTGAAATGCTCCTATTGGCTTATCTGCCTAATTCCTGTTTGAACTGCAGAACCCAGATTGTCACCTCCCCAGAGCCTCCCCCAGAGCCTCCTCTGCCAGACAGAGTCCCTGTCTCATCTGGATTCCAAAGGGTCCCAAGCCTCCCCAGAGGGGCCATCAGCTGGCTTTACTAAAGAGAACCCTGAGACCCAGAAAGAGAAGCGATCTCCAGGCCCCACGGCCTCTAACAGGTAGGGGCTGTCTCCACTGTCAGGCTCTCTCCAAGCTCCCTGCGGCCTGCCATCCAGACGAGGCACAAGGGCAGGGAAAAGCATCCCAGGCAGGGGGAACAGCCAGCGCAAGAGCCCTTAGCTGGGAGCAGACCCCCCCGCCTCCTCCGGGTCCTCCCACACCTCACTCCACTGCCCCTTGACAGAGGAAGGCCCAAGAGAAGGCTGTGACAGCCACGCAGGCCTGGACGGGGGCAAGTGCCTCAGTTTCCCCACCGTAAGGAGTGGGTCACGGAAAGGCCTAGCAAGAGTCCATGGAAGACAGAGGGCTGGTGGCCCAGCTCCCGGTGGGCCTCCGGGGGAGGATTCAGGAGGCCAGGTCCAGGCAACCTCTGCCTCCCCGGACACTCGCTCCGGCAAGGCAACTCCTGTGGGTTTCTTGGGCAGCTGAGAAGGGGCAGGAGAGGGGTGGGAAGTGGAGGGGCTCCTTCTGTTCAGCTGGACGTGGGGAGACCAGGGAGGCAGCTGGTGGCAGGATGAACCAGGGCGCAGGAGGAGGACCCACCCTGACAGGCCCCAGGCCATCCCAGCTCCACTAGTATCCACCCGGGAACTGAGGGTCTCAGATGGTAGAGACTCACCCAAGGTTGAAAGGCCAGAGCTGCGGGGCCCTGAAGCCTGGGCACGGCCCTGTTAGCACTGGGAGAGCGGTGACCTGGGGGGAGAGGGTCCCGTCACCCCCTCCTCCCACGTCTGCACTGCACCATGCCCACGGCCACCACCACGGAGGAACCGAGAGGGTTAATCGAATCTGGGCCTCCGGAATGGAACAGGGAGATTCATTTTATTTTAAAAAGCTTGAGAAGGGGGGGGGGGGGAGCCGTCCACCTTGTCAGGTCTTGTTTAGAAACTTGAACGTTCTGAAAATGCAGGCAGAGAGGGCTGCGAGCGGTGGGAGATTCTCAGCAGAAAGGGTGACGCTAACCCAAGGTGACAGGGGTATCCTTTTTTTTTTTTTTTCTTTTTTTTTAATCCAAAAAGGCAGGGAGTGCAAATTGCTCTTCTGGGGTCACCCAGCCCAGGATGCCAGCGCAAGAGATGCCCGCGGGGGCCGATGGGAAGGAGCGCTGCCCCCACCCCGCACCCCCAGCCCCGATCCCTGGAATTCCTTCAGGCAGAGGAGCTGAGATGAGGCCACTCTCAGAGTCAAGTGTGCCTCAAGCACAGACTCCGGGGCTGTCACTATTTGAGCTGCCCACCGTAGTGCGAGCCGGAGATCTTAGCTGAGCAGGGAAGGTCGCAAGTTCAAAGCCGGCCTGGGCAGCTTAGCAAGACTCTTGTCTCAAAATAAGAAATGCACAGGGCCCGAGATGTGGCTCAGTAGGAGAGGGCCCCCGGGTTCAATCCCCGGTACCAAAAAAAAGAAAAAGTATATTTGGCCCCACCTTTTTACAAATGGAAAACTGGGGCCTGGAGACAGGGAGGAAGTTTCCATTTCATCGACTGAAAATCGTGATCCATGAAGGTCTCTCAGCACCTTCACTGGGGGCCGCTCCCACCCACGGGGCCACTGGGAATTCAGAAAGTGTTCTGTGGCTCCCTTGGTGACTTTGATCTGCATTCAAGTCCCCAAATCAATGTGTGGCCCAGGGCAGGTTATTTAGGCTCCTGAGCCTTGGTTTCCTGGGTGAAATGAGGCCAAGCCTCCCTACACCCCGGGGGTCTCTGGGAGAGTCAGAGGAGGGGTGGGGAGGGGCGGGTCCAGCCTGCCCCTTGGTGTGTGAATGGGCACAGACTCAGGGCAGCTTAATGACATCCCAAAGATCCATTGGAAGGGTGTGGGGAGAGCTCATGGGTGTTCACTCAGAGAAGGCACATGTCTGTCCCACAAAGAGCCACACCTGGACATCTACAGAGTCTCCATTCATAATTACCTAGATCAACCCCAAGTCCCTCAACTGGTTAGTGTACAAATAAATTGTGGCATGTTACTAAATGAAATGGCTACTCAGTAACAGAGGGAAGGAGCTGTCGGTGTCTGGACGTCACACAAGCACGGAGTCCATCAGGGCAAAGGAAGGAAACCGGACGCAGACAGCTGTCCGCCACAGGAGTCAATTCGGTGATGTTCTAGGAAAGGCAGAACCCAGGAGCAACAGCCAGATCAGTGGTGGCCAGACGCCGGCAGGAGAGGGAGAGAGGGGCCCACAGAAGAGCGGGAGGGCCATCCGGGAGAGGGGGATTCGGCAGATGTCACCACTGTGGTGTAGAAACATGACTGTACACGTTTGTCATCAGTCGGGTGAATCGGACCAGACGTAATGCGATCTGGGTGAATCGTAGTGAATTACAACTCAATCAGTCTGACTGTAAGAAAAATGGTTCAACAAAATCATAAAGAGCCCGGCTTCACGAAAGACCAGACCTGAAGTAGCCCTAGGAATGGACCAGCACGTTCCCTTCTTAGAACTGGAGTTGGAGTTGGAAGATTCAGACTCCCAGGGGACAGTCTGGCTGACTGAGTCGGGGCCCCAGACCCACCCTTAACTAGAACCGGGAAGGCCACCTGGTCGACAGTGCCATCCAGCCTCTGGAGAAGGGCTAAGTGACCCCAGGGCAAAACGGTGGCTCAGCTACGTCGACCAAGATGGCGGCCTCAACCGCCAAGGCCTGTGGGTGTTGGGGTTATTGTCCTGGAGACCAAGCCCTGCCCTTCCAGCAAAGAGGCCACCCCCCATCTCCCGTGACAGCACATTGGAACTGCAGCCCCTCCTGGTGCGAAGGTCAGGGTGCAGACTAACGGGGTCAAGCGGAGGAGGGTCCCAGGCCTCCAGGCATTCGGTTCAGGGAGATGTCACGCAAGAGGCTCATCAAAGGGGCCGGAGGAGTGAGCGGAGGAGTGAGCAGTCAGTTTGGGTAAACAAGTATTCAACGTAGTGGGACAAGCTCCGCACAGCCCTAGAGAGCCATTTATTTCCATGAAAGAAAGTGTGTTTCACTCTTATTGACCAGTTGGGTGTGTCAGGCAGACAGAGCCGGTGACTCAACCTAGGGATAGGGGTGCAAGGAAATGCTGCAGAAGGTGGGTGGTGCCTCCCCCTCACCCGGGCGCTGGGCCAGGCACCCACGCCCAGGCTGACCTGCCCTTGCAGATCCTCCCGCAGCCCTGGTTACAAGAGTGGACGGGAGCCCCTTTTCATCTCTCCCGGGCTGTGTGACCTTGACCTTGGCCGAGTGGGTTCATCTCTAAACCTTCCTTCACCGCAGGAGTTTTGATGCAATTCCTTGGACTTTGGCCTGGGGCGGTGGGGTGGATCTGAAGCACTTTAAGACACACGTAGGGTTGTGAGGGAAACAGAGACTCAGTGTACACTTCTCGAAATTCCAAGTCTTGGCTGTGGGCGCGTTCCTGAATCTCTTCTTTATTTTCGGGCTCTGCTGGTGGGCTGGGTTTTGTAAAACTGTGCCAATATTGACAAAGTGTTTTCTGGGTTGATTGTAGCGTTTTATTTTATTTTTTTAAAATTCTGGCACATTTAGTTTCTGTTTTATCTCTGACTATATTTTCTTTACCTACTTTGCCAGAATTTCTTTATTTTGGAGTACTTCCATTTTTATGAAAGCTCTATTCTAAATGTAGAACAGGTCATCCTTTTTTAAAAAAAAAAATTTAATCTCTAATTACCTAAGTGACACCTCATTTCTCTACTTTCAAATGTTCTGATCACTGGGGACTCACTACCCATCCCCCAGTCCTGGTCCCCAATCCCCTTCTACTCTGTCCCCTACACCCTCAGCAACTGAGAGTGGGTTTTTCCAAGCTGCCTTCTCTGGCCGCCCGTCTCTGTGCTGATATTTACATATTGTGTATTTGTTTACTTGTTTGTTCCCACAGATGTTGAACGGTCTGGTCTGTGGTCTCATTCCCCACATGACATCCTGCCTTTTACTTTCTTCCCTCAGAGCTGTGACTTGGAATTCTTTATGGGCCCGCACAGAGGCCCACCTCTTCCTTTTCAATCACTTAGTAATTTCCCAGGCAAGGTTATTTATCCATCCCCCTCTGCTGGGTACTTAGGTTGTGGCTGGGTTTTGCCATAACAAGCAGTGCTGTAAAGGCCCCTCCGGCTTGCATCCCCTTGGCCACGGGACAGTGGTTCCCTGTGGCTTTTGGCTGTGACAACAGGACAAGATTCACAATGCCCCTCACAGCTGTGTTCCTGAAATTTATTTTTTTTTTATCAACCACCATTTTTTTAACACTACATTTATTGAACGATAATTCATACCCCTTAAAAGTCATCTGTGGGGAGGGTTGTTCACACAGACAGGCACAACCAACTCCACAATCTGATTTTGGAACATTCTCTTCACCACAAAGGAAACCTCATACCCGTCATCAGTCACTGCCTGTTCCTGGCTCCCCTGGGCTCCTGGCAACCGCGGGGCTTCTCCCGTCTCTAAGGCCCTGCCCCTTCTGGGCTTTGGGTACAGGGAGTCACAGAACATGGGGTCCTTGGTGGCTGGCTTCTTCCACTGAGCTTAAGAGTTCTGAAGTCTTTTCTAGAAGATGTTCCAACGCGTCACTCCTTTTTGGAACGAACACTCAGCTGCCTTTTCCGAGTCCCGACCCCCCTAAGTGTGGCGCTCCCCTCCAAGAAGGCTGGGGAGGAGGTCACAGAGGAGAGCGACCGGCGAAAGGGCTGGATTTGAACCCAGGTCCATCCAGCTGCCAAGCCTGTGTCCTGGATCCTGCGCTTTGATGCTCTGGGGGAGGTGGAGGAAGAAGTAGCCCAAGCACAGGTCATAAAGTGCCTCTTCCCAGGGAGCCTCTGGGTCACTGTCCCGATCGCTGACAATTGTCCTGTGAGGCTGGGCAATGGCCCCAGACACTGCTCCTTCTCTGACACCCCCGCCCCGGCTCTCGGTTCCGCCCGCCTCTGCTGTTCCTTCCGCCGGCTCCGGATGTGTCCTAGCCTTTGGAGTTGTTCTAGAGGGTGACTGTCTTGCTAGGGTTACAGGCCAAGTAAGTCATGGCTCCTTGTGAGTAACTGTCCTTTAGTAAGTCCAGGCCCGCTGCCGGGGGTGGGCAGGACCTGCTCCCCGCACCCCGAAACCCCTGTTCCCAGGGTGGCCAATGGTGAGTGGGTGCAGGGGCAGAGAGTCACTCCTGGTGTCCCGCCGCTCTCCAGGGGACTCTGGTTAACGACTGATTGCATATTTCAAAACAGCTGGCGGAGAGGATTTCGAATGTTCCCGATACAAAGAAAGGATGAATGTTTGGGCTGCTGGACACGCCAGTCACCCTGATCCACCTTACCCAGTGAGGACGTGTGCTGAAATATTACGCAGCCCCGGCAAATACCTACCGCTGGTATGCATCAGTTCCAAGGGATCATGTGCCACTTAGTAATGACAGCAGTGGGGGACCCGCTTCCCGGGGGCTCTCCCTTCCTCTCTGAGCTCCTGGGAGCCTGCCCTGCTGGGGGTCGGTATCGAGTTCCTGGATGTGGAAGAGGAAGCTGAGGCCAGGGCCACTCAGCCAGCGGAGAGGCCAGGGCTGGGCCCACAGCAGCAGGCCCCCAGGCTCACCGTCTGGGTTCCCCACCCAGCTGTAATGCGGGACCCAGTTGCAAATGGGACGAAGCAGTTCTCAGACTTCACACTCAGAGCTCGAGGCACAGAGCCAGGACTCGGTTTTCTGTGTGTTTGGAGGCCCCACCCTGACTCTTCTCCGTCTTGCTGTGGGACCTGGGGAAAGTTGTTGGTCCTCTCGGAGGCTCTGCAGGGTCTCCTTCCTGCTCCTGCTCCATCCCGGTGATCTCCTGCAATGGTAGGTGATAAGATGGAGGGCTCCCTGGGCCCAGATTCCCCACAGGAATCGAGGCCCAGCACCCTGCCCTGCCCCCAGGTCCTGCCAGGCGCAGCTGGGACCTCAAATCCTGTCAAGAGGGATCGACAAATCCCTAGACACCACCTGGCCTGGCTCAGAAGAGCGCTCTCTCTCTCTCTCTCTCTCTCTCTCTCTCTCTCTCTCTCTCCTCGTGTTCTCTTGCTCTTTGCTGTGGGTCTCTTATTCATTCAACAAACATGTGTTGAGCCAGTGGCTGGAGGAGGACAGGAACAAACACGAGTCCTCACATGACCAAGGCTGTGACCAGCTGCTGTGGGTGCTGGGTCCAAGGCAGCAAGAGGGGAGTCTCTGGGGGGCCGGGAAGGGCCTCTGAATGCTGCCTCCAGTCTGGCAGAGGCTGGGCAGGTGAAGAGGAGGCCATCCCAACTGGAAAGCCTCACTGGAGGACAATGTCCCCAAGGTGGATCTGGGCACAGGTGGAGTGTCCTGTGGGGTCTGTAGTGTGGCCCCCATGTCCCCAGGAATGGAAGCCAATGCTCAGAGTGTCCACTGTGCAGAGGAGAGGCCGGGACACTGCGCAGGGGCAGGGGTGGCAGGCGAGGCAGGCGAGGCACCGTGGGCGTGTTGCTGGAGTCCCCTGTCCTACCTCTGTCTGTCCCGCCCACCCTGGGCTCCCTCACTCCAGACGCTGCTCATCCCCTTAGTCACCCGTTGTCAGAAAAGCTGAGGCCTCTGATGCCCCATCATGGTCCCACCCAGTGCTACCCCACCCTCCCACCTCACCCGTCCAGGGTGGTCTCTGTCCTGGGGAAATGACCATTCCTTTGGGAATGTCTGCGTGGATCCTGAGCCTGGAAGCCCCGTCATGCTGTGTGACCTCAAAGGATTTGCCCAGCCTCTCTGAACCTTAATCTTCTTCCTTTCTTTCCACCCTTCTATTTTTCCTTCAACTCTCGCTGACTCACTCTCCTGTTCTCAGGCCCCTCACGCTTGTGCATCCTCATACACAGCCCGAAGCATAGCTCTGAGAAGCCTCACTTGCTGAGAACGTGAACATGATCCAGGTTGCTGAGGGCTCCCCTATAGGGGCAGGAAGAAGAAAGGCTGACCTTTGAGTCATGGAAGAGCAAGCCCAGGCTCTGTGACCCACCTCGGGACTGTGTGACCTTGGGTAAATTACTTCACCTCTCTGAGCCCCGGGTTTCTCACTTAACAAATGATAAAAATCATACATGAGATTTCTTTTTTTTTTCAGGGATGGGACTTCGGTAAGATTTAAACAGGATACCTGGCTGGTGACGGGTTGTTCAGGTTGATCAAGAGTCACCTTGTCCCCATCTTGAGACCTGAAAACCCTATGGAAGTAAGAGACAGGATCTCCCTAATGGGGGGCTTCAGGCTCAGTGGCCCTGGGTGCAAGGAGAGCTGAGGAGGCAGGAGCCCTTCTGAGCTCCCCACCAAATGCGCTACGTAACCTGCCCCTGCTTCAGCTTCCCCAGGGGAGGGGAGCCCTGACCTTGACAGTAGCCTCGGAAAGTAATCTCTGGGTGTTGTCGGTGAGGTCACTCTGTGCAAACCTTTTCTCTCACCTCAGCAGTGGGGACTCACTGCACACCTCATAGAGCAGAAACTGGAGCTCAGAGAGGTCTGATAACATACCTGGGGTCACACAGCGAAGCGTAACAAGGCCCTCCTGTTCTCGCACAGCACAACCCCAGCAAGGCTGAGGGTTCCTCGCTCTGCTGCCCTGGCTCTTGAGCCCGTGAGCACCCTCTCTGGGCCTCACCAAGATGGAGTTGGCATCCTTATTCTCCAGCCAGGGAGGCAAGGCAGGCTCCTCCAGCCCTTCTGAAGATCCGGGGAAGCGGAGCCTGCCAGCGGCACCAGGTCACCAGAGCTGGAACCCGGGTCTCTGGGCTCCGCGAGGCCCTGACCTCGGCCTGCCACCTTCCTGGAGGCCAGCCCCGATCCCGGCTGGCCCTGTCCTGGGTGGCTCAAGGGCCTGAGTCACCGCGGCTCTGGTTCTGTGCAGTGGGAGAGGGAGGAAGCCGGCAGCCAGCAGGGTCCCACAGCGGCATGCCCCACTGGGAAGCAGGGACAACCGACGGCTGTTCTCACAGCCAGCATCCATTGAGCACCAACTGTTTGCTGGCTGCTGCTCTGAGTTCTCTCCAGGCTTACCTCACTCCGTCCTCACGAGCCCTGCAGAGTGGGCACCGCGGCCATCCCCATTCCACAGACCGAGCTCGGAGGTGAAGTGAGGTGCCCGCTTGGCATTTCTGTGCCAGAGCTCAGAGACCCCAGTTCTCACTCGCTCACCCCTTGTGAGGGGTCCCCGGGTTCCCATCATTTCCCCTGAGTCCCCGTCAGGCCCATGAGGGTGGGGCTCAGGCAATCTGCAGAGGAGGAAACTGAGACCCCGACAGTTGAAATACCTCCATGGCCACACACTGTCAGAGCAGGGGAACTTGAACGCTGTCTCTGTGCATGTGTGACGTGCACGTGTGTGCGTGTGTGCGTGTGTGTGTGCGTGTGTGACGTGCACGTGTGTGTGCGTGTGTGCATGTGTGTGTGTGCGTGCGTGTGTGCGTGTGTGCGTGTGTGCGTGTGTGTGCATGTGTGACGTGCACGTGTGTGTGCGTGTGTGCATGTGTGCGTGTGCGTGCGTGTGTGCGTGCGTGTGTGTGCATGTGTGACGTGCACGTGTGCGTGCGTGTGTGCATGTGTGTGTGCGTGTGTGCGCGTGTGTGTGCATGTGTGTGCATGTGTGTGTGCGTGTGTGCGTGCGTGTGTGTGTGCGTGTGTGACGTGCACGTGTGTGTGCGTGCATGCGTGTGTGCGTGTGTGTGTGTGTTTCTTGGAATTAAACCCAGGGGTGCTCTACCGCTGAGCTCCATCCCCAGTCCTTTTTATTTTTTAAAAATTTCAGGCTGAGTTGCTGAGGCTGGCCTTGAACTGGCAATCCTCCTGCCTCAGCCTCTCAAGCAGCTGGGATTACAGGTGTGCGCCACCACACCCAGCAACCCTGGCCTCGTGACTAACACATACTTAGCCTGCTCCCTCTGCTGGGCTTTCACAGCTGCGGGGAACGGTTTCTGCCACCTCTGTATTATGGGGCAATTACAGGGCCCACCCCTGGGCTGTTCTGCAGGTAAGCAGGGCTCAGCACCGTCTTGGGGTTGCTCAGTAAGGCTCCAGGCAGGGTCCATTTGACCTAGAGACAAGTACACACTACCACTATAGCAGCACAGGTGGGTTGCCTACGCTACCTGCCACACGAGAACGGGAAATGGGGCCAACTCCACAGCCCCAGCACGTCAATCACCAAACTTGCTCCAGAAAAAGGGCTGGGGGAGGCCTCTGACTCTCTAGGGACCCTCATAGTGGGTAAGGAAGCACAGGAGGCCGGGGCCTGAGGTACAGGATGGAGCATGGGCCCTCAGTCGCTGGATTCGTGGGGTCTGAGACTGGGTCCCTGGAAGTTGGCCTTATTCCCGCCCAGCACACAGTGGGCCCTGGAGGAAGCCAATGGATGGAAGAATGAGGAGAGAGAGGGAAGTGGGGAGGAATGAGGGGGTGGGCCACGGCTGGGTGCCGGAGGACAGGATGCAGGGCGACAGCACAGGAGGGTTAGCGGGCCTTTGCTCAGGGAGGCCTGTCTGCCAGCCTGGAGCTCTGTCTGCCTGTGAGCCGCTGCCCCTGGGCACCCCTCATTGGCCTGTCTGAGGCCACCTGTGGCTCCTGCCGTGTGCCTGTCGCTGTATCTGGCGGCGTCTGATTCCAAGTTGTCGTCTGTTGTCGTCTGTTGGAGTGTGTCTGTGGCCACGTGTGCCTCTGGGTGTCCCTGTCGTATCTGCTATGTGTGTGACAGAGAGAGGGCCCGAGCTGTGACCTGTCGGATCTGAGTGTCTCTGTCACCCAGGGTCCCGCTGTGGGTCCAGGTGGGCGTGTCCCGCTCCGGCGCTGTCTCCCTGTCCCCGACTGCGTGGCGGCCGTCCGCCAGGGGGCGCCCTTGCCGCGGTCCCTCCGGGGCTCGGGTCCCGGGGCGCCCGCTCGGGGCTGGTGGCCGCGCCCGCCCCGCCCCGCCCCGCCGCGGGCTATAAGTTAAGGCCGCCCTCGGCGCCGTCCAGTGGTCCGCACCGGCAGGGTCCCGCCGCAGTGACCTTGGAGGAGCCGCCGCCCGTCTTGACCATGGCCGAGGGTGAGTGTCCCAGTCCGCGCCGCCGCTCAGGGACCGGGCTTGCCTCTCGGGTCTCCGGGGTCCCGCGGGGTCGGGGGTCCGGACAAGTCCCCGACTCGGAGCGCAACAGGTGGACCGAGCTGGGCCGGGCGCCGGGCTCCCGGGTCTGGAGGGGCCGGCGCCTCGGTTCCCCATCCCGGGCACGACCCGGCTCTGTCCCCCTGGGTCGCCGAGGCCATTCAATGCTGAGGCTGTTGTCGACCTTAAGACCTCTCCTGGCCCGCGGCTGTCACGTTCCCTGGGCCAGTGAATTGGAGCGGGTGCCTGCAGTCCGCGGTGGGAAGCGTCCAGGGGTGCTGGCCTGGCCTCAGCTGTCCAGGGGTGCTGGCCTGGCCCCAGAACACCGAGCTTCACTTGGTCTCTGCCAGCCAGGACCCGGGATGCCTGCGTCCCTGGTTGTCCCTGGTTGTCCCTGATTCTAGGAGACAGTTGGCACGCTGTGGGGAGGGGGCAGAGAGCAGGCCTGTCCCCTTGGCTCCCTTGACGCCCTCAAGCTGTAACTCTAGGCCACCTGCTGAGTCTCAGTTTCCCCTCCGGTAAAAGATGGAAAATAGCCAGCCCGTGGCGCACCTGTGAGGGCTGAGAGGCCAGATCTAGGGACAGTTCCTACCTGACCCCTACACACACGCACAGTGCCACAGTCTTAGGTCCCGGGGCAGGGACTTCTACCATGGAAGATGTCCCTGGGGTAACACTGCTGAACCCAGAATCCCAGCTGGGGGCATGGGAAGAGGGAATTTGGAGAGGGACATGGGGCAGATGGGGCAGGGAGTGGCCGGAGGAACTATGGAACTACCTGAGCTGCTGCGTGATCTTGACACCACCACCCCCCCCCACCCCCCCACCCCCCCCACCCCCCCACCCCCCCCCCCGCTTCTTGGAGACTCAGCTTCCCCAGGATGCTGTGATCTGCCTCCTAGATGGACATTTGTCCCCAGTGAAGCTTCTCAACCCTGTCCCCGAAAACTGGGCCCAGTGGGGCTAGGGGACCTGTAAAAGCCGGTTATGATGAGCCCCTCGCCCCATTGCCACAGGGCTCCTTCCAACAGGGCTCCCACTGCCCGGAACTGCATTCCATCAATCCCCGGCTTCTTGAAACTTTGCTTCAGGCTATAGGCTGAGAAAGTGCTCCATCACCTCAGACAGGGGACTGGCCACCCTCAAGGTCTCCTGGGGGAACAATGACCTCTTTCCTGCTGAAACTCCCTGGGGCTGAAGTTTTCAAAGTATTTCCTGGTGGCAGCAAGCTTCTCCTTGCAGAGGCTGCGGCCTCCCCTGGTGTGATAATAATGGGGTCCTGCTGGGGGGGGGGGTGAGGACTCTCTTTCCCAGGAGAGAACAGCCCAGAAATGGAAGAGGGGATGGAGCAGCGGCTCTGAGCTGTAGCAAGGTGGCTCGGCAGGCCAAGGTGGCTCCCCCGTGGGGCTCCAGGATCCTACAGCCCTGACTCAGACCCCAAAGCAGTCACCTGCCGAGCCACCTGGGCCACAGAGCTTGCACCTGTGGAGGTGGACCAAGGATCTTTGTGAGGTTCAAGCACAGGTTGTCCACATGGGCTCTCTGGCTGTCACAGGAACCTGTTGGCCCTCACTTTGAGATATTTCCAGGGTAGGAGGCAGCGTCCTGAGACCAGCGTTCCACTGGGAGGACCCACTTGCTGGGTGATTTTGGCCAAATCCCTGCCTCTTTTGGACCACATCTCCCCCACTGGCCCCACAACTCCGAGAGCCCTCTTTGCCCACTCCCCCACCTTGAGGGCTTCCCCATCTCCACCTTGAACTTGCCAGTGTTGATGAGGGGTGTGCTTCCTGCAGACCCCCACCTGCCTGTTACCTTGTGCCTGACTGGTCTTCAGTTCCTCTGAAATTATCAATAGAACTTTCACTTATCACTGTCCTGCCTGGGCTGGACCTTGGGGAAAGGTGCACCAAACATCCTCTCCTAGACCTCATGGTGACCCTTCAAGGCTTGGGTGAAGGCACCAGACGGACCACCGCTGGTCCAGGGTCACAGCGCAGCTCAGAACCAAACCCAGGTCCGGAGGACTCCAAGACTTCTGTTATCTTTTTTTAACTTTTTACTATAGAGAATACTGAACGTACATGGAGAAAATAACACACTCAGTCCCCATGTTCTCATGCAGCCCGGCCATCCCCTCTACCTGCCTCTGACACCTCCCCTATAATTTGGAAGCAAATGCCAGGCGTCACATCATGTGATATCTGTAAATATTCCACTATGTATCTTTAAAGGATAAGGATTCTCCTTTGTAGGTACCAATTACAAAATTCCTCGGCACCGCCCACCATTTTTCCATCAGTGTTTAAATTGTCTCATATGGGTACTAAACTTTTAAAAAACTGTGTATTTGTTCTTTCAGTTAAAAAAGATAGAATGTGTTTTGTATATCAATGGAGTATAACTTCCCATTTTTGTGTTTGTACACGATGTGGTCACGTGTTTATATCTGAGCATGGGACATCTTGTCCAATTCCTGTCTTTCCTGTTCCCTCCCCTTCATTCCTCTGTCTATTCCAGTGAACTTCTATCCTTCCCTCCCTATTGTGTATTAGCATCCGCCCATCCCAGAGAACATTACAGCACCTCAAATGACAACGTTAGAACCCCACGTCTCAGGGTGTTCTTCTGTTGCTATAGCAGTTGTTATCCAAATACTACTATTCCCCCCAAATAAGCTAAAAATATTATTAAACCTAAAAAAGACCCAACAGAATATAATTCCATACCCAATCCCCCTGCTAATAATTAACTAGAATCCACCATAAATTGGTGAAGGTTTTGCAGAGAATCCAGACCTTTGGGTTTGGGGATTGGCTTAGTTCTCTTAGCTGGACAATCTCCAGTTCCAACCATTTACCAGCAAATGCCATAATCTAAATTTTTTAAAATAGTTTTTAAAATCAAGATCTGAATAAGAGCCACACGTCACAGTGGGTTGAAAGGTCTCTCCAGTTTCCTCTCTAAAGGATCTCCGTTCAGCTTTCCTTTTTTTTTTCTTTGTAATTTGTTTGTTAAAGAAACCAGATCCCTTGCTTACGGTCTCCCAGAGAATGGATTCTGCTGGCTGGGTCCCGGTTCTATGTTTAGCCTGATCCTCAGGCCTGGGTATTTCCCGTAAATCCAAAGTTGGACCAGCAGCCAATCCTGTGCAGGTCACCTGTGCACTAATCCTGTCCCCCTGAAGGACCCTCCAGAGCCGAGTACTTGTGCCCTGGGGAGTGTGCCTCCCACACACTGCTCCTGCCCCTGCTCACACCAGCCCCTGGAGGTAGGTCTGCTGTGCCCCACTGGGACAGGAGGAAACTGAGGCCCCAGAAAAGCTGAGCTGGTGAGGGTCACCCCGCGGGAGGGTGGCAGAGCCTTCTCCTGACCTGCCACGGTGGGCGGCCTCGTCCTGAGCAGAAGTGGAGGGGTGGGCCCCTGTGGGGCTGCAGGAGGGCTGGGCTGGGTTCTGAGCACAGAGGTGTCCTGCGTCACACATCATGGTCCCTGCCTCTCCTGTTATCTCCGTTTCCGTAGATTTGGTTTTGGAGAGATGTGACTTGGAGCTGGAGGCCAACGGCCGCGACCACCACACTGCTGACCTGTGCCAGGACAGGCTGGTGCTGCGGCGGGGCCAGGGCTTCTGGCTGACGCTGCACTTCGAGGGCCGTGGCTATGAGGCCAGCGTGGACACCCTTACCTTCAGCGCCGTGACAGGTGAGTTCCTGCAGCCCCTCGACCTCGCCCTCCTCTTTCCAAGCCACCTGTTGTCACCTCTCCTCTTTGCCCCATTGGAGCTGCCCACCTGTCACTAGCCCCGTCTTACAGATGAGGAAACCAGGCCCAGAAAGTGGGGAGGGAGATGTCACTTCAGGCCATCGGCCTCACAAACAAGTCTGCTTATGAATCCCTGGGTCCCTGGGTGCCTAAAGACCTGTCGTCCCAGCGCTAGGGTCACGAAGGTCTGTCCAGATCCTGCCTGTCTTTCCCACACCAGAACAACTTTCCAATCTCTTAGCAACACTTGCTTCCTGGAATCCGTACAGCCCTGCCGACTCCCACCCCCAGGCCTCTGAGATCAGGCCCAAATCAGGTCTGGGTAGCGGAGAGAGTCCAGCTGGCTCAAACCCGCTAAGTGGACTGGCTGCCTACCTGCTGTGTGACATTGGGCAAGTCACTTAGCCTCTCTGAGCCCCAGTTTCATCATCTGAATGGCACTCACACTGGAAGGTTGTTGAGTGGGGAGAGCCTGACATGGGGTCGGGGGGATGTCCTGTAGATCTTGGTGGCTGTTGCTTGTCTCACTCCACAGTCTCCATTGAGCCCCAGCCAGCCTATCCCCAGGTGCCTCTACCCGATCTGCTTTTGTTAACTGTTCCTAGGAAAGTGGTCTTGAAAGCCAA
Organism: Callospermophilus lateralis; assembly: GCF_048772815.1. Taxonomy (NCBI): domain Eukaryota; kingdom Metazoa; phylum Chordata; class Mammalia; order Rodentia; family Sciuridae; genus Callospermophilus; species Callospermophilus lateralis. The sequence goes on along the minus strand of NC_135307.1, from coordinate 178,967,940 downwards.
ATCAGTTGGTCTGGCTTCTGAGGGGAACCACGCCCTTGGGGTTAGCAAAGGGCCACTTGTTGGGACTCTGGTCCTCAGGCGTGAGAGGCCGCTCTTTCTGAGGTCTTTGAGGGCAGAGAGCGGCAGGCAGGAGCTGGCCCCCCCGCTGGGGCCCGATTCACCTGGAGGCCATTTGATAAGGCTTATCAGGAGACTGCAGGCTGGCCAGGATATCCCTGCCCCTCTCCTCTGCCCCTGCCCTCTTGGCACCCCACACACCAGCATCCTCAGGGCCCTTCTAACAGAGCTGAGGGGCCCGGCAGGTCTTTGATCTTCTAGCCTCAGTTTCCCCTTCTGTAAAGTGGAGGGTCGGGGTCCATGGCCGGTGAAGCCTGGGTGTGTCCCCTGAGAGGTTCTGCTCAGGTTCGACCCTCGCGGCTGGAATCTGGGATCTGAAAGACCGAGTCCCTCACCCAGGTCGGTCACTCGGGGAGCCGGGGACACAGCAGGCTTCCAGCCCTCACCTGTGGTGAGTGGAGGCTCTTTGTCATTGTCCCAGAGCGGGCACGTCACCTGCCCACCCAGGCGCCTGCCAGGCCTCGGCATGTGCCCCTGTGAAATGGGTGGGTGGGTGGTCACCAGCTGGGTGGCCTGTGATGGGCCACCTTCTTCTTTCGCCTTCTGTCTCCAGCAGCTTCTCCGTAGGTAACTGGGGCCCCACGCTCCAGGCTGGGAGGGCGCGACCTTCCCACCCTGCCGCTAATCTCTGCTTCCCAGTTGACTTATCTCCAGCCCTCGCCAGCACATCCTGGTCACCTCCACGGCCCCTGGTGGGCAGCCATGGCTTCCCTGTCCAGGGGCCAAGTGACCAAGACCCTCCCCGGGGCTGGGGAAGCCTGAGGGACAATACCAGGAAGCGGGGCCCCACCCCCAGGCCTGGCTTGGGTCAGCGCCCGGCCTGGGACCTGGCTGGGGACGCTGCTCCTCTGTTGGAACATTCTAGTTGTGCTCAGCCTGTCCCACCCCTTCAGGGAAGCTGAGGCCCAGGGAGGGGAAAGACTGGCCCAGGACACTCGGCGAAGGCCGTCGCCCTTAGCAGTGGCTGTGAATTTTCCCCAGACTGTGGGAGACGGGACCGGGCCCATCCCAGGGCACAGGCCACCCTGGACAAACAGCCCCTGCCGTGGGGGAGGGGTGTGAAGTCCTGCTCCCTTGCGGGGCGGGCGGTGGGGGGCGCTCTCTGAGGAGCAGGAGCCTCTGCCTGCAAGCTCACCATTGTCCCCGCCTGCCACCTTGGCCTGGGAAGGGGGCCAGGAGCCCTTGGGTCCCGAGGGTCATTCAGGCCTGGGGCAGTCACCTTGGTGGCCCTGGCCCCACTAAGAGTATCTTGGAGAAGAACAGAGCAGCAGCAGGGCCCGGGGCCAGGCTCTCTCCATGCCCTGCTTCAGGGCCTCTGGGAAGCAAGGTGTGCGTGCGTGCATGTGTGCGTTTGTGTGTGCGTGTGTGTGTGAGTGCACGCACAGGCTGCCCCAGGATAGAGAGACGTGTGTTTCTGACCCACCCCCCAGGTGGTATGTCAACAGAGACAGTGGCTGTGGCCTGTTTCCACAGTGACCAGATAATTGATCATGTGAACAGGGACTTTACTGGGAATGAAAGGGGCACTATTCGCTCTGTGCTGGGGCCCAGGCGTCCACCCGGGCTGCCCTGAGGAGATCAGGACAGACCCTCTTCCCAGCTCAACCCTCTCGGCCTTGGCTTCCTCGTCCGGGGAAGTCGTCCGGTGCCTTTGGACGAGACTGCGGAGGCTCCTGTTTTCTCCGTGGTCACTCGGAGCTGGCTCCTGGTCAGGCTTTCTATGAACTCTCCCTGAGCCCTCTGAACGGCTCAGGGAGCTCTGGTGAGATGATGTACAACAGAACCAGTGTTTATTGAGCACTTTCTGTGTGCCAGGCTTTACAACCTCGCCTGGAAGCCTCCCAGCAACCTTACGAGGAGCCACTCGATTGGCTCCACTGAGAGACGAGAAAACGTAGCCCAGAGAAGTAAATCACCGTCCAGGTTACAAACAGGATTCAGGGCTGAAACCCGACCTTGCCAGGCCTATGGTGTTAGTCTGCTTTTTTAACTGATGAACCTGAGCCTGGGGCCTGGGCCCCGGGGAGCCAGGCAGGTGACTAGACCCAAGGCCGCCTGGTTTCCCCCAGTAGCTCTGGAAGTCAGGAAGCATCTCCTGGCACCCGACAGGGCCCCGAGGCTGTGTCGCCTGTTACTTCATGGTTATATTTGGGCCTGGGTGTGGGTGGGTGGGCAAGCAGGGAGGAGGGGGCCGGCGCTGGAAGGAGCCCCTTGGTGAGCGGACCCAATGCTGTTAGCGCTGCAGGCAGGAGGTGAGAAATAAAAATAAACCCTCCTGGGCAGCCGCCCAGCCAGGCAGAGAACATTCTCTGTTTCTCCTCTCTGCCGCCCATGGACAGAAAGTGACCAGCCCATTCCCCCCCGCCCCGTGACTCAGACCTGTCTGCATGGACTGGGCTGTCCCCTCACCTAAGCAAGCAGCCACATGTTGGGGCCTGGGTACAGGGGATTGAACTCAGGGTCACTCCACCAACCACTGAGCCCCCTCCCCAGCCCTATTCTGTATTTTATTTAGAGACAGGGTCTCACTGAGCTGCTTAGCACCTCACTTTTGCTGAGGCCGGCTTTGAACTCACGATCCTCCTGCCTCAGCCTCCCGAGCCACTGGGATTGCAGGTGCCACTGCACCCAGAAGCAGCCACTTTTGTGACCGGCTCCCAGCTTCGCTGGGCCTTTGAGACCCCATTAGGGAGCCTCCCCTTTCGGAAGGAAAAGCAGCGAGAGGGGACACCTGAGGGTCGGGGACTTGGGTTCAGATGCTAACTTCCCCTCGTCCTCTCCGGGCCTCAGTTTCCCCACCTGCACCAGGGGTCTCAGAAGAAGCAGGAAGTGTCAGCGTCAACATAAAGGGCGGTAGGGAGATGGGGGCGCTGGGGAGCAGCCCTGGGAGACAGAGGCCCTCAGTAGCCTGCAGCAGGACCAGGTTCCATCCTGCCCCGAGCGCATGCTCCTGTCTCTGAAAGGGAAGGCGGGAGGTCGCAGGTAAAGGGTTGGGCAGGAATAGAGGACTGTGGGGAGCATCCTGCTACGGATGGGCAAACGGGGCCTGGGCAGGGGATGAGTCTGTCCCCAGTCACCCTGAGACTCTGCCCCAGGCTGTGCTGCGCTTTCCCCCGGGAGGACTCTCTCTGGTCATGGACCGACTCTGTGCCTGTGGCTTTTCATGTGTCCCCACGTAGCCACCCTGCAAGGTGGGAGTTCTGATTCCCGCCAAGTCTCAGGAGGATGAGCCTCTGGCCAAAGTCCTCTCTGGGACCCCAGATGTGTGCCCGCCAGATGTGTGTCCGGCCCCTGCCAGCCCTGGCCACCCCTCTCACCATTGCTGTGTTCTCCCTCCACAGGTCCCAACCCCAGCGAGGAGGCGGGGACCAAGGCCCGCTTCCAGCTGGCTGACACCCTGGAGCAGGGGACCTGGACGGCCTTTGTGGCGGACCAGCGGGACACCACCCTCTCCCTGCAGGTCAGCACCCCGGCCAATGCGCCCATCGGCCTGTACCGCCTCAGCCTGGAGGCCTCCAGCGGCTACCAGGGCTCTAGCTTCGTGCTGGGCCACTTCACCCTGCTCTTCAATGCCTGGTGCCCAGGTGAGCCACGCTCCCTCCACAGGTGGTGGGCCACCCAGGGAGGCCACTGGGGACGGCATGGGCAGGGCAGGAGGAGAATCAGGTGGGTTGGGAGCCCCACTGTGCCCGCTCAGAGCTGCAGCCTCAGGACATGATTTCTCTACAATCAGGGGACAGGCTCTTGGAGGCAAAATGACCAGCCTGAGGCCACCCAGCTACCCAAGGATTTCATCCCATGTCTGAGACCCGTGTGTCCCAGCACACTGTGACCCAGGCGTCTCGGTGTTTTCTGTGGCTATCACAGAACACCCCGGACAGGGTGATTTATAAACCTCAGCAGTTAATTTGGCTGGTGGTTCTGGAGACTGGGGAGTCCAGGAAGGAGGGGCTGCATCTGGCGAGAGCTTCCTCGCTACATGGCGGAGCACGGCAGTGTCTTGGGTTGTAGAAGCCCCATGTCAGGAATGGGGTGCCTGCCTGGCGCCCAGTGCCGGGGCACCGCCATGTCCTTGTTCTGTCCCACCAGGACCTGCCGTAGACTCTCCCAGGCTGGTCTGGGGAGGCTCAGTGGAGGGCGAGAGGCCAGGGAGGTGACTGAGGCAGCCTCCCCTCTTTGCTGCCTCTTTCTCCTTTTCAACTACTCCCCTTGAGGGTCCCCAGGGGACACGTCAGCTTCCTCCCTTTCTCAGACAGGAAGCTGAGGCTCAGAGCGGTCAAGTGGTTTCTAGAAGCTTCTTCAGGAAGTGAGTGGACAATGATGGGCAGAGAGAAAGTTGAGGGCTGTGCGGGAGGGTCGGGGGTCCAGGTCCTGGAGCAGAGCCCGCCTGCCCTCCCGGGTGGCGCTTTCCCCGCCTGGCGACCAGAGATCCCACCTGCTTCCTTCCTGCTCTGACCTAGAGAGCCAGGAGGAGGCTGGAGGGACACCAGGAGCCAAGGTCCCCGCCCAGCCTGGCAGCTGCCTTCTCCCTGGATCGCTGCTCTGTGTTTTTTCTTCTCTATTCTGGGACATTTTGTGACACACGTGATCAGGAGCCTTTCCATTTTCTCCTTCGCGGACTCTGGCTCTGATTTCCATAGGTGACGGTAAGACACAGAACATAAAAACACAGGTTTCAGGCACAACCAGGAGACGCCGCCCCGGTTCCTAGAGGACACCGCTGTCCTCCGTCCAGGGGCCCGTCTCCTGGCTCACCCATGGGCGGGGCTGTTTTGGGAATCTGTGTCCCTCAAACATAGAAGGGGCCCCACAGTGTCCACCGCAGCTTGGTCTCCTCCCCGGTGTCATCTGAGGATCCGTCCACGCTGGTCGTTACCCATCTCTTCATTTCTTCTAAAAGCCTCGTACCCTGCCCATGTCCAGCACTCCACTGATGGCCGTGAGGTCATCTCCCGTGGCCCAGGGGGTGTCACCAGAAGCCCCCTGCCTTGGGCACATGGAACCATTTCTTGAGACAGAAGCGCCTCCCTGGGACCCACCGAAGCTTGGCTTAAATTTTCGTCAGTCTGCAGAGGGTGACAGCTGTTGTGGCCCTGCTCCTGAAGCAGGGACAGGCCTGTGTCCCCACCCACACCGGCTGCAGGGCCTTAGGTTCAAGGAAGGGCGAGCACAGCTCTGGGGAAGTCCCCTTCCTCCAGCTCTGCCTGGGCCTGCCCTGCTGGCTGGAGTGGCCTCTTGCCAGGCAGCACAGTGACTAAAGTGACCCACGTCCAGGGCAGGAGGAGTCCTGGGGAGCGGGAAGCTGGGCTGGGCTGGGCTGGGCTGCTGGGGAGGACACTGCTCTGGTGGGAAAGGGCTGGATCTGCCTGTGAGATGGGACCCCGGGCTCAGGGTGAACGGGATCCAAGGCCGGTCACAGGCAAGGCCCCGCGTCCCAGGCGTCTCCACCTTGACTGGAGACCTGGGCGGGAACCTCTCTCTGAGTCCTGCTTTCTCTTTCGTTCTTGGCGCCGCTGACTCAGCTCCTCCAAGGCTCGCTTTCCTCGCAGTGTCCAGAGCCACGGAGCAGCGTGGGGAGACGGGCGCCTTCACGCTCGCTCCCCGCCTCAACAGGAGAGGGGCTGCTGGCCTGGCCGCCAGGCTGGCCGGGGAACCCAGGGTGGCCTCCCCAACAGGCGCAGGGGCCCATCCCTGGGCCCACCTTTAGTGGTTGCCTTGGAAACCAGAAGAAAAAATTGGCATTGAAGTGGAGCAAGAGGTTTTCATATGTAACATTAAGGTGTCCATCCTTAGGCCAGGGCCGTCATCACGACTTTTTTTAGTTGTCATTGGGCCTTTATTTATTTATTTATTTACGCGGTGCTGAGGATCAGGCCCAGCTCCTCACTCGCGCTAGGCGAGCACCCTGCCCCTGAGCCCCAGCCCCGGCCCTGACGTTATTATTATTATTATTTTAATATGTGCAGGATGGAAGCCCAGGGCCCACCAAGTGCCCAGGGCCCACCGAAGTCACTGCGTGGCTCTGGGTGTCCCCTTCCCAGCCCAGCTTCTCCATCTGGGACGTGGTCGTCTCAAGCCGGCAGACCTGGGGCTCCTGTCATGGGCCTGAGCTTCCTGGCCCCCTTCCTCCCCTCGCTGGCCACAGGGACCCAGGGCCTGCATTTCCCGGTGGCCGCAGCCTGGCTCTGTCTGGTCTCTGCTTAGATTGCCGCCCCCCAGGCTCCAAGCACAGAACCATGGTCACTTCCCAAGGCGGAATTCAGATGCCCCCTCCTGCAGTGAGCCCTCCCCAGCCCCGGAGCTGGACAGGGTCCCACTGCCCGGGGCCGTGATGACCCTCCTTGGCCTCCCGCTGCACCACACTCACTGTGCCTGGGACCTGCTCCTTCCTCGCGCTGGCTCAGGGCTCCAGCACCTTTCAGACCTGCAGCCACACTTTCCTCTCAGGCTGACAGAGGGGGGCAGAGAAGGCAAAGTGACCTGCCCAGGGACACGTGGCAAGAAATGGTCGGGATCAGGACTTCCTGGCTCCTGGTCAGTGCTCCTTGGTGTCTGGTTTTAAGCATCACTCTTTCCAGCTGCAAAACATCCTTGAGCCTCAGTTTTGCCATCTTTGAAAAGGGACTTCCGAGGGTCCCTTCTTCCTAGGGCTCTTGGGAGAGTAAAGATGTTGCAGATTTATCATGGGCCCCGGCACGTGGCCTTGGGTGAATGGCAGGCTTTATTATCCCTCTATTTGTATATCACTTTATCTCATGGACGTGGGGCTGTTGATTGATGGTTGGTTTCCTGTTTAAAAGTTAGAAGGACCTCTGAGATGCTGGCTTGGCCTGGCTGCAGGCTTGCAGGGGCCCTGGCCTCGCCAGACCCAGGGCTGAGGTCCCCTCTTCCCACAGCCGACGCTGTTTACCTGGACTCGGAGGAGGAGCGGCAGGAGTACGTGCTCACCCAGCAGGGCCTCATCTACCAGGGCTCGGCCAAGTTCATCAAGAGCGTGCCTTGGAACTTTGGGCAGGTAGGGCTTCACCCCGCCCCTCGTGACCATTCAGACCTCTTGCCTCTGAGGCAGCCAGGGACGCAAAGGTGTGAGCCGGTGGCAGAGTGGCCCACCCCCGCCTCTCAGGGATGTAAGGGTCCTTGGCTAGAGGCTCAGAGAGGGCCAGAGCTGGCCTGAGGTCACACAGCCAAGGAATAGCCCTGGGGAAAGGATTAAGAGAGCCTCTAGGAGCCGTGGAGCTGGTTGGGATTCCCAGAGAGGAGGGCCCAGGGAGAGACGAGAGGCGACCCTTGGACATGCTCTCCACGGGCTGGGCCTGTGTGGAACAAGCCTTTGAACTGTTCTCGGGGTTAGTGGGTCTCCAACTTGAGTGGACATTGGAGCACCTGGGGGCACACATTGAGCACAGAGTGGGAGCCCATCCCTCCGTTCCGGCTCAGCAGGCTGGGTGGGGACTGCCAATCCAGATGCCCATGCTGCTGTCCAGCGGCCACAGTGGGCTCTCTGGCTGACCACTGTATCAACCAGCTAGAGAGGTGGGTCAGCCAGGGCAGGTCCAGCAGGGCAGGCTGGGCTCAGCTACGTGGCTCTTCTCTGTGCCCAGCCTGGGCTGGCTCCATAAAACTCTGAGACTCCGCAGAGGAAGCTCATGAAGCCAGGACCAGGGCGCCCCTAACCCCGTGACCTCCTGCTGCCTGAGAGGTGTTGGTCTCCCAGGGCGGGGGTCACCCTGATGCTTCTCCCAGCAGCCTCTGGGTCAGGGCCTGTGTCCAGTCCTGCCCTGGGGCCATGGGAAGTCCTCCCGTGACCCCGGCTCAGTCCGACTGCCATTTCCTCATCCGAATATTAGGACTCACCTTCGCCATCACATCTGCCCGGCGCGCTCGCGGCCTGCGGGGGTGGAGAGGAGCAGTGTCGTCTGCACGGTCATAAACCATGTCAGAAAATGAATCGGCTCCCGTTTCCCAGGGCTTTTAATTCTCTCCTGAGAAACAGAACAAAGCCGTTCCTCCCTTTTAATTTCCTGATGTCCTGCTCTGTGTCGAGCTGCGGGGGGCTGAGAAGCGGTCTCTGCAGAGCTTCAGGAAGGGGTCATGGTCCAGGACGGAAAGACCCTGGGTGGGGGCAACTGCCCGTGGGGATCAGGGGGTCTCCTTGAACTGGGGACTCCTGAGCTGGGCTTTGAAGAACAAGCCGGAGTTTGCCATGTGAGAAGTGGAGGCAAAGGAGGCTCAGAGAGGGGATTTATGGGGGGCTCACAGTTTGTGAGGTTCAGTCCGTAGATGGTGGAGTCCCGGCCCTGGGCCCGGGGTGAGGCCGCTCATCATGGGGAAGGGCCAGTGGAGGAAGCACTCAGCTCCTGGCGGGGTCAGGGAGAGTGGGCGAGGGGGATCCCCAGTGACCCTCCCCCAGCCACCCCCACCTGCCTACAGTGGTCACCCCGTCATTCAAACTGGGGTGGGCTGATTAGGTTCCAGCTTCCACAGTCCAATCACTTGACCTCTGAACACTCCTGAATTAACACAGGTGCTTCGGGGGGACACCTCGTCCAAACCACAATAGAGTTGTTCTGCAGCATGGAGGGTGACCTGTGACAAAGCCTGATCCAGCACAGGAACACAGTACAGGAGCTGGGGGCAGGCAGGAGAGACCCTGAGGTGTCAGATGGGTGGTCCGTGGAAGATGACAAGGAAAGGATCCCATTTCTGATCAATATAATGGTTGACTTGCAAGGAGGAGAAAGTTTGAGCCATGCAAAGTGTAGCAGGGAGAGCATTTCAGGAAAATGAAAAAGCAAGTGCAAAGGCCCTGAGGCAGTGAGTGTGGGGCAGAGTGAGGTGGGTGGGAGTGACAAGACATGAGGTCAGATAGCCGGAGAGTGCAGATCATGAAAGGCCTTGCGGACTGCGGGGAGAAGTCTCTCGGCACCCTTGGTGCAGCTGAAACAATCTGCTTTAGTTCCAATCAGCACTGTGTGGAGGAGGGTGGCTTCTGGGCTCTTCATTCTCCTCTCGTTTCCTCTGACACAGTTTGAAGATGGGATCCTGGACATCTGCCTGATGCTCTTGGATATCAACCCCAAGTTCCTGCAGGACGCCAACCAGGACTGCGCGGGCCGCAGCAGCCCAGTGTATGTGGGCCGCGTGGTGAGCCGCATGGTGAGTGGCAGGTCCCTAACCCGGTGATGTCCCAGGCCAGGCTGTGTGCTGGGGGGCTCAGGACATGGGGACATCTCCACAAGAAACAAGATTTAGACAAATGAGGACTATACCACCCCTCCCCCCAAAGCAACTCATTCATTGAGCAGATATTTATGAAGGGCCACCTATGTCCTGGGCTCTGGGGATACAGCAGCTGGGTATAAAACACGTTCAGTCCCCGGCTTCAGAGAGCTTACGTTCCGGTGGCCAGGTGAGAGGAGCTGGACGGTCACCAAATGTCACAGGACTGAGGGCACAGGCATACGTGACTATGGCCCCTTGAAGGGGCCTGGGATGTGGTCTGACCACAGGACCTAGCCTCGGAGGCGGCTCCCCCTGAGCTGCTGTCATAGCTAGGAGGAGCAAAGGCCCTGAGGAGAGAAGGACCCGAACAAAAAGGAGACCAGTGAGGCTGCAGCCCAGCGAGCAGACGGGAGCTGGGTGCTGCCGAGGTGGGCAGGGGTCAGGCCCCGTGGCCTGCTGGGCCGTGGGCAGGAGGCTGGATTTTATTCTGCAGGGAATGGGACTTGAGGGGGGATGACAAAACCTTGGTGGGGTCCAGAGTAGCTTGGGTAAAGCTCAGATCACCCGCCTGTTGGAGCACCCCTGGCTCCCGGGAGGAAGCCATTCTCCAGGCCGCCCTCAGGGCCCGACCCCCACGGGCCTCCTCCTCCCCGCTCCTGTCTCCGGACTTGGGCTCCAGCCCCCGCCACCTCCCACAGGCCACAGGCTCTGTCCCCCACGATGCCCCCCTGGTTGCAGGTGAACTGCAACGATGACCAGGGCGTGCTTCTGGGACGCTGGGACAACAACTACGGGGACGGCGTCAGCCCCATGTTCTGGATCGGCAGCGTGGACATCCTGCGGCGCTGGAAGGACCACGGCTGTCAGAACGTCAAGTA